>NC_068933.1:40620606-40923636 GCF_023091745.1 Budorcas taxicolor | reverse complement strand
CTTCCATAGGAAGGCTTGTCTCTTTCCTTCTCTTTCCTATTTGTAAGATACCTTTGTATATTAATGAAATCTTGTCTTGCAGATGTTTTCCCATCACATTTATAACCTTTTAACATTGTTTCTGGGTATTTTTCCATTGCAAAAATTTTCATATGGGATATAAAAACTTGATCAGATTTTCTCTTTTAATATAATTGTTCTTAAACTTTGGAGACACTGATTTTTAAATGACTTACTTGTTACTTTTGTTTTTATTTTATTCAACATAAATTTTAAAATCATTTTATCATATAGCTGAAAAAGCCTTCAGTGATTCTGACTGCAGTTGCATTATATTGTTGTGTTACTCTGGGGAGAATTTAATTTTTAAAATATTGATTCTTTTTGTCGAGGAGCACAGAATGTTTCCCAGTTAAATCTCACCTTCTTCCAAATTAACTTATAATTCTTCAGTATATCCTATTAAATTCCTTTTTATATTTATTTCTAGTAATTTTCTGTTTTAGGGTCACTTCAGTGATTTTTTTCCTTACTTTTACATTGATTAAGGCAAATAAGTACTCTGTATTTTTCTGTATATTTTCTAAATAGTTCCCATACTGAATTTTTTACAGTTCCAATATTTTTGTTTGTTTCAGTTGAGTCGCCTAAAATTATAATATAGACAAATAGGGACTTATTTAACTTTCCCTTTCTGATCACTTTACCTAATTTTATTGAAAAAATAATAAATTTAAAACTTTCTTGTTTCTCATTTTAATGAAAATATGTACAGAATTTTACAAGTAAATACAAAGATTAAATGAAATAGTTAATCTTTGTTTCAAATAATCTTTATAATTTTATGTAATTAGCCTTCTCTGTTTCATTAAGAGTTCTCATCAATAACGTATATTAAATCAAACACTTTGAGGAGCATCTATAGAGGTAATAACATTTTTTCTCATTTAGTCTATTGATAACATGAATTTCATAACAAATTTCTCTATTAGCAAAATTTCTTGTGTTCCTAAGAACCAGCTTTTCTGGGTATAGCTTGTTGTTGTGTTCAAGGTTTACCTGATTGAATCCACTGGCATTTCACTTGGGATTTTTCAACCTATTAGGTTGATTAGTAAGGTTTTGGTGTTACCTTTACTAGGATTTTCCTGTATTGTAAAAGAAACAAAATGGGAATGATCATACCTTCTATCCCTAGAATAGTAGACAGCTGCTAAGATGATAAATTTATACAAATTTTGAGTGATAAAAGACGTTACATAAAATGAAGATCACAAGAATGAGGTATGGTGTCAACTTGCCCCACTAAGTAACATAGAGAGGTGTCAGAATTGCACAGTGACAGCAGCAAGAACATTAACTATTAGCGTCAGATTTAGATTTAAGTTTCTTGGTAAATGGGAACAATGGTGGAGTGTCCCCACCCCTCCAAGTAACAACTTGCAGATAAAGGAATAAGGTTCTCCTGCAAGCACTGAATTAATTACACTTCCTTGGGTTTATGGGAATAGCCACTGGACTGAGACCAACCACGGAGCTTAATCCATGACATTAACACATCCAAGAAAGAAAAGGTCAACTCCTGGAGCATGGCCACTTTAGATAAACTGAGCTCAGAGAAAACAAACGTTGGCAGTGGGGGGGGTGTTGGGCTCTCCTCGTAGGAAGGAGACAGAATCCAAGAGCTCTAAGCAGTCAGCTATGAAAAACGTAAACCAGTGCATAGTCATTTCCTCAGGCTTCTCCGTGTCCTGGAGAAATGCCTTTGAAGATTACGGCCCTTTGCTGATTCCATGAACACCAGTAACCTTTTGCTTCTGAATTTAGTCATCTCTACTGATCATAGAAAAGTTTGAAGGAGGTATCTAGATGTGCAGATCATAAACTTTTTCTGCTAGGAAACATCACCTCCATTTTCACACGAGAAAATATCTTGTATTCCATGGGTACCTCCAAGGGACACATATGTAGCACTAGACCTACCATCCGAAGGTGTACTTCTTTCTGCGTTGAAATGCTATTCAGTTAGTGTGGCGTTTTGAGAAGGATAATTTCAAATCTATTCTAATTTATAAAAGAAACAGTAATTTGTTAACTGTAGTACTTTGAGCACTAGACACAAACTGTGTAAAACATACCTCACTGATTATGGCAACCTATTCACATGGAGCTGGGCTCTCTCACTGGATAACTGAGAACTGTTGGGCTGAATAATCCCAATGGCATGTCCATCCCATGAATTTACAGAGCATTTCATCTACCTGTAACTTATTAACATGATATAGAATCTTTTCAAGGAGTTATCATTTGGCCCCTGTTTACTTTTCCCTGGGGTTACATTTTGCCCATTAGCCAAACATCTCAAAGCAGAAAGGTCTGAAAGAATTTGAACTCTCATTTTTTGTGACATGTGCTAGTCATGAATGACTATTCTAACTTTGGCTTTTATAAGGGAATTCATGGATAAACATATCTTGAAAAAATTTTCAGTAGATGCAGAAACATCAACATCCATTGATGATAAAAACTTTTTATAAAGTGGATGTAGAAGGAACATCTCTTAATATAATAAAGATCATATATGGCAAACTGATAGGCAACATCACACTCAACAGTGAAAAGCTGAAAGCTTTTCCTTTAAATTCGGTAACAGACAAAGATACCCGCTCCTGCCACTTTTATTCAACATGATATTGGAAGTCCTAGCCACAGCAATCAGACAAGAAAAAGAAAAAGGAATCCAAGTTGGACAGGAAGAAGCAAAACTGTCACTGTTTGCAAATGACATGATACTATATATAGGAAATACTAAATACACCACCAAAAAAGTATTAGAACTAATAAATGAATTCAATAAAGTTGTAGGATACAAAATTAATATAGAAATCTGTTGTATTTCTATACATTAAAAATGAACTACCAGAAAGAGAAATTAAGAAAGCAATCCCATGTACAATTGCATCAAAAAGAATAAATAATCTAGAAATAAATCTAACCAAGGAAATAAAAGACCTATACTTGGAAAACCTTAAGATATTGGTAAAAGAAATTAAAGATAAGACAAACAGATGGAGAGATTTTCCATTCTCACAGATGGAAGAATTGATATTATTAAAATGACCATACTACACAAGGCAATCTGGAGATTCAATGCAATCCCTATCAAAATACCAATGGCATTTTTCACAGAACTAGAACAAATAGTTCTGTAATTCACCTACTGAATGGGAGAAGATATTTATAAACAATATATCTGATAAGGGGTTATTATACAAAAACTCATACAACTCAACATCAAAAAAACAAGCAACCTGATTAAAAATGTGCAGTGGACTTGAATAGACAGGTTTCCCAAAGAATACATGTAGGTAGCCAACAAGCACATGAAGCAAGCATCATCAGGGAATCATCAGGGAAATGCAAATAAAGACCCCAGTGAGACATCGCCTCACATCCGGCAGATTTCATATCATCAAAAGGACCACAAATAACACGTGTTGGTGAGGATGTGGAGAACAAGAAACCCTCATGCACTGTTGGTGGAAATGCTAATCAGTGCAGCCACTGTGGAAAATGATACAGAAGTTCCTCAAAAAACTAAAAATAGAGCTACTATATGATCCAGAAATTCCACTTCTGGGTATGTGGCCGAAGAAAACAAAACACTAATTTGGGGAAAATCTATGCATCACTCTGTTCACTGCAGCACTATTCGTAATAGTCAAGATGCAGAATCAACCTAGGGGCCCACTGATGGACGAATGGGCGAGCAAGATGTGGCTTATACAGATGATGGGATGTCACTCAGTCATAAAAAAGGAATCCTCTCCTTTGAGACAACATGGGTGGGCCTGGAGGGTATTATGCTAAGTGAAATAAGTCAGAGAAAGACAAATACCCTGATTTCACTTACACAGAGAATCTGTAAAACAAGTGAACAAAAGCCAAACAAATGAAAAAACATAATAAACTTGAAACAGAATCACAGATACCAAGAACAAACATGTGGTTGCCATAGAGGACAGTGCCGTGGGGATGAACGAAATAGGCGAAGGAAATTCAGAGAAAGAAACTTCCAGTTACGAAATTAATCGGTCCTGGGGATGAAACATACAGTGTGGAGGAACAGTCAATAATAATGTGATATCTTTGTATAGCAAAGAAGGCAGTCAAAATGTAAAAAGTTCCAGTTGTAAGATTAATGATATAATTAACACTGCCGTGCATTATACATGAACATGATTAAGGCTAAATCCTAGGAGTTCTCAGCACAAGGGAAAATGCGCCTTTTTCTTTTTTCTTAACTCTGTGTCTATACAAGATGATTAATCTTAATGCAGTAATTATTTCATGATGTAGGCAGGTCGATTATTCTGTGTACTTCTTAAATTTACAGTGCTGCATGTCAATTATATCCCATAAGTTGCAAAAAAACTTGACCCATACACAAGTTATTTGTATCAGTAAGGTCCATCTTTCAGTTACACCTTTTTACATGGTTAACACTGTCATCTTTAAAAGAAAAAACACATAAAGAAATTGAGGGGAAAAGGAACATAATAAATATTATTTTGCCATACTGAACTATATGAATTTGCAGATACTGTATTTTTTATGGTGTGTGATAGATACATTTTGTCCTATAGGACAGAAATATCAAGTATCAGCAATTTTATCTCACATATGTCAACCACTAAAGGTTAGCCCACATTCTCTTATAGAACAGAAGTGTATCTATCAATTTTCCAATGACAAGAAACTCACACTGAAACACACTGATCTATTATTTCCTCCACTATTCAAACATCATGCTTCCGTAAGGAGAATGACATTTGTTTTATGACTCGTTGTCACTTGGCTTCTCCCCCAGCATCAGACGGAATGAAACAATATTGTGCCGCTCTGCTGTTGTGATCACACCGAATTTCGACATATGTTTAGTATCTGGCTCTGAGTGCCTGCGTGTCCCCAGGTTCCTACTTGGATCCAAACTTGAGTGTGTGTATAAGGATGTGTGTGAGCCTGTCTGCAATTGCATTTGGACATTTGTTTCCTGCTAACAGAAACCCAAGCATATGTTTGAGACCAAGTTTTCATTTCCATCTGACACATTTTCTGTGATTAGATTCATTAAGAAATACAGAAACAGCATTAAAAATGAGAAGGGATGTGTATTTGTAAACATCAACTGTGGTTGTGGCAAAGACCTTTCTATCAGCTAAACTGTGTCTTCTGGAGCCATAATCCAACCCACAAGACACATTTTCATTTCATAGTTCAAACCATTACAGAAGGAAAAAACCTTATCCATAAAGAAAATAAGCTGATGAAACAACACAGCTTATTTGAACATTAAACCATCCTCTACAAAAATGTCAGCCTAACTGTATTACTTCCATCAATGCTACAAAAATAGAATCAGCAAATGAAACTTTGTTGGCAGCAGTTGAAACAAATTTTCTTGGTATTTCTGTTCTTGTGGTTTATGAGGTTACTAAAATCTTCAATATAATTATGGTTTGACACTTTCTATCATTCTTTAATTTATAGTCTTCTAAAGGAAGTGGTGTAAATTGCTTTCTTTAAAACATCATTGAACATGTTCTAAGTACCATAATGCCATAGAGAGTGAAATACAATTACTCAAAACATGAACCCCTCTCTAGCGACAAACTTAAGACTCATTTAAGGGAAACAGAGGAATGAATGCCCCACTTCAAGTTAAATTAGCATGGGCAAAATTTCTGCAGGAATTCAGGTTTAGGTGACACAAAAGATATCTGGGTGTCATATTTATTTGTTTTAAATCAAGTATAATAACAGAAAGAAAATTATATTATTATTCTTGGAAATTAAAAATAATATACATTTTTTGTGATAATGACTTCTGGGTGGCAGAGTACTATAGCAGTTAAGAGTGTGGACTCTGGATTCATACAGATCAAATTCCAGTTCTGGTTTTGCCATATGTTGGTGTTAGCTGTCTGCTCTTGGGCCATGGACTAATATTTACTATTAAGTTCCTTAGCTGTACTATGAGAAAAATAGCATCTAGTGTGTGCCGTAAGACCATGGTAAAAAAATTAAATGAAACAATTCATTAAAGCATTTTGCACAGTGCGGGACACCCAGAAGTGCTCAATAAATATTAAAATTCTTAGAAAGAAGGGAACATCTGCATTTTGAAACAAAAGATTTTGAACACAAGTCTAATGGTAACAGAGAATGTGGTATCCATGCCACTGTAATCATAGAAATCAATTTTTAAAAGGCATAAGCTCCTATGATTCACAGATTTTGAAGAAAAACATACGGGTACCAAAGGGGAACAGGGATAAATCAGGAGTTTGGGATTAACACGTACTATATACAAAAGAGATAAACAAGGACCTACTGTATAGCCCAAGGAACTAGAGTCTCCATCTTCTAATAACGTATAGTGGAAAAGAATCTGAAAAACAATATATATGTGTGTATACATATATATTGAATATATATATATATATATATAACTGAATCATTTTGCTGTATACCTGAAACTAACATAACACTGCAAATCAACTATACTTCAATTAAAAAAAATTAAAACTTAAAAAGCATGGAGCAAGCAATCCATGGAACATCTGTTGATCTTCTTGCACTCAAGGCTCAATCTGTTTGGCTTGTCCATCACTATTCATTTGAGAGTCAGTATGTTTAGCAGACCTTTGTTGAGGTGAGGTTAATATCAATGCCTAAAAGCCATTTTCCCATTGGCTATCAAAAGTTGATTGCATTTTGATGAATGCATTTTGAATGGAAGAGCTTGAAATTAAGTATCTGCCCATCACCAGAATATCTACCTACATTGTTGAAAATTTCTATGGCTCTCTTGAAAAGCCAGAAGAAAAATTCAGGAAGCAGTGAGAAGGACCATTGTATAAATAATATTAAGCTCCAGATGCTCCCTACAGGAAAAATGTGGCCCGGGATTGGAAAGTATGATCAGAAATCAAAGACCAGAAGAAAATGAAAAGAAGCAAATGTACCTTAATGCTGGAACTGAGAGTATAAACCAAACTGGCCAGGTGTCATTTGCATCCATTACTATATGGCGGTTTAGTAGGAACAATGCAAATATTTCAAAAGCAGAACGGAGTCCAATCTTTTGGAATGAAGGGCAGAGGCTGAGGGCCATGTTGCCATGGAGATTAATTTTTATTTAAACAATTAGTATTAGGTATATTGGTGCTAGGGATCCTTGTTCATATCCCTTTGCCAGCGCAAAAGTCATACTAAGTACAGGTAGAATTCTATCTGGGTCCCTTGTGGCTCAATGGTGAAGAATCCGCCTGCCAGTGCAGGAGACGTGGGTTTGATTCCTGGGCTGGGAAGATCCCCTGGAGAAGGAAATGGCAACCTGTTCCAATATTCTTGTCTGGAAAATCCCATGGATAGAGGAGCCTGGTGGGCTACAGTCCACAGGGTTGCAAAAGAGTTGGACATGACTCAGTGATTAAACGAGAGCAACAAAATTTAATCTCCATTTAAATACTTATAAAAGTCTTCCCATTCCAATGAAAAATGGCCAGAGTTAGCCATTATATTAATAGTTACACAGCAGCAGGGAAATTTATGTCTGTGATCATCTATCCCTCTAAGTGAATGATGAGAAGATAATTTCATCAGTGGATAAAACGTACTTCAAATATATGGCCAAAATTGCAAATCTGAAAACAAAAATAAGAGTTGTTCACCTTCCAAAACTGCAGCTGTTCTGTTAATTTCACCCAAATTTGGAATAAGAAAGAACTTTGTCGATGATCCACACTGACTGTCAGAGCAGCTCTGATTTTCAGTGTGCTCTTCATTTTGTGTCTCTGCTGTGCATTGGTGGAGGAATACAACATGGATGGCCCATCAATGGGTAGTGACCTTGCTGGTCCAGGCTACATGGTCCTGGGAGTGCTGAGTCAGCAGCCCCCTCTGTTCTCCTCCTCCTTTTGGCTGTTGGCTGAGTGGTGGTAGGCTTAGCAATTCAGTCTGCTTCTGTGAAGCTGGGTTTTTCTTCTGTGAAGCTAATTGAAACTGCAACATTGGCCTCATTACCATCTTGTAAAACCCCTCTGAACTAACCAGCTCAGACAGCCATGGTTATAGGCTAAAATCAAAGGCAAGATGAGTCAAAGAATTATGGATGGAGAGTTCAGGTCATTTTCCAAATGTCAAAATATAGGATTCAAATACAGGGCATCATTCATTTACATATACCAATATGCTTATCAAATTGACAATGTTTCAAATTTACCATCAGTACAGGCTCCGTCGACCGGGAGGGATGAGCTGAAAGAGATCTGTGAGATGTTTTATTTTGAGCAATCATACTGCCATTCTTCTTTCTAGGGTCACGTTTAAGTCACATGGACAAGCGTAATGCCCTCAGGGTGATTCTTTTTTTTAAGCCTAATGACAGTGAGCCATTGTGTGGTTCATTAGACTGCTCTAGGTCCAACCTGACTGTATTACTAAGATTACCAAAAAAAGATCGTAAATGGATAAAAGTTTAATACATTTATTACGCCGCATGCCACCTAAATATTTTGAGCTAAATGAATAATTTTCAATTCAGGCACTTCTGTCCCAGAGGAAATATTTGGTAACACCTGGAAATATTTTTGATTGTCACAAATGGAGCAGAGAGGAAGGTTCCACTGTGTATAGGACACAACAGAGAAGCTTTTACCCAAAATCTCAATAGTGCTGAGGATGAGAAACCCTGATTTAAATAGACACATCATAATGCAGGGATCTGGGATCTGATTAGTTGAGTAGCAGCTGGTCATTTCTGCGGCTGAGGAGGAGAAAATCAGCCTGCTGAAAGAGTATTTGTCAAGTCATTTCAAAGTATCAAGGATACTTCTAAATACGTTGTATCTTCTGCCAATGAGCTCAAGGTTAGGGTAGGAGCAGGGCAGAGAAGGATGTAAACTGTATACACAGAGAGTACTCCATCAAATGACTCAAAAATAGATGTGTTTATTTATAGAAGAAAATGCTGACATAAACCATTGGCAAGACAACCTGTGTGTTAGCCTGTTTGCTTTCATAACACGCACTGACTGCATTGTATATAAGCATTAGGCTTCTCTGATTAGAGACAAATGATAACACCATGTCCCGATCTGCCTAGATAATAAAATATATCTTAAAGCTTTAATACAAATCTCTTACATTGGCCAGAAATGGATGAGTGGAGTCTAATAAATTGTCCTCCAAACAGACTCCAGTTTACAGGTGAACCTTAAAAAATGATAAAGACAAATCAACAAAAAAGAGATTGATTATTCAAAAAATTAGATTGTGAGATAATTATTTAGGAATTAGGGAAAAGTTATTATCTCAACCTCTCTTTGTATATCAAAATAAAAGTACAGATGGATTAAAAACAACTAGGAGAAAATTAGATGAATAGTTATCTGCTCTCTGAATGAGAGACAATTTTCTCAAATTTTACTGTGGCAGTAGGAAAGCTACAAAGAAAAAGCCTCAATAGAATGTCCCTAAAGAGCCTCCTGATGAAAGTGAAAGAGGAGAGTGAAACAGTTGGCTTAAAACTCAACATTCAGAAAACTAAGATCATGGCATCTGGTCCCATCACTTCATGGCAAGTAGATGGGGAAACAATGGAAACAGTGAGAGGCTTTATTTTCTTGGGCTCCAAAATCACTGCAGATGGTGAGTGCAGCCATGAAATTAAAAGACATTTGCTCCTTGGAAGAAGAGCTATGACCAACCTAGACAGCATATTAAAAAGCAGAGACATTACTTTACCAACAAAGGTCCATCTAGTCAAGGCTTTGGTTTTTCCAGTAGTCATGTGTGGATGTGAGAGTTGGACTACAAAGAAAGCTGAGCACCAAAGAATTGATGCTTTTGAACTGCGGTGTTGGAGAAGACTCGTGAGTCCCTTGGACTGCAAGGAGATCCAACCAGTCAATCCTAAAGAAAATCAGTCCTGAATGTTCACTGGAAGGACTGATGCTGAAGCTGAAGCTCCAATATTTTGGCCACCCGATGCGAAGAGCTGACTCATTGGAAAAGACCTTGATGCTGGGAAAGACTGAAGGCAGGAGGAGAAGGGGATGACAGAGGATGAGAGGGTTGGATGGCATCACTGACGTGATGGACATGAGTTTGAGTAAGCTCTAGGAGTTGGTGATGGACAAGGAAGCCTGGCGTGCTTCAGTCCATGGGGTCTGACACGACTCAATGACTGAACTATGTGGGATAATTTTACACTTTTGCTTATTAATCCCCCCCCCCCGTCCCCCCCCTGCAAATCAAACCTTGTCAACATTCAAAAGCAAACCACAGACTCAGGAAGACATTTGTAACACAAATTGTAAAGTGTCACTATTTTTAACATATAAGATCATTTCTTAAAAGCATCAAGCAAATGACAGTTGAGCAGAGGACACAAAATTTTAGGAACTTAAAAAAAATGCAGGAAAACATCTCATTTCACTAGAACTATACATTAAAATAATATGCCATTTTCTACTTATCAATTTGCCTCTTTTTTTTTTTTTTTTACTTTCAACAGGAAGGAGTGGTTAAAGAGGTTTTCTTATGCTACAGGTGGAATATCTGTTGGTACTACCCTTCTGGAAGATACACAAAGAAGTTCACATTCGTAGTTTTTGGCCTAGTGAACTCACTTAGGAGGATTAAGGGGGAAAATCTCAAAATATAGAAAAAACAGCTTTACACACAAAGATGTTCACTGCAGTGCTATTTAATGAAGAATTTCTGGGAATTCCCTGGCAGTTCGATGGTTAGAACTCTGCACGTCCATTGCAGGAGGTGTGGGCTTTGTTCCTGGTTGGGGAACTAAGATCCTGTGTGCCCCATAGTGGGGCAAAAAAAAAAAAAGTTAAAAAGGAAAGAAAGAAAGACTTTCTTCTGAATCTCCTTAACATTCAATAGTTGAAGTGGTAGCTCATGGTGAGGCATCTGCTGATGCAGCAAGTATTTTGTGACAATCTGAAAAGATATCACAAAGCGTTTTAATAAAATCGGATCCCACTTGTGTTATGAGGTTGAAAATTTGCTTATTGTAGGTATAGTGGGCAGAATGTCAGTCCTCCAAGAGATACGGCCATGTCCTCGTCCCCAGAACTTGTATATATTTTCATATATGCAGAAGACGTGCTTAAATGAAGGATCCTGAGAGGCGGAGTCTCCTGAGTTATGTAGGTGGGCCCTAAATCTAGCCACATGTTTCCCTATAAGAAGAGACAGAGGGAGTTTAGACACAGATGCTGAGAAGAGGGCGAGGGGATGTGAAGATGGAAACTAACTGGAATAATGCAGCCTCAAGCCAAGGAATGCAGGCAACCGCCGGCCGCCGAAGCACACCACCGAATCCTCCCTAAAGCCTCTGAAGGGAGCACAGTTCTGTGGACACCTTGGTTTTGGATTTCTGACCTCCAGAACTTAGAACAAATGTCTGCTATTTTAATCCATCAAGTTTATAGTAATTTGTTACAGCAGCCACAGGAAACTTATATGGTAAGCTTACATTCAACCTTTCAGGAAACCACCAAATAGTTTCTTAATGTGTCTGTACCATTTTCCATTTCCGCCAGCAGGGTATGGAGACTCAGCTCCCCCACATGGCACCGTCACTGGGAATGGTCACTCTCCTTCACTCGAGCCATTCAGATCAGAGTACATTGGTCGCTCACTATGGTTTTAACTTGCATTTCTGGAAAAGCTGACTCATTTGAAAAGTCCCTGATGCTTCGAAAGACTGAAGGCAGGAGGAGAAGGGGACAACAGAGGATGAGATGGTTGGATGGCATCACTGACTCAACGGACATGAGTTTGGGTAAACTCCGGGAGTTGGTGATGGACAGGGAGGCCTGGCGATGAGGTCGCAGTCGGTCCATGAGTGACTGAACTGAATGGAACGGAATGACCAATAATGTTAAGTATCTTTTCGTGTGGTTATTTGCCATCTGTATATCTTCTCTGGAGAAGTCTATGTTTACAACTTTTGCCTACTTTTACTTTGGTTTACTTGTTTTCTTATTATTGGGTTTTGAGCATTCTTCATGTATTCTGAAGACACCTACCCTAAGACCCATCTATTCCATTCTTAGGTATTTATCCAAGAAAAACGAAGGTATATATATCCACACAAAGATTTGTATACTACTGTTCATGTTCATCAGCTGTTGAATGGATAAACAAATTGTGGTACCCATACAATGGAACATCAGTCAGTGATGAAAATCAATGGACTATTGGCACAGATAACAGCATGGATTGCGTGCGTGCTGAGTTGCTTCAGTCACGTCTGACTCTTTGTGCCCCCATGGATGGTAGCCCACCAGGCTCCTCTGCCCATGGGATTCTCCAGGCAAGAATACTGGAGTGGGCTGCCATGCCCTCCTCCAAGGGACCTTCCTGATCCAGGGATGGAAGCCACATCTCTTATGTCTCCTGTGTGGATTAGACTTGAATAATTTTTCTGAGTGAAAGAAGCCAGATCGAAAACATTATACATACTGTTGTTGTTGTTGTTGTTGTTGTTAAGTCACTTCAGTCGTGTCTGACTCTGTTAGACCCCATAGACGGCAGCCCACCAGGCTCCCCCATCCCTGGGATTCTCCAGGCAAGAACACTGGAGTGGGTTGCCATTTCCTTCTCTAATACATGTAAGTGAAAAGTGGAAGTGAAGTTGCTCAGTTGTGTCCGACCCTCAGCGACCCCATGGACTGCAGCCTACCGGGCTCCTCTGTCCATGGGATTTTCCAGGCAAGAGTGCTGGAGTGGGGTGCCATTGCCTTCTCTGATACATACTGCAGGAGTCTACAGTTCTAGAAAAGTCAAACCAATCCACAGCGACAGAAGGCGGATCTGTGGCTGCCTAGGGACGAGGGGCGTGGGGAGAAGGGATAATTACAGGAGACGAGAAGACTTTGGAGTGAGAATTACGTTCATCGTCTTGACTACAGAGAAGATTTCCAGGTATATGTGAGTGTCAAACTGTAGACCTTATATGTTATCAAACTGTAGACGTTAAATACGTTCAATTCATGGTCTTGGAGAAGGCAATGGCAACCCACTCCAGTGTTCTTGCCTGGAGAATCCCAGGGACGGGGGAGCCTGGTGGGCTGCCGTCTATGGGGTCGCACAGAGTCGGACACGACTGAAGCGACTTAGCAGCAGCAGCAGCAGCAGCAGTTCACAGTATGTCAGTTACACCTTGGTAAAGCTGTTAAAGAAGTTGTTTAATCCTTCTAAGCCTCAGTTTCTTTATCTATAAACGGAGACAGTAATAGATCCCACCTCATAAGGTTACTATGGGATTAAATTGTGGTAATCTGGCAAAGCACTCTGTTCAGAGTCTTGTATACAATGAGCACTCAAAAAGGCTAACAATATTTTTGTAAAAATGGTACAAAAACTTTCATCCTGGTGCAATATATTATATAATATATATTAAAACACATTATTAATATTTTAAAAATTACACTATATGTTAATATACTAGAATGTGCTTAGAAAAAAGACTGGAAGTAAGTATTCTCAAACTATGAAATGCTATTTGACTGTGATTGTGGAATTTGGGGTGATTTTATTTCTGCACATTTCCTCTATTTTTGAGGTTCTCTACAATGCGTTATGTATTGTTCTTATCCAGTGAAAAGGTTTATTTTTTAAAAATACTGTTACTAATCCCCTAACAAAGCAAAGCTCCGTGGAACAAATCAGATGGCGTGGAGCATATCCGTTTCCTGCTTGTTCGTACTCCTGGAACCCATCTTATCCTCCTTCCGATCACATCCGTCCCCACTCTGCAGTATGCTCAGACACACAGGTTGCGTGTGGGCTCTCTTAAACCTGTCGATGATTCCCTGTAAGCCTTTAGATAGAGGCCCTGTTCCCAGCACAGCTCCTGCCCGCCTCTCTGGTCTGGCCTGCCCTGTTCCTGACCTCTCTCGATCTCTGCTCCTGCCCCACTGGCTTTTCAGGACCTCCAGGTTCTGTGGTCTGTCCCATCTCCCTTGCTTCCTACCGTTAAATCTTCGCTCTCTTCCTCCTGGTTACTGACCTCAGCTCCACGGGGAGTCTTCCCTCGACGTCTCTTTGTTATACTCTCACATGATCCTTTTGGCTAAAATTCAGTGAACAGTTGTTCCAGGGGTCTTCCTAGCTGGTGAGCAGTCTGAGCACGGAACCGTGTCTGTGCTGTTCAAAGCAGTGGCCCCTAAACGTAGCAGAGCTGTAGGCACTTATTAGCTCAGCTGGTAAAGAATCCACCTGCAATGCAGGAGACCCCAGTTCAATTCCTGGGTCAGGAAGATTCCCTGGAGAAGGGATAGGCTACCCACTCCAGTATTCTTGGGCTTCCCTGATGGCTCAGAGGGTAAAGAATCCACCTGAAATGCAGGAGACCTCAGTTCAATCCTTGGGTGGGGAAGATCTCCTGAAGGAGGGCATGGCAACCCACTCCAGTAGTCTTGCCTGGAGAGCCCCATGAACAGAGGAGCCAGGAGGGCTACAGTCCAGGGGGTCGCAAAGAGTCAGACACAACTAAGCACAGCACAGCTCAGGCACTTATTTCTGGTGTTTAAAAAAGGGCTGGTTCAGACTCCCTAGCAAAAGAATCACGGTAGAGGAGGAAGAACATTGAATCACGAGGACACCCACCTGCCTTGGGTGAGTCTTTTCTTTCTGGTTTAACAATAAATATTTATAAAACAGGCCTACACTATCTCCTAGCGCCCCTCCAGATCTAAATGTAACTGGGTAAAATTGAGTTCATGTCCCACCGAGTATGAATAATTTCTTGAGTGAATTCATGTGACCCTCATGTTCTGACTGCAACCAGCAAAATGAAAAAAAAACTTGCTAGTATAGAAAAAGAGAGCAATAGCACCAGCAACCTGTCATTTACTTCTTAGAAATTAAACAATCAAAATGATGGGCTTCAGATATTAGCTCCTCTTGAAGTTTTCTTATACCTACAAATATTCTAACCCTGGGCTCACATCCTTCTGCTACAGACAGTAACCATCAGGAAGCTCTAAAAACAGGAGTGGCCTTGCTTTTGGTCACTCTTGAATTAAATAGGCACACTTACCAGAGTGAACTGGGAAAAAAAGAAGATGGAAAAGGAATATTTTGGGCCATCTCTGGACGAACCCAAGGATGAAAGATATCACTAGTTGCTCCTTTTTCTTTTTTAATCTCTGCTTCACATCTACGTATGACTTCACCTAACTGGGATCCCTGCTTATTAAACCGATATGCAGAGTACATCATGAGAAACGCTGGTCTGGAAGAAACACAAGCTGGAATCAAGATTGCCGGGAGAAATATCAATAACCTCAGATATGCAGATGACACCACCCTTATGGCAGAAAACGGAGAGGAACTAAAGACTCTCTTAATGAAGGTGAAAGAGGAAAGAGCTGGCTTAAATCTCAACATTCAGAAAACTAAGATCATGGCATCCAGTCCCATCACTTCATGGCAAATAGATGGGGAAACAGTGGAAACAGAGACTTTATTTTGGGGGCTCCAAAATCACTGCAGATGGTGACTGCAGCCATGAAATTAAAAGATGCTTGATCCTTGGAAGAAAGGCTATGACTAACCTAGACAGCATGTTAAAAGCAGACACATTATGTTGCTAACAAAGATCCGTCTAGTCAAAGCTATTGTTTTACCAGTAGTCATGTATGGATGTGAGAGTTGGACCATAAAGAAAGCTGAGCACTGAAGAATTGATGCTTTTGAACTGTGCTGTTGGAGAAGACTTTTCAGAGTCCCTTGGACCACAAGGAGATCCAACCAGTCCACCCTGAAGGAGATCAGTCTTGAGTGTTCATCGGAAGGACTGATGCTGAAGCTGAAACTCCAATACTTTGGCCATCTGATGAGAAGAACTGACTCACTGGAAAAGACCCTGATGCTGGGAAAGACTGAAGGCGGGAGGAGAAGGGGATGACAGAGGATGAGACAGTTGGATGGCCATCACCGACTCAATGGACATGAGTTTGAGCAAGCTCTGGGAGCTGGTGATGGACAGGGAGGCCTGGCGTGCTGCAGTCCAGGGGGTGGCAAAGAGTCAGACACGACTGAGTGACGAGCAACAACCACAGGGACCCAGAATTGACCTCAAGTGGAAGAAGCACACGAAGCCACATTTGTCCCGGGTCCCTAGGGTGTATTTGCCTTTTCAGGGACATCTCTTATGGCAGGAAGCAGTAGTGCACTTGAACAGCAAATAGAAACACTGAATTCCACCACCCCTGCCCAGCCACCAGGGCTGAGAGAATTCAATGATGACGCTGTAAAAACGAAGCAAAATAATACAGCCATGAACATGCATCTTCATAAAATCTAAGTTTCCAGGAAGAAAAAGCTGCCTGCAAATTCTTTATCTTGATTTAAAAGACAGCTAAATGATCACTCCCAGCCTAAGTATGTCAAGTTTACTTTGACAAAGTCAATGTGTCAGGAAGTCCAAAGTTAACAGTGAGAACTTACTTGGTATCCTTTTTCCTGTATCTTTCCAAGTATGCTAAATAAACAGCACATATCTGTGTCTTAGAAGCTTGACAACAGGAAAGTAGGTTAGAGTAATTGTATGATAATTCAGACGAAGAAAATGTTAAATAAATAAAACCTTTTCCTTGGTTGTCTAAGCAAAGCTACCTTACCTAACGTAAAAAAAGAAAACAAATATAGAAACAAGAAACACTGCTGCTCCAGGGTGTGCGTCCATGCATCTAGAAAAACCAGCTTTGGATTTTGTCTTTGAGAATACTCAATCGTGTAGCAGTCATGGAATCTCTGATACTAAACTATTAGTTATCAAGGACAGAAATGGAATAGTCACCCCATTAGTTGTGTTCTGGGTACAGATGCATTGTATTTGGAGGGAAATAAGTAAAAGTAAAGATTTCCATGAGTCTTGTGCTATCAATGCCCTTTATACATGGAATTCATGTTGGTAGAAAGAGTGATTTCCGACAACACTGTTTGCCAATGAGCATATCTAAAATAGAATGACATCTGCTGAAACCTATTAAGAAAAGGCTCAAATGTGATCGAGAGCAAAGTGTTCTTCACAGCATTTTTGGAGGACAGCTCTGCATGGGTCTTCCAAGTTTCTGCAGGTCTTATAAGAAGAGATACGGCCTGCCTTGTTGCAGACTAGCTTTTTTGGATGTGTGCACACTGAACAGACTTTCAGCATAGAGAGGATATCCGCATGCCCGTGTGCTAAATCGCTTCAGTCACGTCCAACTCCTTGCAATCCCACGGACTGTAGTCCGCCAGGCTCCTCTGTCCGTGGGATTCTCAAGGCAAGAATACTGGAGTGGGTCGCCACGCCCTCCTCCGGGGGTCCTCCCCACCCAAGGATCGAACCCAGGTCTCTCTATCCCTTCTCCAGAGGATCTTCCCACCCCAGGAATTGAACCTGTGTCTCCTGCACTGCTGGTGGACTCTTTACCCGCTGAGCTAAAAAGCTGAGTTCCTTCAACTCAGGATTCTTTCCAGCAATGCATCTCATTACCAGCGTTACCTGGACCTCTTGTTATATTAGAGTGAAGTAAGCGAGAGAACGAAAAAAAAAAAAAAAGTTGTATATTAACGGATATATGTGGAATCACGGATGACCTTATTTATAAAGCAGAGACAGAGACACGGGCATAGAGAACAAACGTATGGAAACAAGGGAGGAAGCCGGGGTGGGGTGAGCTGGGAGGCTGGGACTGACGCGCACACCCTGCTGACCCTCTGGGTGACGCTAAGGCGGACCCGCTGCACCCCCAGGGACTCTGCTCAGTGCTCCGTGGTGACCTGAATGGAAGAGAAATCCCAAACAGAGGAGATATACGTGCACACACAGCTGATTCACTTCACTGTACGTCTGGAATGAACAGAACACTGAAAATCAACTATACGCCAATAAAAATTAATTTTAAAAACAGCAATGTTAGCGAGCTGCCCTTCGAAAGAGAGAGCCGTGCTAGCTCCGGCCTGTCCCCTGTGGGTGACCCTGAGTGTCCACCACAGTCCAGTGTCCCGTGCTGCCTGCCCTGTAACTCTCCGCAGCACGCGTGCCCCTGGGGACGTCGGCTCTGTCCTCGTCCCGCTTCCCAAATGCAGAAAGTGGGACCCAGAGGGACCGAGTAACTCCCCCACGACCACAGGGCTGGGCAAGTGGCCGGGGCAGGCTCACACTCACGCTGTCTGTGTCGTGCTGGAGGGCCAGTGAGTGTTCTCAGGCTTGTGCTGTTCGGCCCACCCTTCCCTTCGCTTCCCTGTTCTCACCCTCGTCCACTTGTCTGTCTCCCAGGAGCCGGCTGTTCTTTGAGTCGATGCTGCCCTTCGGCCTGTGTTGTGGCCTTCTGCACCCCACTCCCTTCTCACGGTCACACATCCCCCCCAACACACATCTCTGTCCCCCCACCTACCCCTCTACCCTCAGACACATCAAAGATACGCAGATGAAAAAAGAGTCCTCTTTTTCATAAAAAGACCTTATCTAGAGTTGTTACTTGGTTAAGCTACGACTATGAAACTTTTCAAAAAGGCATTCCTTGTCTTTAAGTTTATGTATTTAGACTCCCTCCCTCCACTGAATACTGAAGAATTTACTTAGACTGTGTATTTGTAATTCTCTTCGCAGCACATTTTGCACAGTGGCTTCTTAGCTGACACGATAATATGCTGAAGGAAACTGCTGCCAGTTTAGAGGCTTCCCAGGCGGCCCAGTGGTTAGGACTCTGTGCTTCCACCGCAGGGGGCCTGGGTTCGATTCCTGGTCAGGGGAACCAAGACCCTGCAAGCCACATGGGAGAACCAAAAAAGGAAATACTGCCAGTTAAAAAAATTGTCCAACTTGGTATTGCAATGATTCTTTAACTTCAGCACCCACACACACAACATCACAGAGGACCCTTGGGAAAGGCAGATCCCTAGGTCTTATCCTCCAAAGAATTTGACTTAGAAAGTCTTAGATGGAGCCCAGTAATCTGTACTTTAAGCATGCTCACTAGGCAAGTCTGATACAAATATTTTGTGACCCACACCCTGAGAAATCAAGAGAAACTCCATGTATTTCACTTCCGTAGAGCAATGACCTAAATTTTCAAGAATCTTCTTAGCCAACTTCTTGGGACTACACTTCTCTCATAGATACAACAAAGTTAACACTGACAGAAATGCTTGCTCGGTCATCCGACAAATACTGCTTTAAAGTCTACGTTCCGCTAGGGATGGTCAGTAGCTAACAGATGGGACCTGAGTCCCATCCTCCACACATCCAGGGCCCACGGCAGACTCCGTTTATCAACACAGCACTCTGTCCGCTGAGTGGGACCCATGTCTGTGAAGCCATTCCCCCAGTCAGTTGCAAGGCAGTTCCTAGGACGTGGCCGTCAGGTCTGGACCACAGGGCATCGGAGCAGAAAACAAAAGAGTCAAATCATGACTGGGAAGCAGGAGGCGAATTTAGAGCTCCTCCCGTCTCTCCTCTGACAAACACACTGCACCGCCTCTCCTAGCCTGAAGGCAGGCTCAGGCTCATCAGGCAACCCCGGCAAGCTCCTGGAAACAGAGCTCGCGGCCCGTGGACTGGGTGAGACAGCCAGTGCGCTCGGGGAGCACCAGTACACCAGGGGAAGGCCCCTCCTCCTCTCTCTTGTCCCTTCTCCCACTTGCTTAAGTGCCCCCCCACTCCCCCAAATGAAAAGCCCATTAGAGCTTCCTGCCCTGGGCATAAAAAAAGAATTCCACCTAGGGTTCTGATCACCACGGAAGCTTTTTGATCACAGTTGTATTCCGTTCATCGTTGAGACTCTGAGAAGTCAAATGACTTACCCAAGCATACTTGCTGAGAGCCAAGAGTAGAATTCAGGTCTCTGGACTCCTAGTTGACTGCTATTCATAGATTTAAGAATCCTGATGCAATGAGCTTCTAAAAATAACACTGCCTAGTCCCATGTCTAGTCATTCCAGACATTATATCTTGATCATGTTTACCTATCACAGCTTCTATCTTTGAGAACCTTTCATTAGGGCAGGCTCAACCAGAAATACGTTGGTAAGTTTTACAGATAATGATTTACATTACTGTACACTTTAATCATAGTTTATTTCTGCAGAGGTGGAAAGTCACCTCATAGTAACAAACCGGTGAGAAGAAGGTTTTTGTTTGTTTTTAATCTCGACAGCATGGAGAGCTGTGACTTCAGACACACCTGGCCTGGAACCCCAGCTCCTCCCAGAGGTGGACTCTTATGCAAATGATTTCATCTCCCTGAGAATCTGATTCCTTATCTATAACAGGAAGAACTTCTTTACCTCTGAGAAATGTTCTGGAGGTGAAAGTGATTAGCAGGCTTACCAGTGACTGGATGCCTGCCCAGCACACAGTCCGTTCCCATAGGTATTCATGTCTCTCTCCTTTTCCTTCGCTTCATCTGTGTCACCTTGGAGAATGAAGGTAGGCTAGTCTCTCTAGCCTTTCTCTTTCCCAAGTGTCTCCCAGGTCTGGCTACCTTCATGAGGTTTGGTAGAACATGAAAAGGAGAGTCACATGTTCAAAAATTATTAGGAATCTTGAGAGAGTGCCAGTAGAGGGGGTAGGCGGAGCATGGGGCCCTTCTATGCGGGGCGTGAGCGCTGGCCCAGGTCCCAGGCCCGCGCCGTCAGTCTGGGTACCAGACTCTCTCTGCGCTGGGTCTTCTCTCGCCCACTCTCTGGTCTTGGAGAGCTGGTCCTGGGGTCCCCAGTGGGCACGGGGGAGTGCACACGGGCTCAGGAGTTTATGGGAATTAAATTCTGGCTCCAGTACTTTGCTCTTAAGTCACCCATCTCTCTAAGGCTGGTTCCTCTGCAGGGAACAGGTCTAACGATGCGTGGGCCATGGAGGGCCCAGGTGAGGGATGGACGAGGTGGGAGCTGGAGAGAGCGCCCACCCCGCCCAGCCCTGAGGACGCACAGGCCAGCTGTTGTCACAATGCCTTTCTTTCCTTGGAACGTCTCCCAGGTCTTTAGGCTTTGTGACGCCAGTGGAGTCCTAGTCACAATTTCCCCCACAGGTGCCACTCAAAGCCCGGCCCCAGCACCCGTGTTAAAGAGTAAAAAGGCTGCAAAACAGGCAGAATCCGCATTCTCACTGATTTTACTGTACCACTCAGAATGAAGTATACCGACAACACAGTGATGCTGATGCTATTCACAAATCAAAGAAAGCAAACAGCCTGACGCTTGTGGCAATGATATGGTGCATCGCTTTCCCACTATTATTGCATTTGATGCCTCCTTTCCTAACACTGTCTACAGACCACGGGTTACCGTCCCCATTTGATAGATCCCAAGACTCTTTTTTAAAAATAAAACAGTGATTTCCCTGCTAATTATTAGAGAAATGCACATCAAAACTTCAGGGAGATAACACCTCACACCGGTCAGAATGGCTTTCATCAAAAAATCCACAAACAACAAATGCTGGAGAGGGTGTGGCGAGAAGGGACCCCTCCTGCACCAGGGAATGTAAATTGGTGTAGCCACAGTATGGAGGCTCCTTAAGCTAAACACAGAGCTACCAAATGACCCTGCAATCCCACTCTGGGGTGCATATCCCGAGAAAAACATGGTCTGAAAAGATACACACACCCGATGTTCACCGCAGCACTGTTTACAGTGGCCAAGGCATGGGAGCCACCTACATGTCCACTGATGAATGAATGGATAAAGACGTGGTACGTGTATACAATGGAACATTCCTCACCCACTAAAAAGAAGGAAATAAGGCCATCTGCAGCAACATGGATGGACCTAGAGATAGTCATACTGAGTGCGGTAAGTCAGGCAGAGAAGGAGAAATATCATATGACATCCCTTATATGTAGAATCTAAAAGGAAACAACTGAACTTACAAAACAGAGAGAGACTCACAGACTTAGAAAACGAACTCAGGGTTGCCGGTGGGGAAGGCATTGTTAAGGACTTTGGGAAGGTCATGTGCGCCATGCTGTATTTAAAATGGATCACCAACAAAGACCTATTGTACAGCACAGGGAACTCTGCTCAATGTTATGTGGCGGCCTGTACGGGACAGGGTTTGGGGGGAGAATGGATACACGTGTATGTATAGCTGAGTCTCTTCACTGTTCACCTCAACTAGCACAACATTGTTTATTGGATAAACCCCAATATAAAATGTTTTTGGTGTTAAAAAAAATAAAAATAAGATTTTAAAAAATGTAGTGATTTTCCTGAAGACGTGTGCTTCTCTGATTCTCTGCTTATCTGACTCCTAGTCCGGTGTTCCTTCTGCCCCATCAATAAAAATACAGTCAAAGCAGATTGATGGGTCTGTCTCTTCTCCTCTGAAGTACGATGTCTCACTGCTTCAACTGACCATGATTATAACAACGATTTCATGTGGTTTTCATAAAAAAGGGAGATGCAATCTGGTAGTAATCACTCATTTAACATTTAAGTATTTTGGGGGAGCTTGGCAAATTTCGGAAAGCTTGAAATTCTAACTGTCTGCAGTTGTTCACGAAGTGAGCATTATTTCCATAAAAAGTGGACATTTAGGAAACTTGGTGGCATGGATGGATAATCGCCCAAAGTCAAAGATCCATGCGTGAGGAATTAGGACCATCTGAATTAAGGATGTGGAATTGATCTGAGCAGGAGTTATGCAAGAGCTGCCATTTTTCTAATTTTGTTTTGGGGTAGAGTAGTGGGCTTAAGGAAGCTACGCCGGCCCTGCAGGGCCGACCTTCAAACTTTACGGGAGAAACAAACTTCTGCTTACTTCACTGTTACTGGGGTTTCCGGGGCAACAGAAACTAACCCCAAAATGGCCACTCTCCTGCATCTCCTCTCCAGATGCAAACTTAGATTTCCCGCTCTTTTATGGCAAAACAGGAGCTGCAAGAGGGATAGGCATGAATTCACCATTCTCTTAGCTGCTGCAGAGGAATTTTTGCATCTCTGGCTGCCCTTGAACTTCTGGGACATGCCCATGCTGGTGGGTCCTACTTGGAAGAGTTAAGACCTCACAACTCAACCTCTTCCAGAATGCACCAGGGAAGGGGTGGTACAAGAGACAGTCTGCAGAGACAGCCACTAATGCTCTCCTCCCTGAGAGCATGCACCATTCCCCTGCTGAAGGCAGGGTGCCATTCTCTTCCGTTTGACACGTGGGGCAGCCTTGTAACTTGTTTTGCCCAGTAGAATATGGAAGAAGAGACGTGCTGGGTCCCAGGACTTCTTGGTATTGTTCAGTCCTAAGTCCTGTCCGACTCTTTGCCACCCCATGGACTGCAGCACACCAGGCTTCCCCATCCTCCATCATCATCCAGAGTTTGCTCAAACTCACGTCCACTGAGTCAGTGATGCTACCTAACCATCTCCTCCTCTGCCGCCCCCTTCTCCTTGGATTTCTTAGCCCAAGACTGAAAAGGACTGGAAGCTTCTGCTTCTTCCTTCTTGGAAGCCCACCCCCATGGGAGAATTCTGAGTCCTGTCCACCACCCACTGTGAGAACACTCATCGCACCTTGTGTGGCAAGGCCTCAGGAGAAACACCAGCTCAGCCAGAGTTGAGTAAAAGTTTCTTGGAGCTTCCAGCCCAGCCCAGCCACAGGCTGAACAGGCTGAGTGAGTGACCCCCAACCGATGCCAAATGGAGCAAAAGAACTGCCCAGCCAACCCTACTCGAAGTCTGCCCCACAGAACTGTGAGAAAGGGCAAGCCACCGTTCTCGGAAGCCACTGAGCTGCAGGGTGGTTTGTTATAAAGCAGTAAGCGACTTAGCTGGGGAGGGTCGCCTGCCGTAGACGTGAGAACTCTCAGAAAGTAAAGAAAGGGAGGGTGGATGAGAAAAACCTGCTCTGCTACCCGTTTGCCTGATTCCATTGTGAGTTTTGAAAAGGGTGGCACAACAACCATTATTTCCATGCGGATGTAAATTCTGTGTCCCCAAGAATTTAGCCCACAAGACACATTTGGAACCCAACATATTGGGGGTGGAGCCTATTCAGACACTTCAGCCACCTGTTGCTGACCTCCAACTATCAATGTCATCCACGTGTCGGACCCTCGCTTTGGGTGTAAAGGAGACATTCAATAGCGCTTTAGCCCCAGCCTTTACAGAGGTACGTGACAGTGCTATATAACACAGAGCAGCCCCGGAAACTAACACAGCATTGTAGATTAACTATACTCTGATAATTTTTTAAAAAGAATGAACACCCAGCTATATATGGCCTACTCCAAGAAAACTTTTATTTACTTCACCACAAATGGTTCTCGGAGGAAAATTCTCTACCCTAATCCAGCAGAAGGCAACATTTTTAAATAGAGACATTCTGTAAAATGCTTTCCAGGGATACTTTAAGCCTGTCAGTGGAGACTCATTCTACTAAAACTGCGTGCTTGGTGACTGAGGATCTTCAAAGTATGTATAGTTCAGTTAATTGAAGACAGAGGGCTTCAGCATTTTAATTTCTGAAATACAGGATTAGCATGGTGGCTTGGAAGCGTGGTGGCAGCAGTGGGTCTCAGCTCCAGCCAACTGCTAGAAGCACTTGGAGTCCTTCCAATCCAAGACCCAGAGGTTTGACCTAATTGTTCTGGGCTTTTTTTTTTTTTTTTTTTAATGCTCCCTAAGGGATTCTGATGTCCAGCTATGATTGAGAACATGGTTGAAATAGTTCAGGCTTTGGGGTACTTCCTAGAAATGCACATTTTTGGCCCCCATCAACACCTCCTGAATCAGAAAGGCCTCAGGAGAACTGCTGTGCTATGATACAAATTAAAAGGGCCAACTGATTCTCTGTCCCTTCGCTGTGCCTCAAACCTCATTAAATGTTCATAAATCTAGAAGCCCTTCTTACACTCATTAAAGTAACATTTTTTATAGGATTATAAAAATCTGGTAGCAAAATTTTTAACAAATCAAAAGTACTATTTCATTTCTGATTTCTAATTCATTTTTTGTTTAACACAATGGAAAAGCATAAAGAATAAAAATACTACTTTGAAATGACATTATTACTTTGATATCAATTTGCTTTTCACATAAAGGACAGTGTTATACACATTGTTTTATAACCTTCTTAACCTGCTTTGTCACTTAGCACATCCTTCATATCCTACTGTATTACTAACTACTTTTAGACATATTTAAAGCTGCCTTTTCTCCACCATGCTGCTGTTGTGCCCAGTCACTCAGCTGTGTCTGACTCTTTGCAACCCCATGGACTAGCCCTCCAGGCTCCTCTGTCCATGGGATTCTTCAGGCAAGAGGACTGGACTGGGTTGCCATTTCCTCCTCCAGGGGCTCTTTCTGACCCAGGGATCAAACCCGAGTCTCCTGCATAGGCAGGTAGATTCTTTATCACTGTGACACCTGAAAGCCCTTTTTCCATCACAGGAATATCCCAGATATATTTTATTGACTCTTCAGTGGTTGTTTCAGACTTTTGCTTTTACAGATAATGTTTTGTTTGATTACTTAAGCAGTTTTTGTTCACATTCATGACGGCATTCTTGGCATCAATCCCTAGATGTGATATTCATAGGTCAAAGTGTGTATACCCTTTAAAGCTATTGATACACATTGACAAACTGTCCTTTCAAAAAAATAAGCACCTTAATAGTGGAGGAAAGCACCAGCTCCCTTGCACCACGCGTGGTCGTGCATGTTCGGTTGTGTCCAACTGTTTGTGACCCCATGGACTAGCCCACCAGGCTCCTCTGTTCATGGGATTCTCCAGGCAAGAATACTGGAGCAGGTTTCCACGTTCCCCTCCAGGGGATCTTCCTGACCCAAGGATAGAACCTGCATCTCCTGCATTGGCAGGCAGATTCTTTACCACTGAGCCACCTGGGAAGCCTCTCACACCATGGTGTGTGACACTATATATCACTGCTTTATTTAATCTGTGTCACTTTAGTAACAGGATGAGCTCCTATTGTTCTTTAATGAAGTTAATTCTTTTCGTCATTAAAAAAATTTATAGCCCACTTGTATTTATTTTCATTCTTTGCCCATTCTTTAAAAAATCTGACTATTCCGTTTTCTTCCTGTTGAACTGAAAAGATTTTTTGCATACTAAGGATTTCTTGTATCAATACTTAGAGGCACGAAAAATATAGTAAACACTCAATGGAGTGGCATCAGCATGAGTTCATTTCAGTTCCATGTTCATCAGAAGTAAATTATAATCATTTGGTCAAGTTACATTACTGTAAATCTGTGTAGACTCAGTATATTTCCTTTTTCCTAGGCCTGTACTCCACTGAACAAATACAGTCCTTCTCTGATGATTATCCTGTGGGGCCTCATGGTGATTGTTCTGAATTCTCCACCGTATGAAGAGAATGGGATTCAGAAAGTCTGAGTCCTGGCTCCATAGCTACAATTTATATAAAAATTGTAGACTAAGGACATGCTTTAGTCTCCTCACCTTTAAAACAGAAATAACAAGAATGACCTTTATCTCCCACGGTGACCGTGAGAGACAGTTTGCAGGATACGCACACAGATTTCAGAGCCTGGTTGTCTGGATCGGAATCCCCACGCTGCCCTTTAAAAGCTATGGAGCTCGGGCAAGTTCTTTTCTTTAACTTTTACTGGAATACAGTTGATTTACAATGTTGTGCTAGTTTCCAGGGTACAGCAAAGTGAATCCGTTATGTGCTTCGTTGCTCAGTTGTGCCCAACTCTTCGTGACCCCACAGACTGTAGCTCTTCTGTCCATGGAACTTTCCAGGCAAAAATACTGGAGTGGGTTGCCATTTCCTGTTCCAGGAGATCTTCCTGACCCAGGAATTGAACCCATGTCTCCTGCGTCTTCTGCACTGGCAGGAAGATTCTTCACCACTGCACCACCTGGGAATCAGTTACACACATACATATATCCACTCTCTTTCAGACTGTTCTCCCCTACAGACCATTCCAGAGTTCCCAGTGCTGTACAGTAGGGCTTTAGTAGGTATCTATTCCATATATAATAGTGCATAAAAGTCAGTTCCTGTCTCCTAATTCAGCCCTTCCTCCCTTTCCCACCTGGTAACCGTAAGTCTGTTTTCTATATCTGTGACTCTACTTCTGTTTTGTAGATAAATTCGTTTGGACCCCCTTTTTTAACATTCCACATACAAGCAATATCGGATGATATTTGTCTGTGTCTAACTTACTTCACTCAGTATGACAATCTCTAGATCTTCATGTCTTTGGTCTTCAGTTTAACTGTCAAATGAGCATAATAGTAGAATGTACCTATTGGCGTGGTAACAAGGATTAAATGAATGAAAGTCTGTATAGCACTGTAGAACGGGGCCTGGCAAGTAGTAAGCACTGCATATTAACACAGCAATCATCCCGGTTCAACGACAGGCCTTGCCTGCTTCATGCTCTCTTAACCAGAGCCCGACACATGCCAGGGGTAGGCTTATAACTGCTGCAAAGGCCACCACAGTCTTAGCAGGCGGAACGAGCTGGGCAGAGTCTCTACCAAACCCAGGATGTACCCTGGAAACGAGTTTCTGAATAAGGCTCTGGCATCAACTTGCTCTTCTGTGATTTACCTCTTTCTTCTCAATGTGGAATGCAGGAAAACCAACCTGTTTTTTATTAGCTGGATTATGACTGTCAAAGCTAACCATGTGGGTTGGTCACTTTGCTTCCAGCCCAGAACTCACAGCCAGCCAGCCAGCCACAAGAGCGTGGACCCAAGGCACTCTCAGACAGGTAGGCACCAAGTTTCCCACCTCAAGGCAGAGCAGAGACATGGATTTTTAGATGCATTGTCTGTAGTTGGGTTAATTAAAATCTGTGTTCTCTGATTTATGCTCTCAGCTAACAAGGAGATTTTTGGTAACTCATAATATGAATCATAATTAATACAGAAGATGATTCAAAGAAACTCTCAGCATTTTGGTCATTTTATCTGATAAAACTCCCACTTCTGTCCCCATGAGTCGCACCGTGTAAAAGAAGCTACACCCATATGGAATACGCTTGTGAGTCAAAAACAAAGCCAGTGCCCAAAATACAAATCAAAAACACTGCCGAGAACAACAGGCCTCAACTAATGAATTAAAATGATTGCTGGTTTCTTTAAAATATTAAGCCCATCAGCGCTTGCCAAAAAACCCCTTGGCTAGCTGAGGGATTCAAGCTGCATTGTTCAGCTTGAGATTGAAATCCTTCCATTCATCGTTGACATGTGAGAGACAAGACAAGGCTTTGACAGACGAGGGATGAGGCGCCAGATGGTTCCCATCTGTATCTCCATTGATCATACAATGAAAACCCACCTTCGCCGATCAGAAGGCCACGCGATACGCGGAAAATGAATACCCAATGTTTTTAAAGGAGCATAATCGCCCTTCCCAACCAGAGATGTATAAATATTAATGAACGCAATCTGGTTCTAAGCAAATTTAGCATGAACTTTTAGCTACCCTCCCCTGACAACTTCCTCCCTCTTTAACTGCATTATGCTTTAAAGTTCTGTGATTAAAAATAGCAAACCCTGCACTGAAGTTGGATCTGTGACTGAGGAAAACCTCTTCCTTCCAGCTAGTCACCAGTTAACATAGTTCACATCACTGAGTACTTTTTTTTTTTTAATCAAAAAAGGGTCTCCGTTTAAATGAATGTTTAAGCAAGTATGAACAGTGAGATACAGCAAAGTGAAAGCTGCTCAGTCGTGTCCGACCCTTTGGGACCTCATGGACTATACAGTCCATGGAATTCTCCAGGCCAAAATACTGGAGTGGGTTAGCCTTTCCCTTCTCCAGCAGATCTTCCCAACCCAGGACTGCCTCCTGCATTGCAGGCGGATTCTTTACCAGCTGAGCTGCAAGGGAAGTCCAAGAATACTGGAGTGGGTAGCCTATCCCTTCTCCAGGAGATCTTCCCAACCCAGGAATGAAACCGGGGTCTCCTACTTTGCAGGCGGATTCTTTACCAACTGAGCTATCAGGGAAGCCCAGTGAGATATAGAATCATAAATATGCAGGGAGCTGAGTAGTAATCGATCATTTCTGCCAAAAGGATTTGAACACACTTAGAGATTATCACACACGGAACCAGGGGTTGTTAAACAAGCTAAGTTTTGCAAAGCTCTGGAATACATGGAACCCTAGGAAAAGAAAAATGATTCTCTCTCTCTTCCATGCATCTACACATATACACACCTTTCTGCAAACTTAACACGGAGGGTTAACTGAGAACTCTCAGTAAACAGTCTGAATTACTGAAATTCAAGAGAAAATATTAGTTGTTGTTTTGGGATGTTTTGAACTTGCATCATTAGTATTAAAATACCTCTAGCCCAGAAGACTTTGTCAGTCTTCTTCCTCTTGACTCACTCCCAGAGGCTTTTATCAAAAATATCAGAAAGAGACCCAGATTTGAAAATTTCCATTAACTTCTTCTACTGCTTCCTTTCCTTTCCATTCAAACAAGGAAGATCTGCATACTCCCTCTAGCTTGTATGTCTCTAATCTGTCGAAGCAAAGCATTTTCCAAGAAGCAGATTCCATGTTTTCACCACTAATGTTTCCCTGTGGATCAAAGTGGCCAGAATCTTAAAGTGAAAAATGTCAGGTCAGTCCAAAGGTAATAGAAGAAATTAAATCCACATTATCAATTTTAGTCCATCAGGTGACTTGAAGGAAATAATCTTTCTTTCCTCTCCTCCCATTTCTATGGTTCTCATTTTGCCAATAAACAAAATTCTGTTGAGGACTACTATGTGCTTGACAATAGCTACTGAAAATCAACACAATGGACAGTATTGCTATTCTTAGACACAACTGTTATTTCAGGGACATCCCACAGATATTGCAAAGAATGTTCTTTGCCATATGGTAGCAGCATCACATATAGAGTGGATGGGTGTCTCGATCTCAAGTAATCAAACCCATCTCTTAGTTCCCAGTCCCCCTTTGGGAACAAGCTCTCAGCAGAATTAGTTACCAGAGTACCCAACAATATTGGTGTTTGTTTGAGGTTCAGATTCAGTAAGTCTGGACAAGCTTTTCCCCCACTTTTCTGAGCATAATTTGCTTGTTGGCAGCACAGTCACATGTCCGAATGACATCAATAAAGCTGAAGTCAAGGATGAGCTGCAGCTTGCTGAGAAAACACTGAGTAAGTAAAAATGCATTTTGATTATGTTCAGGGCAAGAAGAACAGGAAGGGCAAGACCCCTGGCTTCAGCCAGATGGTGCAATGTTAGCATATGACAAGGAGGAAGGAAAACAGTCCCTCTCCCTGTGGCTTTTGTAATTTTTATCAGGAAGAATGGTCGTCAAATTGTAAAGAAGAGACCTGAAATGGTTAATGTTAGTGAGTGTTAGTCGCTCAGTCATGCCTGATTTTTTGTGACCCCATGGACTGTAGCCTGCCAGGCTCCTCTGTCCATGGGATTTCCCAGGCAAGAATACTGGTGTGGGCAGCCATTCCCTTCTCCAGGGGATCTTCCTGACCCAAGAATGAAACCTGGGTCTCCCGCACTGCAGGGAGATTCTTTACTGTCTGAGCTGCCAAGGAAGCCCACTAATGTTAGCAGAAGACTGGAAAAATGAGAAGATTGAAAGTGAGTACCTCACTGTGTTGAAGTTTCCAGGCTCAGATGCATCAGGTCATCAGAAGTAATGGAGAGAAACAAACCAACAGCACACAAATTTTTCCTTGTTGTTGAAGATCAGGAAAGTAAATTTTGCCTTGATTATCACAAAAGGGATCTGAGGGCAGCAAGGGGAGAAATGGGGCTGTGGGGAATAATGGCATCCCATTATTTCCCACAACTGTAGGCATGCCTACATTTCCACAAGTTATACGTAGATTCATGGTTTATGAATACTAGTGAAAGAAAGTGAACGAGGTAATCAATAAAGAGTAGCAATGGGCTTGAGAGGAGACATAATTAAATGATACAGGACATATGACATATGAGATAAATATATGATACATGATACATGCTATTTGACAATATGATACAACAAATACATCAAATTATATTTCATGTGCATTTATATCAAGGTATACCAATATCAACAACCTCAGATATGCAGATGATATACCACTCTAATGGCAAAAAGTGAAGAGGAACTAAAGAGCTTCTTGATAAGCATGAAAAGGGGAGAGTGAAAAAGCTGGCTTGAAACTCAACATTCCAAAAACGAAGATCATGGCATCCTGTCCCTTCACTTCATGGCAAACAGATGGAGAAAAAGTGGAAGCACTGATAGGTTTAACTTTCTTGGATGGTGACTGCAGTCATGCAATTCAAAGATGCTTCCTCCTTGGAGGAAGGCTATGGTAAGCCTAGAGACATCATTTTGCTCACAAAAGTTCATACAGTCAACGCTATTGTTTTTCCAGTAGTCGTGTATGGATGTGAGAGTTGAATCATAAAGAAGGCTGAGTGCTGAAGAATTGATGTTTGAATTGTGGTGCTGGAGAAGACTCTCAAGAGTCCTTTGGACTGCAAGGAGATGAAACCAATCAGTCCTAAAGGAAATCAACCCTGACTATTCATTGGAAGGACTGATGCTGAAGCTGATGCTCCAATACTTTGGCCACCTGATGCGAAGAGCAGATGCACTGGAAAAGACCCTGATGCTGGGAAAGGTTGCAGGTGGAAGGAGAAGGCAGTGGCAGAGGATAAGAAGGTTAGATAGCATCACCAACTCAGTGGACGTGAACCTGAGTAAACTTCCAGGAGATAGTGGAGGGAGCCTGGCATGCCATAATCCATGGGGTTGCAATGAGTCAGACACAACTTAGCAAATGAATAATCACAAGCACACCAATGGCATCATAGACCTATTTTAGCAAGATGCTTGACAAAGTCTTATAAGGTATCCTGGGGTGAGATAGTAGAATATGACCTGAATGGCAAAGAATGAATACATGAGTTGAACAACTGTTAGTTAATTCATTAATGTCAACTGAGCTATTGAGCTTTTTCCTGTGAAAAACCTGTATTGATTTGGATGAAGACAGAGCGGATTACCATCATTGAATGGTTGTGAATAGTGGAGATAACATAATCATGTATATAAGATGATCTGATGAAAAGTCAGATAAAACTTAGAGAGCACAATATAGAGTTCTGCACTTGATATAAAGTGTAAATAGGGAGTTGCAGGGTGCAGAGTTAGGGCAGCCTTGGATGACAGCTGTATAGAAGACACAACTGAAGTCAACAGAGTGCTATGGTGGCAAATATGAGAAAGAAAGTAAAGAGCAATCTTAGAGAAAGAGGACAGAACATATTCTTGCTCCCCTTCCTCCCATTTTCCAGTCACCCTGCTTGCAGTGGGGACTTGATAACCTACTGGTCTGTGCTATGATGGGAAATCACCATGGGCAAGAGATAGCCCTGTTCATTTTGTTATTGATCCACCATGGCATCTCTCAGGACACTCCTAGCAAACTGGCTGACCTTCGACATGGTGAATTATGGAATGAAAGATCCAAGGTCCTTAGAGGAAGGCAGAAGAATGGACAACCAAAGGGGGCAAGGAGAGAAAAATGAGGTGTTGACACAGAAGCAAACTGTCCAGCGAAATAGAAAAGACCCAAAGAAGTCTCACGGAATCAAAATTTAAATTCATGAACTCCTTAGCACTGAAGATCAAGAGGGGAAATCACGCTAGTGTAATTGTTTTTCATCTGAAAAAAAAAAATGAAATTGAATTCCTATCTCATGCCATCAAAGAGAAAAATCCATTCTTAAAATATGAAGGTAAAATGAAACAAAAAATTTAGAAACAATGCAGAATAGGGATGGAAGGATTTCTTAAGCAAAACTTAAAAATCACTTGGCAGAAAAGAATAGATTAATATATCTGACCACATTATATACACACACACATACACTTACGAACTAAAAGCTAAATGGAGGGATGGAATGAGCATTTCACAAAAGGAAGCATCAGTGGTAAATAAGTATGAAAAGACATTCAACCTCCTTCGAAAGGCAATGCTTTCTGAGGCCACAATAAGATACACTTTAGGTGGTAAAATGCAAGAGTTGACCTTAAGTATTGTCAAGCACGTGGGGCAACAAAACTCTAACACAATGCTAGGGGGAGTGTCAATAGGTTCAATCTCTTTGAAAAATAATTTCGAATTAGTAAAAATGCATTTGCCCTCTGACCCGGCAATTCTGCTCCTAGGGATACCCTCACTCACGTGCACCTAGAGACGTGTGCAAGAAAATTCACATAGCAGCATTGTTTGTATCAGCAAGTCACAGGAAATAACCCCAGAGTCCATCCACAAATACAGTGCTATGTTCACCCAACAGAATACTATACAGCAGGGGTAAGTGAGCAAATCCTAGCCTTAAGGAGGAGGTAAATAAAACTTAGGAATACAATTGTGAACAAAAAAACAAGTTACAGGAAATTAGATATGGCATGCTACTATTTTTACAAAGCCTACAGACAAGCACAAATTTAAGATATTTATGATTTAGGGAGATAAACACACATAATAAAACTTTTTAAAGTTCCTAATAATAAATATAAAACTTATAAAGTATATCTCAGTGGAAGGAAGCAAGATTTAGGAAGAGCAAGGAACATTCTATGTATATTCAACAGCAACCATACCGTGATGTTCGACTCCTTAAATTGGACATTAGTTCCATGGAAGACTTATTTCATGATTAAGTTTCATAGCCTACATACATGTTATAACATGTAAATAACTATAGGGAAAATAGTAGAACGACACGTACACACACCAAGGAACGCGGCCTTCTTAACCCCATCAGAGCTGACCACACATCACTTCCAGGGGGTCAAGGTGTAATGGAAGGTTTTGCTGCTTTCTTTGGATTTCAAGTGGATTATCAGTCAAATGACAGTTTAAAAAGACTTCTGTCTTTCTGGAAATGAGCTAGTCTGTCCAACTTTCCACTCATTCTGTCAGCAGGGCAATGCCCTAGCGGCACACTTTGCAGTGAAGAGAAGGGAGCATCTCAGTGGTACTCAATGCTACTTCGCTGCAGCTGCGTATCATCTTGAGTCCTTGGAGCTATATTTTGTGAGAAGTATTTGACAAACCAGGGAGTTTCTCGGGAAAGCTAATGTAGACATGAGACTGTCAAATATCCATTTCAGATGAATGGCTAACTAAATTTGAACTTGAGTCACTCAACTGAGAGGAAACAGAGATTAAGCGAAATGAGGCAGATGACTTCAAAAATGAAGAAGAAATGCTGTCAGGTTTAAACATTTTCAGCTTTATTCTGCACGCAGAATGGCCACCTACTACCAATGGATAGAAATGTATTGAAGCCTACTTAAGCTTTGAAAATTAAAATATCAGCTCACAGCTGCGAGCAAGATGACTAAGTGGAGGGTGGCTATTAGAGTCCAAGAATTACCTAGAGCTGTTATGGAATGTTATCCTTGAAAATAAGAGAAAAAAAAAAAAAAAGCTTAGAACCTTTTCTCTTATAATGGATTACATTTTACAATTCAGACTGCAGGCTTAGTATGCTTTTGGTCTAAAATTTTAATAATAGTAGATCATATTTACTGTGAGCTCAGTTATATCATTTATTTTTCACTCCTTGTAATCTAGTTCCAGGGACAATGGGAAAGGATAAATGACTCTGGTCCTTAGTAACCATCTCACTCTATGAAAGTTACGTAACCTCTTTGAGTTTCAGTTTCCTCAGCTGTAGAATAGTACCGCTCTGCACAACTGCCCCACAAATTCATCCAGATTCTAGTCCCAGGGACCTGTGAATACAGTACCATATTTTTGTAAATGGGATTAAGTTAAGAATTTCATGATGAGGAGATCATCCAGGAATATTCAAGTGGACCAACACAATCACAAAGGCCCAGTCTAATCACCAAGTTCTTTAGAAGAGGGATGCAGGGGGAATGGGAGACAGGAGAAGATTGGGTGATGATGGAGGCAGAGATTGGAAGGATATCCTTTGAAGACGGTGGTAGGGCCCATAAGCCAAGGAAAAGGAGCGGCCAGTAGAAGCTATAAACAGTCGAGGAAATGGATTCTCCCCTATGGCCTTGAGAAGGAACGAGATGTGCAGACCCCTTGACTTCAGTACCACGGGACACATTTCAGAATTCTGATCTCCGCACTCTGAGATGATACAGCTGAGTTGTTTAAAGTCACTAAACAAATCATTTGTGGTAATTTGTTACAGCAGCAATAAGATGGGAACTCATTGTGTCACAGGGCTATGGTGAGGATCCAGTGAGATAATTCAGTAAAAGTTCTTGGCATCTATTACTGTTACCATCCATCTAATTTGTCCCCAGTGAAGGCTCAGTCTCACAGCCAGCTATATTACTGTACCCTCAGTTATCCGCCTTCATAAGCCATGGTTACATCTTCCTATATACTGAGGAAGCTGAGAAGAGATTCTGTACGAGTCAGGCATTCAACAGCCATTAATGGTGAGGGTCCGGCTGGGTGCTGGACTTCTCCAGGCCTCATTCCTCAGCCATCAGTAGAGGCTAGATCCTTTCAAGCTCGAAAATGCAAGGATTATATGCTCACTTAGGTAGCCTAATACATACTTCCTGAGTCCACCCCACCCCCACCCCCCACCCCCCACCTCCTGCTCAAACCTGTAGCCAGTGGCTGAATTATCTAGTGCCAACTGCCCCTAGGTTATCTTTGCACAGGACACTGATTAACCAGGCAGGCCTAATTCTGCAATTAATAAACAAAACAAAAAGACAAAAAGAGGTCAAGCAGTTCCTAGCTTAAATTTATGCCTAAAAAAAGGTATTCAGTGTTTCACAAAGACTGTTCTTAGCAAAAAAATATCCTAGCTCCAAGAGTCCGGGGCCCTTCTGTCTTTAATTCAAGGCTCTCACTTTGGAGAACAGAGTTGGCCGTCCATTCTCATCAAGCACTCTGCCCAGGCTCTTATCCTCCAAAGTGGCAGGACGTTTGACACACTTTCCTTGTTGCTAAAGGTGTAGATAACTGTACATGGGGATCAAAAATGACCAAAATAGAACCACCACCCAAGTGCCCTGGAACACAAGCTCTTTCATATCTCTGCTTTTTCCAACTCACCATGGAGAGAAAGTCTGTGAAAAATGCTCTGCCATTTATAAATTATTCTGTCATGCAAAGCATTTTTTTTTTTAACTCAGTGTGGGGTCAGATGTCATGATAGAGACACAGCCAGTATTTAGCTGGGCACATAGAGACACAGTGACTTCAACTTGAGAAAATCCAGAAAACTCGATAAAACAGTTGCAAAATAAGAATAGATCTTAGCTAGAAAAAACGAGAAGGACATTTTGGGGAGAAAAGAGAAAATGGTTATGTGCAAAAGCAGAAAAGCCTCCTCTAAACATAGTAAGAAGTTGGTGTGTCTGGCATGCAGTGCCGACGGACAGACAGCAGCAGGAGAGGGGGCCGAGGTCCACGCCGGGCTCGTGTTCTTGCCGAGAGTTCTGCCACAAAACGAACAGCTATCATCCAGGAGGTGGCATGGTCAGATCGGATTTTTTTTTTTTTGGAAAATAAAAAATTTTAAAAAGGTAGAGGATTCCAGGATGCTGGAGGAGTCCTGTCCTGGATGAGGGCTCTGGGGTGGGGAGGCACCTAAAGTGCTGGGTGGGTGGAACCTGTCTTGAAAAGACCTGGATGTTGGGGGAGAAGTCAGAGACGGCCTGGGGTTTCTGGCTTAGCTCAGCACGTACGGGGCGACATGACCAGCCAGTCACTGGAAACGAGGGAGAGAGCACAGTCCGGGGCCACAGACACTACGCGGAGGACACGGCACAGATGGGAGGCGAGGGCTCAGAAAAGTAGACAACAGAGCCGCCGGGGCCAAGTGAGGCAAAGGAGACCGGAAACGCGCGCGCAGGGGTGCAGAGATAAGAAGGAAGGCCACTGAGCGGGCAGGGCGCCGGGCGGGTCAGCGGTGCCGGACGAGCGCCGCGTCCAGGGCATCAAGGGCAACCTGGCGCCAGGACCGCGGGGCACCGAGGGAGCCCGGCCTCTGCGCGTGCGCGGGGCGGGCCCTTCGCTCCGGGCGCTTCTCCCCGTGCCCTGTTTTCCCGCGTGGCGCCGGGGCCGCGCGCAAGCTCCGCGCCCGCCGTGGTTGCCTTCGGAGCCGCCGGGGCTGGGGTTTGCCAGACTCTCAGGATGCCAGGAGCACAGCCAAGCTCCAGCCGCAACCGCTGGAATACTGAACATCCAGCTCGCGCCTGAGGTACTGAGCCAGCAAGATGGGAAACAACATCCGGGCCCAGGAGTGACCGCGAAGCCTGCAGCCCTGCGCGCCTCACCTCTCCAAGCTGTTCAGGAAGAGCAGACGGCCAGGCCTCTGCGCAACTGTTGTCTTGCATAAACGTAGAAGTACATTTTATTCAAGTATATCTATATACATCTGCTTGAGTAAATTAGAAGATCAGTGATAGCAATTAGTATTTTTTAGTTTCACCCTGAGTTTGGCTGTCAGAATACAGGTTATCAGAAAAGCATTCTATGTCTCAGGCATCTGGTACCACCATGGGGCGGTGATTCAGTGAGGTTGCTGTTCCAAGCTTGGGGCATCCACTATTCCCCGAATGGGTGGCCTGGACGATCACGTACTTCTCACTGTGTCTGTCCAGCTTCTTCCAGCTGCTCCAGGAACTCTTAAGTACAGTTATAATAACACGGACCTGCTCACATTATGATCAAAGAATCAGCTGCTGCTGCTAAGTCACTTCAGTCGTGTCCAACTCTGTGCGACCCCACAGACGGCAGCCCACCAGGCTCTGGGATCCCGTCCCTGGGATTCTCCAGGCAAGAACACTGGAGTGGGGTGCCATTTCCTTCTCCAGTGCAGGAAAGTGAAAAGTGAAAGTGAAGTTGCTCGGTGGTGTCTGACCCTCAGCGACCCCATGGAATGCAGTCTTCCAGGCTCCTCCGTCCATGGGATTTTCCAGGCAAGAGGACTGGAGTGGGGTGCCATTGCTAATCAGTACTAAAAACAGAGATCCATATACAAAAGGTCAAGTTCTCACATCTGACTGGTCTAGTAAAATCCACTGGAAAGGGAACATCCTTAAATCTCATAACAAAGGGTTAATTCTAAAGAGATGACTCCATCCCTACAGTGATCCTGTATATGTGGACCAGGCCCTTTTTCTCCATGAAGCATCAAATAGGGTAAACGATCTTTTTTATTTCTCTGAATTTATGCAAGGTCCTGCTGTCTTCATGCCCGAAGCCAGAAGGGAATTGCAGGAAAGAAGACAGACATACTTTTGGGTCCAAAGAACAAATGTTCAACAGGAAATGGGCTCATCTTCTTCTGAACTCCTACAGAGCTCTGGCCCTCCCTGAGGGAGCAAACCATCCCCACCTTAAACAGTTCTTATTTATGTTCACACCTCAGAGCTTCAAAGATCTTATGAAAATCCTGAAAGAACTGTTTGGCCAAACCAATATTTGGCAAGCTGTACATGAGCAGGACTGCATTTTAATGTAATATCTGAATAATAGCTTGTGTTTGTCATGGGCTTTACACTCTACTAAGATGCCTTTGCTTTCTTTAGTTTAACCCTGAATTTTGCTATGAGGAGCCATGAAATTAGAAGACAACTACTTCTTGGCAGGGAAGCTATAACAAACCTAGACAGTGTGTTATAAAGCAAAGACATCACTTTGCCGACAAAGGTCTGCATAGTTCCAGAAAAACATCTACTTTTGTCTTACTGACTATGCCAAAGCCTTTGACTGTGTGGATCATAACAAACTATGGAAAATTCTTCAAGAGATGGGAATACCAGACCACCTGACCTGCCTCCTGGGAAATGTGTATGCAGGTCAAGAAGCAACAGTTAGAACTAGACATGGAACAACAGACTGGTTCCAAATAGGAAAAGGAGTACGTCAAAGCTGTATATTGTCACCCTGCTTATTTAACTTATATGCAGAGTACATCATGCCAAATGCCAGGTTGGATGAAGCACAAGCTGGAATCAAGATTGCCGGGAGAAATATCAATAACCTCAGATACACAGATGACACCACCCTTATGGCAGAAAGCGAAGAAGAACTAAAGAGCCTCTTGATGAAAGTGAAAGTGGAGAGTGAAAAAGTTGGCTTAAAACTCAGCATCAGAAAACAAAGATCATAGTACCTGGTCCCATCACTTCATGGGAAATAGAAGGGGAAACAGTGGAAACAGTGACAGACTTTATTTTTTTGGCTCTAAAATCACTGCAGATGGTGACTGCAGCCATGAAATTAAAAGATGCTTGATCCTTGGAAGAAAGGCTATGACCAACCTAGATAGCATATTCAAAAGCAGAGACATTACTTTACCAACAAAGATCCATCTAGTGAAAGCTATGGTTTTCCCAGTAGTCATGTATGGATGTGAGAGTTGGACTATAAAGAAAGCTGAGCCCTGAAGAATTGATGCTTTTGAACTGTGGTGTTGGAGAAGACTCTTGAGAGTCCCTTGGGCTGCAAGGAGATCCAACCAGTCCATCCTGAAGGAAATCAGTCCTGGGTGTTCATTGGAAGGACTGATGCTGAAGCTGAAACTCCAATACTTTGGCCACTTGATGCCAAGAATTGACTCATTGGAAAAGACCCTGATGCTGGGAAAGATTGAGGGCGAGAGGAGAGAGGACGACAGAGGATGTCAGGCAGGGCCAGAGGGCTGTCCCCGGGGATGGGGCCACCACCTCCCAGGCGTCTTTGGATGAGACAGGTGCCATCAGCCAAGGGCAGTGCTACAGGGGAGGATGGCAGGGTGAGGAGCTGGCAGCCTCTGGAGGACGGGCACGCCAGCCCAGTGACGGGGCCTAGGGGCCCACTGATCGCACCTGTTAGAGGCAGCTTCTCACGCCTAGAAGAATTTGGCTTGATGAACAGGTTGTTGCCCTTTTGTGGGGGATTTGGGCAGCCTCGGGGAGCCAGTCCTCTGCCCAGAAACAGGCTGAGTTAACCTCTGACTTTCGAAAACCATCAACATGAGTTTCTGTATTCTACCTTTCATGATACTTTCTAGCCTCTAACTGTGTGTGGGTGATTTTGGTTCATCGTTGTCATATGGTAACAATGCACGCACAAGACTCCACGCATCTGGTTTCCCCTGCCCCAGCCTCTGAGCCTGCCTCTCAGGGACGGAGGGGTCAATAATGCCCAAAGGCAGCCCGGTATATTTTGCTATGAAGTTTCAAAGCATGTCAATGATTACATCTTCAATGTAAGCAAATAATCTATTCCCTTGTAACTTCCATTTGCCAAAGTCATGGACAGGGCGTCTAATCCTTAGTTAAATGTCCATGCTCAGATTGTCCCATTATATCATGTGTGATATCAGATCTGTTCACTCTTCTGGTTCCGGCCCACTGAAGAAATTCCGGTTTGTCTTTGACTACATTAAAGAGGTGCCCAGAACCACCCAAGCCTCCAGGAGTGCCGTTGACCCCCATGAGCAAAGGAGAGCTAGTCTTCTTGTTCGGTACACAGCCATTCAATTAACAGAGTTTCAAAAATTAATTTCATGATTCGAATAAGCTCTGTGACATGCCCAGTATATCACTTATTTATGCCAACCTGTAAATATTTTTGCATATATTGTCTGTCTAACCCCATGCCTCGTTTCTAGATTGATGTCTTTTAACTTAACTATAGACTTTTATGCCTATTTAGCTTAAAGTCCATCTTGGATGAGTTGGCCCACCATCATTTTGACCTGAAATGATCTCTTTGGATCCTAATTGTGTTACTCAAAGTACATGCTATGCTTCAAGGCCTTACGTCCACCACAACTTTGATAAATATGCAGTCTGTATCTTCACTAAACTTGTTGATATAAAACAACACTTTGGGCTTCCCAGGCATTCCAGTGGTTCAGAATCTGCCTGCCAAAACAGGACACGTGGGTTTGATCCCTGGTCCGGGAAGATTCCACACGATGCGGGGCAGCCAAGCCCAGGCACCACTGCTCCTGAAGCCTGCGCACCCTAGAGCCCATGCTCTATAAGAGGCGCCGCTGCCGTGAGAAGCCTGCACACCGCAGCTAGAGAGGAGCCCGCGCAGCACCAGAGACCCAGCACAGCCAAAACCAGGGAAGTCAGTCCTCGAAAAGTGACTCTTTAAAGGAACACTTTGATAGGACCAAGAGTGGATTCTCACAGCCCACTGTTAGTGACTCCCTCCCAGGAGCACTGTAGCTCTCCCACAGCTTCATTCATACCTGTTCCTAGACCCAGTCTAAATCCGACCATCAACTGACTCTTTCATAGATATTCTGATATGCTGAGTTTCAAAGGATAATTAATTTCCAATAAAATATTTTACTTCCATTCATTTCATAGAAAAACAGGATATCAAGGTACTCATTTTGTGATTGAAAATAATCTAAGGAGATGACTTTAGAATTTAAACATTGTTTTCTCCCATTGAGAAGAGGATGCTGAGTCTGGGAGGGGCTGTGGGGAGCCCTGGCTGGGGACACGTGGGACGTGCCTGATCTAAGGAAAGCAGGTGACAAGACTAACCGACTGCGTTATTTCTCTAATGCCCCATAGCTTCCCTGGTGGCTCAGCTGGTAAAGAATCCACTGACTTGGGTTCGACCCCTGGGTTGGGAAGATGCCCCCTGGAGAAACAAATGACTCCAGTATTCTGGCATGGAGAATTCCATGCACCTTATAGTCTGTGGGGTCGCAAAGAGTTGGACACAACTGAGTGACTTTCACTTCTTTCCTTAGCAAATGACCACAAATGTAGTAGCTTCAAACAACCAAATCTGTTATCCCATAGTTTCTGTGGGTCAGTCCCACGCGTCAGGTTAGCCTAGCCCCTGCTCAGACTCATCAGGTCGAAAACAAGGTGTTGGCTTAGGTTTCAGGTCCCCTTCCAAGCTCACTGGCTGTCTATAGACAGTGAGTTGCAAAATTGAGATCTGCACTTTCCTGCAGGTTCCTGCAGCCCCCGCCCCCACCGTGGCCACTATGGCACTCTGCTTCTTCAAGGCCAGAGGCAGAATCTCTCTCTGCCTTCCACTGGGGTGCGGTCCCGTATGAAGTGGCTCAGAGAGTGACAATCCCATCATATTCCCAGGTCTGGTACTCGGCGAAGAAAGGGGATCACAAGCGGCGTGCCCAGCAGGGCGTGAGAATCCTGGGGTCCCCTCAGACCCTCCTGCGACTCAAGGAGCTGCAGGGACCATCAGGAGCAGGACACAGGCTGGAGAGGCCCCCGGTGCCCTGCTGCAGTTTCAGCTTTCTCCTGAAAGCAGGTGGCGGAGGTTAGGACGGTATTCTAGGAAGCACAGCAGTGCCAGAGACACCATGCAATGAGCTGAGGTAATACACGGAAAGCAGAGTATCACCTACATACACACATGAATCCCCTGCTTGAAACTGACCCTCTCGCTTGCCTACACGACAATGTGAGAAAGGTACACGGTGCTTTGCTGTGCTGCTGTTAGGATGAGGTGTGCCCTTCACACACTAGACAGGAAAGAACACAGGTAACTTACATCACTAGAGAACCCTCTCCAAACAGAAACATTCTAACATGAATCCCTAAAATAAAAAAAAAAAAACAATTTTTTTTTAAAGACTCAAGCCAATTTCTTTAACTTGCTGGCTCCCTCAAGAAAACGCCTTTAAGGGACTTCCCTATTGGTTCAGTGGTTAAGAATCCACCTTGCAGCACAAGGGACACCAGTTCGATGCCTGGTCCCAGAAGATCCCACATGCCGTGGGGCACCCAAGGCCCTGCACCATAACTACCGAAGCCTGAGCGCCCTAGAGCCTGAGCTCAGCAGCAAGGGAAGCCACCACAGTGAGAAGCCTGCACCCCGTGACTGCAGAGCAGCCCCCCGCTTGTCACAACTAGAGAAAGCCCTGGTGCTGCACTGGAGATCCGGCACAGCCAAAAATAAATATTGTTTAAAAAACACATTTAAAAACAGAAATAGAGTCACGGATGCAGGAAACAAACTTCTGAGGAGGGGGTTAAATTAGGAGATTGGGATTGACATACATACGCTACTATATATAAAAGAGATAACTAAGAGGCCCTACTGTACAGCACAGGGGCTCTGCTCAGTACTCTGTAATGACCTACATGGGACAAGAATCTAAAAAGAGTGGATACGTGTATATGATGGACTTTGCTGTACACCTGGAACTAGCACGACACTGTAAATCAACTATACTCCAATAAAAATTTTTTTAAAAAGAAAAGAAAACACGTTTATCTCTGACTTTTGGACAGCAATCAGCAGACATGTGAGGACCCACACAGATGGGATAAGCATGTGAGGAACTGCTGGTTTTCCACCACTATGGATTTTGAACAGATGAACTATAGCGTCATGGTCTGCTGCAACCTTTATTCACCGTGTCTGGTTCTTCTGAAGGCTAAAATCTTTCCAAATATTACAAGTGAAAACCCTGTATGTTCCATTTGTCTTTGAGTTCCATTGGCAACTCTGTCTATACACTGTAACCTTGAGGACAATCACAGTGTTTATTCTAAAGTATAATAATGACAAGCGCTAACTAAAAGCTACTGACTACATGCCAGAGACTGTTCTGAGCTTCATATCCTCGCACTCGGATGAGGAAACTATGGCACGGAAAGTTGAAGTAGCTTAGAGATTACATAGGTGGTTAGCAGTGGAGCTTGGCCGTGAACCTAGACAGAATGTTCTGCCATAGTTCCCAGCCTTAGGGTGAAAACAGACACCAGCTCCTCTATGAAGGGGGGGCTTTGGAGGAACTTGATAAATGATCGCTGACCATGTGATAAATGATGACTTTTGAGGTGGCAGAGTCAAAAGTGTATAATAATTAAAGTAATCACTGTGAGATTATGTTACAGATGTGGGGGGTACAAAAAATAATAAATAAATCCAAGAGAGTTCTTTTAAAGCAAGCCAAATAAACCTCAGAATTATACAAAAAAAAGAAAGAGAGAAGCACAGATACTACGATTTTAGAAATTACGAGTGAGTTCTGTGTTCAGTTTCATGCTTATTATTTAAAAATACTAACAAAAGATAATTTTTAGATATAATCCGAAATACTAAAATGGCACAAGCTTCAACAGACACACGGAACAGACAAAATGATTAGAGAAAATAAAAACAACTACAAATTTAAAAATAATGTAAAAAGTTGTAAAAGCACTATCTGGTTCAAAAATAATCCAGGCATATAAAATTCCACAGGGAACTTCTTTTGCATTCTCAAAGAAAATACAATCCCCATAGGTCCAAATCACAAAAAATATTAAAAAGTTCTGATCATTATAAGAACTTAACATTTTGATGTCAAAACTAGAAAGACAATATAACATTCATCCAAAGACTAAATTATTATAGAAATTGATGCAATAATCTGGAACAAACATTGAATATAGCAGGGAGTTAAGAAAATATTTCATCACACCAAGTAGGCTTTACTCCAAGAATAAAAAATAAGTAAATACTAAGATGTTTTATATTATAGAACACCATTTTAACAGATCAAAGGCAAAAATTACACAATAATTTTCAAAAAGAAGATGATACTCTGTATCAAGTCTGGTGAATTGTAAGCAATTCTCATTGGATACTCACAATATCTTTACAAAATACTCTTTATCCTCATATAACAGTGTAAGAAACTGAAGTTGGAAGACAACAAATAACTCATGGAGTGATAAACAATTTAAGAGGAAGAGGTGCAATATGATCCCAGGTCTGGTCATAAATTCTATGATCTGATCTCCACGTAATGTTCTCCTCACAGAGGATGGAAAAGTGAAAGTGAAAGTCGCTAAGTCGTGTCTGACTCTTGGTGACCCTGTGGACTGGAGCCTGCCAGGCTCCTCTGTCCATGGAATTCTCCAGACCACAATACTAGAGGGGGTAGCTGACTGTTCCCTTCTCCAGGGGATCTTCCCAACCCAGGGACTGAATCTACCAAAATAGTCAAGACATTTTATAGCATTTCAAAACTCCTTTTTGATTAAAAATACTCTCAGCATATTGAGAATCCCAGGGACGGGGGAGCCTGATGGGCTGCCGTCTATGGGGTCACACAGAGTCGGACACGACTGAAGCGACTTAGCAGCAGCAGCAGCAGCAGCATATTAGAAATGCAATGAAGTTTCTTTAACATGGTTGGAAAATTCTATCCTAGCTATTAAAATAAAAAGCGAGATAAGAATATGATTAAACATATTTAACACTGCTGCAGAAATTCGGGCTAATGCTATAAGACATAGTTCTAGAATAAGAAATAGTCTCTTTAGAAAGGTATTAGAATCATTCTTCTGTACATTATAACTGTTGCTAAGAAAACTCAGGAGAACTAAGTGAAAAAATGATTATCATTAATAAACAGAATCAAAACCAATATATAAAACCAATTACTTAAAGTGAATTCATTGATGAGCTCTAGGAGTTCTCTGGTGATGTCTTTAGGATTTTCTATCTATAATATCATGTCATCTGCAAACAGTGACAGTTCTACTCCTTCCTTTCCAATTTGGATTCATCTTTTCTTCTTACAGTAAAGGAACCATAAATAAAACTAAAAGACAACCTGCAGAATGGGAGAAAATATTTGCAAATTTCCAAGATAAACAAACAGCTATATAACTGAGTCACTTTGCTGTACACTTGCAATCCTGGAACTCAACTATACTTCAGTTATTAATAAAAAATCAACAGCTTTTATATAACAGTAACTACCAGTTAGAAAACACTAGAAAAATACCAAATACCATTAAATAAAGAGCATATAGTACCTAGGAATAACCTTTAAAAATATGCAGAACTTGTGGGAAGAAATAATTTTTCTGTTGTATCAAATTAGACTTAAAAAACAGGCAGATTCTGAAATGATAAAAAATTGTAAAGATGCAAACTCTTCCAAAATATTTCATAGTTTGTACATAATTCCATGCAGATACATCAGAATTTTTTATTTGAAAATTAACTCCAACATTCACCTGGAAGAATGCTCAGATGATAACTGGCTAAGGTACATTTAAAATATGGAATAATGAAGCAGTTAGGGATTATTATATCAGAAATCGAAAATGCTTTACAAAATACAATATGGTTCTGTTTCCACAATCAATAGATGTTAAAGAAATAGAATGAAGACCCCAGATACCAAAATGTATATACTAATTTAATTAACATAGATCTAATCACAACTCAATATAGAATAAAGGGGTTACTCAATAAATGATACTGAAGTAGCTATTTGAATAGTTAAAAAATTACGTCTCTCCTTCATACAATGTGTCAAACTGAACTACAAATGGATTACATACTAAATTTAAAAATAAAATTATAAAAGATTATGAAAAATATAGGTGGCTATTTATTAGATATTGGGCCAAACAATTTGTAAACACAGAAGTAGCAGAGTATATCAGAAAGTAGTAATAGATTTGACTGTAGTAATAAACATGAAAAAAATCACATGTCCGATAGCACAACACTCAGATTAAAACGCAAACACCAAACTAGGAAAATAATGTCCAGAGATGTGGCATAGAAAGGCTCTTTAATAGAAAGTTCATAAGCAAAATATTAATACCTCAGTGGATAAATGGGCAAAGAACATGGATCAACAAGTTACAAAAGAATTGTTATACACATCCAGTTAACATTCAAAAATGTTAAATGATTAATGCTTATTGCTGCTGAATGGGAGGACCTGAAGACAGTCTCATACACTGCCAGCTGGAATGTAAATGAACGAATACCTTCGGCCACGTCTAAGAAGAAGTATAAACATGTTCATGTCCTTTGACTACATCTACTATCATGTAGCAGCAATTAAGAAAATGGCAAAAGATGAATGCAAAGCATGAGCATCCAACTACAGTTATACACTCCTAAGTACAATATTATATAGTTATTAATTAATCATGTTTTGAAGACTATTTAATGCCACAAGAAGATGCTCCTGGTCAAGTTAACATAAATGAGATACAAAATTGTATCTAGACCACAGTCCTGATTTTATAAAGTAACAATACATATAGAAAAAAATTGGAAGAAAATGTACTAAAAAGTTACAGGGCTTATCTATGAGCATTAGACTAGGTAACTTTTATTTTCTACAATAAATATCAGGATAAAATTTATTTCTGAAGGAATAAAAACAAACCAATGATTGACAAGAAAAATAAGAAGCCAGGCGTATCGAACATAGCCTTCTAAGGAAATGAAGACAACTGTCTTTTCTGTCCTTCTATCTTAAGGAAATGCTGGAGCAAGTGTGTCATAAGCCACCTCCTCTTCTCAAAGGCATCCCAGAAACCATTTCTCCATCAGATCTGGCTAATTCCTTCTCTGGCCTCCTCCCCCTAGACTCTGCCAACCTCCCTCTTCTTCCCACTCAAAGTCTGGCCACAACAAAACAGTCGCAACACAGGAAGCAGGTCTGGAGGGAGGTCAGCATGCTGAGTGATTACTGAGGGAATGATGTGTGTTTCTACAGAAATGCAGTCTGCCTCTGCTAAATCATCATTTCATAAGACTCTCTACATCGGGAGGACTTTTCACACACACACACAAAAAAAACCCACGCTCTTAAAAATTCTTGCAAAATCTACTTGCAGTGATGATGCCAGAAGTCCATTTCTCCTTCAGCAGCATAATTCAGGGAGCTTTACTAAAATCATTGAATTGGTCTCTTAATGAAGGATATTCACCAAATATTTACTGGGTGCCATCTATTGAAAGTGAAAGTGGTTCAGTCGTGTCTGACTCTTTGTGACCCCATGGACTATACAGTCCATGAAGTTCTCCAGGTCAGAATACTGGACTGGGTATAGCCTTTCCCTTCCCCAGGGGATCTTCCCAACCCAGGGATCGAACCCAGGCCTCCTGCACCACAGGCGGATTCTTTACCCACTGAGCCACCAGGGAAGCCTGGGTACCATCTAGGGTTCTGGGAAATATAATGTGGGTGTGGGTCTGGGGAATAATGGTTCGCAGAGATGTCCACACCTTCATCTTGGAACATGTGAATATATTATATTACACAGTGAAAGGAATTTTACAGATGTGATTAAGGTAAGGATCTTGAGACGGGGAAGCCCGATATAACCACAGGAGGTGCTATAAGGGAAAGAGCAGGGAGGATCAGAAGATGGGATGGAAGGTGTAGAAGTCAGGTGACTCGGGGCCACAAGCCAAGGAATACGGGCAGTCTCTAAGAGCTGGAAAGGCAAGGAAACAGATTCTCCCACACAGTAGCCAGAAGGAACAAAACCTGGATGACCTATTTTGAACTTTTATTTCCAGAACTATAGATAATAAATTTGTTTTACGCTACTGAATTGGTGGTAATTTGTTATAACAGCAGCAGCCAGTGAGCAAGTGATATTCAATGAAAGCTAGAGACTCCACATTGAACATGTATCACCTTATTTTTCTTATTTCTTATTTTTGCCAGAATTTCCCAAACTGTGTTACAGTGAATGCAAGTTCCACAAGCCACTGCACAATTTTAAAGTGTCCTCTAGGCAGATGAATACATTGTGTCACCCTTTTGGAAATTCACAATGTACTTTAGTATCTTAAAGACTGAATACTCTTCACTATGATAAACCCAAAATTCTCTAAATTTATTTGACCATAGAAGCTTTTCAACATCTGTTTATATTAACATTATTAATGGAAGCAAATTGCTTTGCATCCCTGAGCCTTAGGCTATAGGGATGAATCCAGTGATTAAACTACTTCCTGTAACTGAAACAAGTTTAACAAACTGGAGAAGGAAATGGCAACCCACTCCAGTATTCTTGCCTAGAGAATCCCAGGGACGGGGGAGCCTGGTGGGCTGCCGTCTATGGGGTCGCACAGAGAGGGACACGACTGAAGCGACAGCAGCCGCAGCACTCTATCAATCTCTACGACACTCGAAACATGCTGCATTTTTAGCTGTCTTCATAGGTGGGAGTTTTACTCACCCATCAGGAAGTTAAGTTCCCAGAGGGTAAGTGTATGTCTTTACAAACCCATCTTCTGTAGCATCTTTCCACAGGGAGCTCACATTCCAGTTGATGGGACATGCATGCATTCATATGAAAAACAGACATTTTGGGAAGGCAAATAGATGTTTGTTATCTAGCTTGATGTAACCCAGAGTATCCAGCTATTCTCCTCCTTCACTGCATGGCCCCCTTCTCCTTCTGACCTTAAAGTCTGAAGTCCTGGAGTGCTATTTAGGCAGGCTGGGACCTGGGACCCTGGCTGCAGTGCCTGCTCGTGGACATCCCTCTCCTTGAGCTACAAAATACGAAGAAGCTCTAAGGACTAAAACTAACCGCAGGCATGCACAGTTAGGGCGAATTCCAGACCAAAAGATACAGACAAAAAACCCAACTGCCACTTCTGAAGAGCCAAAGCAAAAAAACAAAAACAAAAAAACGGCATCAGGAGCAAAAGCAGGGTACTGCACATGCCCTCTGCACACACCACCACAAAGAGGTGGGCAAACCACCTAAGCCACTCCTCCTGCCCAACCCCTGGACCCGCCCCTCCCCCCACTCCGTTTAAGGAACCAGCTCACTCGCTTCAGGAGCAAGCAAGGAAAGAGAATCCTCCGTTCTGTTCCTCCTGCTGCAGCAGGGGTCCCTGCAATGCCTTGCCTGAATTTCTTGTCTGGCCTCTGATCAGTTTTTATTGACTGGGAAAGGCCAAGAACCTTCATCAGTATCAATATTTCATTGATTTATAAAGTATCATAGTGGTACAGTTGGGTCTTTGGGGTCATCACCACATCAAGTAATAATATTGTTAGGGTATTAATTACATCTATATTTTCCAAAAGGGCCTAAGCAATAGTTCAACATATACTACTTTCTCTCTGGTGGTTACTAAGTCATGTCCAACTCTTGCAACCCCATGGGCTGTAGCCCATTAGGCTCCTCTGTCCATGGGATTCTCCAGGTAAGAATACTGGAGTGAGCTGCCAGTCCAGCTGCAAATGACTGAGCCTCTTGTTCTCCTTGCAAAGTACTTTTTGCAGCTTTCCAGTCTCCCATCATTATAGGGAACACACTTATGCAAACATAGACTCTGTGTTGTTGTTTTTTTAAATAAGAAATCAAGTAATTTTAAAACAAAAGTAGACGAAAACTTTTCCACAATGTATATTTTAATTACAAAATTAGCAAGTATAGTACCCCATTTCCAACTAATTTTCAACTCAAATCAATGACATTTCAAAGAACTACCTATTTATTTTTAAACTCAAGTAGGAAAAAGTTCTGAAACATTTAATAAATGTTATAATAAACTACCATAAGAAAAATCCACAGCAGGTCTTTTTATGTATTGTTGAGTATTCTATACAATCCACCAGCCTGTAACAATTAACTAGGTTTGGAATTGAACAATTAAGTAAATGAATGTCAGAAGGTAAAATCCAAGTTTCTCACTGTTAAACAGGGGATTTACAGATAAACAAGAGAATGAGTCCACTCCAGTACTCTTGCCTGGAAAATCCCATGGACAGAGGAGCCTGGTAGGCTACAGTCCATGGGGTCGCAAAGAGCGGACACGACTGAGCGACTTCACTTTCAGCCATAAGAAAGAAGTCAACTCCTGAACTTAATTTCAACAACACAGGTCTAAGTGAAGCTGAAATAAACCTAGGGAGAGAGCTTTCTCATGCCATGCCCTTCTTCGCAGTAATGAGAAAGGTATGATCCCAGAGGGAGTATGTTTTGTTTTAACTTGTCCTGTTTAATATATTAATTCCAAGTTCACTTTTCAGCTGTTATGACACAAGGATATCTTTACTTCTTCTGATTTATTTCTACTTATCCGGTGTATAATCAGTGATGCCAGGACCCTCCTCTTATGGGGTCAACCATGGTGGTCACCCCAATGTGAATTTAAAGTCCTAGACACCACACATCTAAGGACCGAGTGCTCTGTGACAATCTGGAAGGGTGGGATGGGGAGGGAGATGGCAGGGAGATTTGGGAGGGAGGGGACATGGGTGTACCTATGGCTGATTCTCACTGCTGTATGACAGAAAGCCACAAAATTCTGTAACGCAATTATCCTTCATTAAAAAAATAAATTAAAAAAAATTTTTTTAAAAAATAAAAGAAGGAGTGGGTGGGGGCTAGATGATGAGTCACCAACGAAAGTCAAGAATCTGATCACGTCTGTGCTTAGAATCTGCCCGTAGCCAGTGCTCTGCAGAAAGGAGACGTGGAAAGAAGGGTTCATATTCAGCGGTCGCCTACCGGTATCACAAGATTTTGAATGATGAAAACACAAGTCGTTGCTTCTTGGTGCCCAACAAGATAGCTACAGGTTTTAAGGAATGAGTGTATTTGCTGTCAAAATTACTTCATTCAAAGACAAATACCATAGGATATTACTTATATGTGAAGTTTATTGATATCGTACAAATGAACTTATTTACAAAATAGAAACAGACTCACAGAGAACGCAAACTAATGGTTATCAAAGGGGAATGGACAGGGTATAAACTAGGAGTTTGAGATTAACATCACCACACTACTACATATAAAATAGATCACCAATAAGGTCCTACTGTATAGCACAGGAAACAATATCCAATATCTTATAATGACCTATAATGGAGAAGAATGTGAAATACACACACACATATATATGTATGTACAACTGAATCGTGTTGCTGTATACCAGAAACTAACACAACATTGTAAATTATCTGTGTGTGTGTGTGTGTGTGTGTGTGTGTTAGTCGCTCAGTCATGTCGGACTCTTTGTGACCCCATGGACTGCAGTCTGCCAGGCCTCTTTATCCATGGGAGTCTCCAGGCATGAAGAATACTGGAGTGGGTTGCCATTCCCTTCTCCAGGGGATCTTCCTGACCCAGGGATGGAACCCAGGTCTCCTCCCATGCAGGCAGATTCTTTACCGTTTGAGCCACCAGGGTAGCCCAAATTAACTATACTTCAATTAAAATTTTTTTTAATTAAAAAAAAAACCCATGACAAGGCACTTAATGAGCCCTGAATACCACTTTATGATTTCCTGACTCTTCCTCAATAGGAAGTAACTAATATCCAGATTTGGGAATTTAAACATTCCATATTTTAGTATTTAATTTTATATTTAAACTATAAAAATTGAATTTTTGCCATAACCTTCTCAACTTAAGTTCTCATCAAAATTATTTTAAAGATTAATTTATATTGTATCATTCTCCATATCAACTCGACGGCATTTAAAAGAACAAATGAAAACAGGACTACTGCATTCAGTAAGCATCCCCTGAGCGCCTACTAGGCCCCAGTCACAGAGGCCCAGGGAGGGCACGCCTGCCTGCTTGCTGGGTGCGTTTCACCACTGAGCAGAGGATCAGCTTGAGGCGCCTGAAGCCAGTAAATCACTCAGATGACACGAACAGGACGACGCTCACAGGCAAGATGCACCAGTCAAGCTTCTTTCAGTGAAAAAGAAAGAGAACCTCGATGTTCAAATGCTAATCAGAAGACGAGCTTTAACGGGAGGGTCCTCAGGCGCCCTCAGTCCCTGAGGAAGGGCGGCAGGAGCCGGGAGCTCCGTGCTACCCGATGCCCGCAGGGTGTCCCGATGCCCGCAGGGTGTCCCGATGCCCGCAGGGTGTCCCGATGCCCGCAGGGTCTCCCGATGCCCGCTCTGCTCGGCCGCGTCCCCGTCCCTCTCCCTCCGCAGCGGCAGACAACGTTTCCGTAAACGCGGCCAGTCACAGCGAGGCCCCACCAGCCCCAGCAGAGTCCCACCCGGTCGTCACTCCCGACGCAAGCAGAAGGAGCCTGGTGTCCAAAGGCGCACCGTAACTGCGCTTCTCCCACAGTGCTTGACCTGAGTTCAATCAAGTAAGTGCTCATACCTTTTGTGAAGCTGCCTTGATTTCTGTTGGACAGCTTCTCTTTCTTAGTGATATAAAGGCATTTAATAACATGCCACGATTGAAACCATGTAAACAAAAATACTTTGGTCACCTGATGCGAAGAGCTGACTCATTTGAAAAGACCCTGATGCTGGGAAAGATGGAAAACGGCAGAAGGGGACGACAGAGGATGAGATGGTTGGAAGGCATCACCGACTGGATGGACATGAGTTTGCCTAAGCTCCTGGAGATGGTGACGGACAGGGAGGCCTGGGTGCTGCAGTCCATGGGGTCGCAAAAAGTCAGACACGACTGAGGGACTGAACTGATACTGAAATAACAATATGCTCAAGCAGACAAGACTAGAGGGAAGACTCTAAAATTCTAACATATTTAAGAGATGGAATTTTTCTAGGCTTTCTATAGTGCCTTTTCAAGTGTTTTGTAACATGATCATTTTAATAATGAAAACATTTTATTTGTATGTTTTAAAATGATTTCATATCTTTGTAAATGCCTAAAATGTGTCTAATTCTGAAATGTGACTAATGTAATCTACATTTTGGTGATTAAAAATAGCAATTTTTTAAACAAAATCTTTTCTCCCTGAAAGATATAAAATGTATCTTGTCCTATGTATAATAAAATAGAAAATTACTATTAATTGTGAATGCGTTAAGACCTTGAGGATTTAAAGAAAATCAAGTTAATACTTTCATAATCTAACTTCAGTGATCAAGGGGCTATAACCTAATAACGACAAAAAAAAAAAAAGACCAGCACATATGAAATAGTCAGCATAAACACATATAGCATTTAACTGTATGCTTAAAAATGGTTAAGATAGGGGGAAAAAAGTTTCCTTTAGCAAAACTGTTATTGATTAACTCTGAGCAAGGCAATAAAAACTTCCAAAGAGATTAGACAATGAAATTTACAATGTTAAGAATATTAATGATCACCTTGGATAGGCATATGCACAATTTTCCAGAGACAACTGTTACCAATTAGGAAATCTAAAATACACAGATAAGCAGGTCTTTCTCTGTCTTGTTCCATCAAAAAGCAGCCTTTAGACATGGATCTTCATTAAAACAGACTTGGTTACCTCCCATCTGGCCAGGGCCACCAGCTGGAAGTTCATTTCCTAAACTGAGACACACTCTCCAAAGTACCTGCCATGAGATTACCGCACAAAACAAAGAATGAGAGTCTCAGTCTTTGAATATTTTCAACAGGTTCAGGTTGTTTGACCACATGTGTATTTGGATGGTCAAGAGGTTGCAAGTCCTACAGGGCAGTGGGCCCCAAACTTTTTGGTACCAGGGACCAGCCTCGCAGAAGACAAATCTTCCATGGACTGGGAAGGAGGGGATGGTTTCAGATGATTCAAGCATAATACGTTTATTGTGCACTTTATTTCTGTTATTATTACGTCAGCTCCACCTCAAATCATCAGGCATTAGATCCCAGAGGTTGGGGACCCCTGCTTGAGAGAACAGACTGGGGGTTGCCAAGCGGTAGGGGAGAGGGGATGAAAGACTGAGAGTCTGGGATGAGCAGAGCAAACTGTTATATACAGAATGGATGGACATCAAGGTTCTAAGGTTGTTAGCAGGAAATGTTCAATATTCTCTGATAGATTGTAGTGGAAAAGAACATGAAAAGGAGCGCATTTAGTGTATAGCTGAATCACTGCTGCACAGCCAAAATTAACACACTATAGATTATATAAAAATTAACATTTTTATATATTAACATTATGCTGTTGCTGCTGCCGCTAAGTCGCTTCAGTCGTGTCCGACTCTGTGCAACCCCATAGACGGCAGCCCACCAGGCTCCCCTGTTCCTGGGATTCTCCAGGCAAGAACACTGGAGTGGGTTGCCATTTCCTTCTCCAATGCATGCATGCGTGCTAAGTTGCTTCAGTTGTGTCCGACTCTGTGCGACCCCATGGACAGCAGCCCACCAGGCTCGTCTGACCATGGAATTCTCCAGGCCAGAATACTGGCGATATTAACATTATAGATTATATAAAAATGAATTATATAGAGATTATATACATATCAACACTATACTTCAAAATTTTTTAAATTTCTTAGAAAACACACACACACACACACACACACAACTGTGAGCAAGTCCTGGGTACAGAATCTAGATTCAGATACAGGAAGGTCTTTCCAGAGAAGACAAGACCTGGGCTGGCTCTGGAGGAGGAGAGACTACAGGCTGGCAGGTGACAGAGAAGGGCCACGTGCCACCAGTTAAAAATAAATGACAGAGGAGCCCACACAAAGGCCAGGGAGGGACGAGTGTGGAGAACGGCAAACCAACCAGCCAAATTAAGGTCAAGGACACGCGTAAGGCACGAGGAAGTAAGGGCCGAATGGCTTGAGTGTGAAGGCCTGGGTCCAATTCTGAATTTAATACCAGCGGTGGGCAGGTACCCAGTCAGTTAGCAGGGACAGAGCAGTGGCTGCAAAGATGGTCAACGAAAAGTAAAGGAAGGATAAAGAGAAACTTCAAGTTCTTTAGAAATGAGGGTTTCCTGTTCCTGAACGCACCGTAGCAGCACGGTGAACACTGTCTATACCAGGTATGATGAATTTTCCTGACTCTAAAACTGCTCCCAGTGGTTTTCATGGGTTCACATTTGCAGGACCCATTTCTGAAACCAGAGAGGGCCACTAGCACATTAAAATTCAGCATGCCGTACCACTGCTGTTAGCCATTCCCAGAAACAGGTGACGGCTGATGGACAGAAATGCGCTTGTCGACAGGAAATTCCCAGGAGCAAGTAACTAACCCATGCTGGGGCCACCACGGGAGAAAGCATGGCAGCACTGTATTTTAGCTCAGCAGGAAAGCAGTCAAATCATTCTCCCTGATTACTAACAGGTCAACGTTTAGTCCAACAGCTGAGATTTGTAGTGGAGTTTTTGACGTTTTCTCCTGAAAACTGAACGTCAGGTTAAAGGTTTTCTGCATACTATTGTCCACAAATTCTGTGACTATTCACATTTGGTTTGGAGAGGTAAGTGAAGATTTTTCAAAGTAGGGTAGCCGGTTTATAGCTTATTATCCTTATCTTTTAGCTGAATAGTATACATATGAGAATACCTAAACCCAAAGAATGCAATTTGCTGGTGTGACTTTCTGTTCTAATGCTAGTTTTAGTAACTACTGCAATAATGGGGCCAGAGAATTGATGCTTTTGAACTGTGGTGTTGAAGAAGATTCTTGAGAGTCCCTTGGACTGCAAGGAGATCAAACCAGTCAATCCTAAAGGAAATCAGTCCTGACTATTCATTGGAAGGACTGATATTGAAGCTGAAGCTCCAATACTTCGGCTACCTGATGTGAAGAACTGACTCACTGGAAAAGACCCTGATGCTGGGAAAGGTTGAAGGCGGGAGGAGAAGGGGACGACAGAGGATGAGATGGTTGAATGGCATCACCAACTCAATGGACATGAGTTTGAGCACGCTCCAGGAGTTGGTGATGGACAGGGAGGCCTGGCGTGCTGCAGTCCATGGGGTCACAGAGAGTCTGACAGAACTGAGTGACTGAACTGAACTGTAATCATGGGGCAAGAGAGAAGAATAGTAGGTTAAAAAAGATATTAACTTGGCTTTCAGGTTCTTGGTGGAACTAATAGCTTTGACTTAAAACTAATGCTCATAGAGATAGAAGTAAGATAATCTAAGCAATCCAGTGGACATGATAAGAATAAATGAGCCAAGAAAAGAAGGGAGGAGGAGAGAGGAAGGGAGAGAAGAGGAATGGAGGGAAGCATAAAGGGATGAAATCAGACCTCCTTGAACAAGTATCACAACTCAATTGCTTAATATCTGTACTTAGACAATTGAAAATCTTGTTTAGCTCTTTAAAAGATAAAACCTCCATAGGTATGCTGTGTAACCATGCCCAGGGACCATGCACTGTTTATTTATAGTCTGAAAAGTCGTTGCATTAACTCTTGACAAATAAAGACAAGATACCCAAAAAACAGAGGGACACAGAACTGCACAGTGAGGAAGATCTGCACAGAGGCCATATTTACAAGTTGACAGCCCCTCACAAGAGCTTAAAGGTCCCAACATTTACTCTGCTTTTGAACTTTCAGTTGTAGGTTCAAGCCTGGAAGATACTTTATTTCCCCCACATGGCATTTCTTCTTCCCCTGTGCATTTGTGTACCTAGTTGACAGCTGTTCCAAAGCATTCTTATACTCTTAAAAGTGTATCCCCAGCACATACAGAAGTTTTTCAGTCTCAATCCATGCCAACCCTTGTACTTATTTTTCCTAAAGATGAGTTTCAGAGTTATGTAATAATGAACTTCATCCTTTTGTACAAATTAAACCAGGAGTCATAAAGCAGTAGGTAAATGAAAAACTGGGTTAAACAAACAAAAAAAAGAAAACCACACAACTGACCAAATCTATAGCAGGCTCAGCTTTTTTTGAGAGCGAGAGATTAAGGGGCATGCAGTCAACTGGTATGAAGGTCACCAAACAAAATGTTGCAATCTTAAAGTGCCATTGACATGCAGACTGTCCAGTAGCCACTTGGAACAAGCTTCCCCTTTGCTAATTACTGCCCTAGCCCAAATCATTCATACATGACAAGGGTATGCTACATTTACAGTAAAACATTTTAAAAAGTAGGAACATTCTTTTCTTTACATTGAAATAAAAATCCTGAATATAACTTTTAAAAATTATATTCTCATTCCCAGTTTTTTGTTAAAGTGACCCAAAAGCTCAAAACGTCCACCATTGGTCTCTGCACAGTAGATATGGGCTTGGGCAAATCTGTCTTTTCCTCACTCACTGCCTGCCTGCTGACCACGTTGAAATCACCAAATTGTCTCAGTTGGAAATCTTCTGATTGTCACAGGAAAAAGCTGAAAGCCACAAGCCACCAACGACCACAGGTACCTCGCACTTTCTAAGTCCGCGTCGGAAGGAAGCGTGCGACGCAGGGGACCTCCGCGCGTCTCCCACCTGCGGCTGACCTGCAGACCTCCTGTGGGCAGAGGCAGCTCCTTGCAAAGCAAACAGCTCCCCACTCTGCATGGAAAGGCTCATCTACTTCCTCGGTCCACACTGCAAGCATCAGACTCCCTGAGAGTCACTGAGAGAGTGAATCAGACTCAGCCGATAAGCACAGAGCTGACCTTTAAACCCCAGCCTCTATTAGAGAACTCCGTGTTTGCTCAAGCATTCTGGGTCAGCAGGGTCTGCATGTACCGAGGTGGGGCAAACCCAGGAGCCCGGCTCCAGCTCTCACATGGCCCTGACGGAACAGGGCTGGGGGCTGGGCTAGCAGAGGCCCCGCACCTCCTACCCCGACTTAGAACATGCTATCTTGCAGAGAGAGAGGGAGAGAGAGGTCTTGGGAGTACACAAGTCAGCTGACTGACTTTTAGACACCAACTTTGGAAGAAAGGAGAGAAAGAGTCCTGGGGGCCCAGGACACTGAGTGCTGGTGGTGGTGGTGGTTGAGTAGCTAAGTCGTGTCCGACTCTTGTGACCCCATGGACTGTAGCCCACCAGGCTCCTCTGTCTATGGGGATTCTCTAGGCAAGAACACTGGAGTGGGTTGCCAGTTTCCTTCTCCAGGGGATCTTTCTGACCCAGGAATCGAACCCGGGTCTCCTGCATTGCAAGCAGATTCTTCACCAACTGAGCTACGAGGGAAGCCCACTGAGTGCTGGAGCTTCAGGCAAAAGGAGAAATCAGGACTACCTCCCCTGGGCTTTATTAAAAATAGATTTTAGTCATCATGGATCTGGGGTATGTGTTTTCACTTTTCAAAATATTGCATTGAAATAATATTTATCCTAATTCTTCTTTTTTTTTTTTTTTTTGGTGCCCTCAGCAAGGGCGTCATTCACTTCAGCCTGTTCCTGGCCGAGCTCTGTCACCACACTGCTCCCATTACCATCTTAACCTGGAAATGGAAGCAGATTCGTGCAAGAAGGTCGCGATGCTTGCAGCTGAAATAAAGAGGAAGAAGAGCCCAAAGCGCCTCCTATGTACCAGGTACTATGCTAGGCATCTTAGGTACATTCCTTGGGCCCTTACCTAAGAGGAAAGTATACTAATCTCCAGCTGAGGAAGTGGGGACTACTTTCTTCCCTCTCAGGAACTGGCCCCACCAGGTTCCTGATACTGAAGGGACAGGATCCTGGGGAATGTCCATCGTTCCTCCTCTGTGATTCACTGAATTCATCGCCAACACTTGTAACTGTTCATGGTCATCTGCATAGTAAGTGGAGGAGTAAACGTCAAAAGATGGCCTGTTTGATGACGATCTCCACACCCTTTCCCCCTATCTGCCACTTCTTCAAGGAGAGTCAGGGCCACTACACTGTTTCAGTATCTTGGTCCTGGGTGGGCCCGTCCAGGAGAAGGTCAAATTATTTCCAAGTGCTGTCTGTTCTACAAATTTACGCATGACAAGGAGCGTGATCTAAAATATAAGCTCTATCTCTGGCCCAGGACACTACTCTGAGCACCAGATTCCAACTGCCCGATGTTTCCACTTGAGGATTTCAGGCACGTCTGAAACTAAAACGTTCAAAACTGGCTTATTGTCCTTCCTTCCCCTCCAACTCTGCTTCTCTTGGGTTTCCTCCATCTCAGGACCTGGCACCATCCACGCCGGGTGGGTACTTAGACCAGACACCTGGCAACTGCCTTTGACACCACCTCCCGCCAACTTCCCCCTTTAAAATGTGACCTACACTTATCCATTTAAATACCAAAACAATATCCACAACAACATATACTAAAGCATTCACTCTGCGTGTACTCTTATGATGCCTGGAGAGAATTGATAACTCACTCAGTCTTCATAATGACTCTATGAAATGATTCCTATTACAAAGAAGCTTGTTTGCTCATGGTCACACAGCGAGTAAGAGGGGGAACTGGTATTCTAACTGGTTTGTCTGGCTTTAGAACTCACACTCTTAACCATGACATCCTGTCTCCAAAATAATCTCAAACGCATTCACCGTTTTGGTTTCCCACTGCCCCGTCCACGCCACGGTCATTACTCACTCAGACACCTGCAAATCCCTCTTAAAGGGTCACCTAGATTCCACTTCTACCTCATCTCTACACACCAGTCTTCAGGAAGCAGCCAACATGGTCTCTTTCAAGTTTATGTCAGGTCATGTCATTTCCTCTGCTAAAACCCTCAACACCATCTCACTACTTTCTGAACGAAGTTTAAATTCCTCAGTGTGGGCTATGACCTCCTCTATGGACTGGCTCTTCCCAGACCTCGCCATTTCCTACCTTTCTATCCGAGTAAGCAGCCTTCTTGCACTCCCATGCCCCAGGATGTTCTTTTCCGCAGGGCTTCCTTCCTTCTCTGGCTGGTCTGTCTAACCCTCCATGTATCCTAGCCTACCTCCCTGATCCCTCAGCCTAAAGACATCTCCACGTTATTCTCTCTCAGCATCCTCTCCGTTCCCTTCACAGCAACCCTAAAATGCATTAACTCTACATTTACGTGTATTTTTTTTACCTGTTGATTGCCTGTGAGCTCCAAGAGGCACAATCAAGGTGTTTCATCCACCATTTTACTCCCTGTCCCTTTTCCCAGAGCCATGAATATAAACAGTGTAATTATCCATTCAGAGAATAAATTCTGGGGCAGCTCTTTTAAAGATCTTTAAATATTTTAAAGATTTCTACACGTGAACTGAAGAAGGCACTTTAATAAACATCATTGAGTCTCAAAAAGAAAAGACATATGTATGTATGATATCTTTTTTATTTCCTATATGTGAACAAAAATTCTTAAATCAAACATTCAATTTTGGAAAAGGCATAGAAGCAAACAAAAAAGAGAACTTTCTAAAGAATTATTTTGTTAAAAGTCTTACAGGATATCTAGGTTCGTGTCGTCATGGCGACTATCAATCCCAATAAGATAAGAATCAAACTCTTGACTGTTCTTATTTAATCCCAATACAGAGTGGTGTTCCATATATATATATTCATGATAAGTGATGAGCAATTTCAATCACGTATCTTTTGACAACTTATTCCTCTTCATACTTTAGAGGCTGACTTCCCATTGGTGCCAAGTCTCTTATCAGGAAACAGCAAACCATTCATTACATGCGATTTTTCCACTGTTCTGCTGTGTCACAGATGTTCTAGGAATATATACAGATACTTCTTTTCTCTATATAATAGATAATCATTTGGTTTGAGATTAAGGTACCTGTCCTTTCAGATTTCAATACTTCTAAAAAGAAAATGAATGAATCCAAAAAATTGATTATGAACTATGAGAAAAATTTTGCTAATCACATATCTGATAAGAGATGTGCATCTAGAATATAAAAAGAATTTGATAACATGAAGACAACACAATTTAAAAATAAGTAAAGAATTTGATGACATTTCTCCAAGATAGATATAAAAATAGCCAATAAACATATGAAAAGATGCTCAACATCCTTGGCCATAAGGGAAATGCAAATCTAAAACCACAACAAATATCACTTCATATCCATTAGGATAGTAACAATCCAGAAAAAAGAGGAAACTATTAACTATTGGAGAGGATGTGGAGAAGTTAGAACCGTTATACACTGCTGAGGGGACTGTAAAATGGTGTAGCACTTTGGAAAACTTATCATATGACAAAGCAATTTTACTCCTAGCTATACACCTAAGAGTAATGAAAACATATAAAAAAATACAAAAACTTGCACACAAATGTTCATAGCAGCATTTATGCTTAATAGCTAAAGATGGAGCAACCCAAACATTCATCAACTGATGAACGGAAAATAAACTATGATATATCCAAGTAATGGGCTTCCCTGGTGGCTCAGCTGTAAAGAATCCGCCTGCAGTGCAGAAGCTGCAGGAGTCACGGGTTTGATCCCTAAGTTGGGAAGATGCCCTGGAGGAGGGCATGGCAACCCACTCCAGTATTCTGGCCTGGAGAATCCCATGGACAGAGGAGCCTGGCGGGCTACAGTCCAGAGTGTCGCAAAGACTCAGACATGACTGAAACAACTTAGCACAGCACAACACGTCTATGTAATAGAATATTATTCAGCAGTAGAAAGAAATGAAGCACTGATACATGATATGGCAGGAATAAATCACGAAAACACTGAGCAAAAAAAAAAAAAGCCAGCCACAAAAGACCACATATTGTGTGATCCCACAGACATGAAATGTTCACAAGTAAATTCATAGAGTAAGAAGGATGACTGGTGGTTGTCTAAGGCTGGAGGCAGAATGAGGCACCAGGGGTAATCAGTACCAGGTTTCTTTAGGAGGAGATACAAATGACCTAAAACGAGACAGTGATGGTTACACAACTCTGTGAAGAACTTTAATTCACGTGAAATGAATGAACTGCATTGGCATGTAAATTACATCTCAATAAAGTTGTTATAAAACTGACAGAATACAGGTTTTACAATACTTTAAAGCTGGACCTACGTTTGGCATTTACAAGGGTAGGTGTGACTTAACTAAAGAATATAATTTACTTTCGAGCACAGAAGAGGAGTTTTAGATGAAACGTTCTCACGAAGAAATTATGGTCTTCCTCATTTCTGATCATTCCTAGTTGCCTACCTTTGTCCTTGTTTAGAGGCAGACTTGAAACACAGGGCCAGGTTAATAGAATGTTAGAGTGGAAAGCTGAAACTGACTCATTGGAAAAGACCCTGATGCTGGGAAAGATTGAAGGTAGGAAGAGAAGGGGATGACAAAGGATGACATGGTTGGATGGCACCACCGACTCTAAGGACATGAGTTTGAGTGAACTCCAGGAGTTGGTGATGGACAGGGAGGCCTGGCATGCTGCAGTCCATGGAGTCTCAAAGAATCAGATAAGACTGAGCGACTGAACTGAACTGAGAGTGGGACGAGAGGAAGAAATGATCATTTTAGAGCAAGGAAGTTAAGCTCCAGAGAGAATAAATATCTTCTCCAAGATCAGAAAGGTAAGGAGAAGGAGAATCAGAGGTTGCCAGGCCAAAGGTTTATTTTTATTCTGCAGCAGCACCATACAGAATGGAGAGCCGTGAGTTGCATTTTCCAAGGTGGCCCCAGCCCAGAGCTCTGCACAACTGAGTCTCCTGCATGGAAAGGAAATCCCATTCAAAGTCTGAGAAGGACAGGCATGAGGCTCATCCCTTCAGTAAGCACTGACGAGCTCCCAGTCATGCCCTAGGCACTGTGGGAATAAAGACACACACATTTTTTTTTAAGACAGAAGAAAAGTGGGAAATTTAGATTTGGGCCTCTAAATACGAAGAGTTAGGCTGTCATGACCATCTCCTGGACTGGGCACCTCCATTGATGGAGGTTTAGTCGCTAAGTCGTGGCTGACTCTTGTGATCCTATGGACTGTAGCTCGCCAGGGTCCTCTGTCCATGGGATTCTCCAGGCCAGAATACTGGAGTGGGTTGCCATTCCCTTCTCCAGGGGATCTTTCTGACCCAGGGGTCGAACCTGGGTCTCCTGCACTGCAGGCAGATTCTTTACCCACTGAGCCACCAGGGAAGCCCAGTCACCTCCATTACCCAGGTCCTAAGTAGAGAGGGAAGCAAATGGGGTATTGAAATGGACTCTGAATCCTCTCTGCAACCTGCTCAGCAAACCCGTCTGTTCCCACCTTCCCTTCTTCCCCAGACCCTTGCCTTTGAGACCTTGAGCGATCTCACCCAACGGAGGCCTTCAGTGACACCCTGTGATCTTCTGTCCGTGAGAAATGTCCATTCAGAACTGAGTTTGTTTCCCCCGTGTTCCTGAGAGTTGACGATGCAGCATAACTTCAGTTAAATCATTACCTGTGATTCAATTTAAACACTGGTATGAACACAATGCTTTAAAAAAATAATCAAGCCAGTCTGTTTAGATAAGAATTTTTGACCCCCAAAGTTAATTTTTTACTTCTATATTCCTCTGCTAGCTTCCCTTTGCAATTTTCCTGTATTTCAGAAAGTCTGAACTGCCTGAGAGAAGACTGGCTCCCTTCCAAGGGGATATTTTATTAACAGGTGGTGAAGAGAAGTGTACCCAAGAGTCAGTGAAATACAGGGTTGATTTTTGCTCTTCTGTCACCTCTGGCTGACGAGGAGAAACGGCCATGCTGGGCCTGGGGCTGGTTTAAGCGGGCTGGAAACTCAGGGATACTGTTTGACATCACTATCACTGCTCTACTCTCTAAAAAAAAAAAATTTTAAGCTTTTTTTTTTTAACTGCATCACTGAATTTCTCTGCAAACTATTATCTTCTTACAGAAGTTGGTAAGAAAGGCCCTTTTAGACTCTCAGAGCAAGTCATTTAAAAATTAGTTGAAAGAATTTTTGAAGCTTATAGGAACGCATTCATTCCATCTGTCTTGGCTGCCACCAGGTAGACACTGCCTTCAAAGAAAAAGAGGTCCCGACAGACACATACACACCACTGTGTACAAAGCAGACAATAAGGACCTACTGTAGAGCACGGGGGGGTCTACTCAGCACTCTGTAATGGCCAGTATGGGAAAAGAATATACAAGAGTGGAGATATACATAAACTGATTCACTTTGCTGTACACTGAAACTTTGCTGAAACTAACAGAACATTGCAAATCAACCATACTCCAATAAAAATTTTAAAAAGGAAAAGAAAACAAGTGTTCTCTCCACCTTGTGGGACTGTGAGATAGAGGTTTGTTTTCTTTTTTTTTTTTAATTGGAGTATAGTTGCTTTACAGTGTTGTGTTAATTTCTACTGTACAGTAAAGGAGATCAGCTATCTGTACACATATATCCCCCTTTTTCAGATTTCCTTCCCATTTGGGTCACCATGGAGCACTGAGTCAGGTGCCCTGTGCTAAACAGCAGGCTCTCATTAATTGCCTATGTTATACCCAGCAGTGTGTGTATGTCGACCCCAACCTCTGAAATAAGAGTTTTGCACGTGGTAGTGACAAAAGCGTGCACCCGCTCTCCTCCTTTGGTAACCAGCCTGCATACGCTCCAGGTTCATTTAACAAGGCTCTTTCAGACTTTGTATTCATTTAGCCATTAGTTAGCATTTATCCCTGGTTGAGAGTGAGGGGGCAAAGGTGGTGATTTGCGAATCCATCTAATTTCTAATTTGCTGGTCCTTCTAGAAGTAGTTTTGGGGAAAGAGGATAAAACTAAAAAAATTGTGGGGTTCCAGTTTTTTTAGTGTCACAAATTGGCAAATTTCACCTGTCTGTGGGATTGACTAGGCTTTCAGGGACTACACACTCTTTGGATAGAAGTGAGGGAGGCAGGGAAGGAATTCCTGGTGGAAAGGAGCTTTCTGGCCTCACATCTCTCTAGGCCAATGTCCTGGTGAGGACATTGCTTTCCTTTTTCTTAATTATTTTTATTTTTAATTTAACTATATATTTATTTTTAAATTTTACAGTGCTGTGGTTTCTGCCACACAGCAGCCCACAGCAGCCATAACTGTACATGGGTCCCCTCCTTCCCTAGCCCCTCCCCTACCCTCACCCCAGCCCTCTGGGTCATCACAGACTGGGCATCCTGCTACAGGTGCCTTCTCACCAGCTGTCCGTCTTACGCCCGACAGTGTATACACGTGGACGCTACTTTCTCCATTCGTCCCACTCTCCCCCACTGCGTGCACAAATCCACCCTCCCCACCTGCGGAGGACATCACTTTAAAAGAAGAGCAGGGACTATCTGGAAGCTCCAAGAACTCTTCAGAGCAGCGATTCACTCACTGCTTCCCTCTTTCACAGCGAAGCTTGGCGGATTTTAACGCGTCCCCAGGGCGTCCCGTCAAATGCAGGCCCCAGGCCAGCAGGGCTGGGTGGGGGGCTGAGACTCTGTGTGTCTAACAAGCTCAGAGGGCTGTCGACGGGGCTGGGCCAGGGCCCACACCTGAAGAGTGGGTTTCTAAAGAAATGGAGTGAGATACAAGAAAAGAAAACTCTGTGAGGCTGAGTGACAGTGGTCACTTTGGGCCGATAAGGTATTTGGGGGTCATTTTTCTGTTCCTAAAAAAGGCAGCAGCTGTGTCTGGTTGATGGCTTTGGAGCTCTGGTCAGCTGCTTTCCCAGGCTCCAGACCCTGTAACTTTGACAGAAGGCTGAAATGATGGTCTTTAGTTTACATTCAATTGCTTTCGGGCATTAAAAAAAAGAACAACTTCCTTCTCCCCAACTGCAATCTCATTAACTCTCAGTGAGTTAAATATTTTCAACTCTTTCAGGCCACTCGGTAGGGTACCAGTTCATGCACTGGCTGCTAATAATTTAGCTCTTGCTTTCAATTTCCTCCATCAAACCTATTATAAACGGCAAAATTGACTGAGTCAATACTCCTCTCCTTCCCTCACACTGCAGTAAATCTCGTATCAGTAGCCTGAAAGAATATCCAACTGATGGCTGAGGTGTGACTTAAGTCTAGGGAGAATCAGACTCACACTGTTCAACAAGAAAAACCCAACTTCAAACCCACAGTAACACAAAGGTGATGTTTAGACAGAGCCTCAGATACCCATGTGGCTTGGCCTTTAATCCTCAAATATGTTACATATTATACATATTCTAAAGAGAAAAGAATTCTTGCAAGTAGTATTTTTTAATTTTTCTGTTTTGTTTATATTAACTTCTTTTTTTTGCCATGCCACACGGCATGTGGGATCTTCACATGTGTGTGTGCTAAGTTGCTTCAGTCCCGTCTGACTCTTTGTGACCCCACAGACTATAGCCCGTCAGGCTCCTCTATCCATGGGATTCTCCAGGCAAGAATACTGCAATGGGTTGCCATGCCCTCCTCTAGAGGATCTTCCTGACCCAGGGATTGAACCTGTGCCTCTTACATCTCTTGCATTCGCAGGTGCAATTACCACTGTGCCACCCGGGGTCTGACAAGATACTGAATCGTGCCCCTTGCAGGGGAGGTGCAGAATCCTAACCACTGGACCACCAGGGAAGTCCCTGTACATGGTTTTTATACAAGTACTTATAATGCAAATATTAACTGAGGACATATTTATTTGTATTCTGAGAAGCTCAACATCACATTTTACTTTCAAAATACATTGACGTCAATAGGGCAGAAGAGTTAAATTTCAGGCTTTCAATTCTAAGAAATCATTTCGCATACACCAGAGAGCTTCTACCTAACACCTTACCGGCTGTCCCACAACTTTGCTACCACTTCCCTGAAATTTAAACAGATTTCATTTAGCACATTATCTTAGTGGCATTTTAGAATGTATTACATGGTGCACTCTGTCATTTGAAGAGCAAAGTATATAGGAAAGTTAAAATGACAGGCTTATCCATCTGTGACTTACCTATCTAAAATTAAGCTGAAGTTACTATTTCTTGTTTTCTTGCACACTAAGAAAATAAATCTACTGGTTTAATATCTAAAGCTAACATCGTCAGGAGCATCAGAGAGTTCAGAGATGATCAGAAAAATTGCACTAAAAAACAATTTACTCTCAATTATATGCATTAATGTGGGGAGCAGCAGCACAGAAAATGTTCAAACCATTGTGTTGGTTTTATAATGCTCATGATTTTCTTTTGCACCAGATTTTTTTTCATTTTCTTAACAAGTCATACAGACTAATATTTAAATAATTGACCCCTGTTCCTTTAACCTACCCTAATCTAACTAAGCAGGGAGAACACGAAGGTTTTACTTCATATTTCACTAAATAACTGTGAAGAACTTGCCTGCTAATGCAGGAGACAGGGGTTCGATTCCTGGGTCAGGAAGATCCCCTGGAGGAGGGCACAGCCACCCACTCGAGTATTTTTGTCTGGAGAATCCCACCGACAGAGGAGCTTAGCGGGTTACACTGCAAGGGGTCACAAAGAGTCGGACATGACTTGGCAACTAAACAATAGCAACAACAACAATCCTTTCAAATAGACCATTTTCTAGGCAACAGTACAGATTTTCAAATGGCTCTACAATCTTCAAAAGGTTAAAAACCACTGCTAAGAAAGGAATTTAAATCATCACAAAAAAACTAATTCCCAGAACTGCTTTGGAGAAGTGGACCCCAATCTTGGGTCTTGGAGTGAGGCAGTCCTGAGTTCCAGTCTGCATTCTGCCACTCATATACTGTACCACCTCAGGCAAGTTACTTAACCTCTCTGAGCTAAAGTGTCTTTCTCTGTAAAGTGGGATAAGACTCTTTGCTGGGTCCTTATGAAGACTGAGTATAATGTTTGTAAAGAACTTGCAGCCTAGCTATTATACTGCATATGCTCAATAAATAGTTCAGTTCAGTTCAATTCAGTCACTCAGTTGTGTCTGACTCTTTGTGACCCCATGGACTGCATGACGCCAGGCCTCCCTGTCCATCCCCAACTCCCAGAGTTTACTCAAACTCATGTCCATTGAGTCAGTGATGCCATCCAACCATCTCATCCTCTGTCGTCCCCTTCTCCTCCTGCTTTCAACCTTTCCCAGCATTAGGGTCTTTTCCAATGAGTCAGTTCTTGATACCAGGTGGCCAAAGATTTAGAGTTTCAGCTTCAACATCAGTCCTTCTAATGAATATTCAGGGCTGATTTCCTTTAGGATGGATTGGATCTCCTTAGCTGTTACTATAATTACTATTATTTGCTTTATTAGCATTGTAAAATAACACTCTGAAGACAGAGGCTTTACCTACCAAGCAATGAGGCATATTATACTAAACCTTCTTGCAGTTGGCTAATAAAACAGACACGTGGCTAATAAACAATGATTAAGTAAAAACAAGACTAGGAGCTGACTGTGGCTCAGATCATGAACTCCTTATTGCCAAATTCAGACTTAAACTGAAGAAAGGGAAAACCACTAGACCATTCAGGTATGACCTAAAATAACTCCCTTACGATTATACAGTGGAAGTGAAAAACAGATTCAAGGGATTAGATCTGATAGAGACAATGCCTGAAGAACTATGGACAGAGGTTTGTGACATTGTACAGGAGGCAGGGATCAAGACCGTCCCCAAGAAAAAGAAAGGCAAAAAGGCTGTCTGAGGAGGCCTTACAAACAGCTGTGAAAAGAAAACAATTGAAAAGCAAAGGAGGAAAGGAAAGATATACCCATTTGAATGCAGGGTTTCAAAAGATAGCAAGGAGAGATAAGAAAGCCTTCCTCAGTGATCAGTGTAAAGAAATAGAGGAAAACAATAGAATGGAAAAGACTAGAGATCTCTTCAAAAAAATTAGAGATACCAAGGGAACATTTCATGCAAAGATGGGCTCAATAAAGGACAGAAATGGTATGGACCTAACAGAAGCAGAAGATATTAAGAAGAGGTGGCAAGAATACTCAGAAGAACTATACAAAAAAGATCTTCACGGCCGAGATAATCACGATGGTATGACCACTCACCTAGAGCCAGACATCCTGGAATGTGAAGTCAAGTGGGTCTTAGGAAGCATCACTAGGAACAAAGCTAGTGGAGGTGATGGCATTCCAGTTGAACTATCTCAAACCCTAAAAGATGATGCTGTGAAGGTGCTGCACTCAATATGCCAGCCAATTTGGAAAACTCAGCAGTGGCCACGGGACTGGAAAAGGTCAGTTTTCATTCCAATCCCAAAGAAAGGCAATGCCAAAGAATGCTCTAACTACTGCACAACTGTACTCATCTCTCATGCTAGTAAAGTGAAAGTGAAAGTGAAGTTGCTCAGTCGTGTCCAACTCTTTGTGACTCCATAGACTGTAACCTACCAGGCTCCTCCATCCATGGGATTCAAGCAATGCTCAAAATTCTCCAAGCCAGGCTTCAACAGTATGTGAACTGTGAACTTCCAGATGTTCAAATTAGATTTAGAAAAGGCAGAGGAACCAGAGATCAAATTGCCAACATCCGTTGGATCACTGAAAAAGCAAGAGAGTTCCAGAAATTCATCTATTTCTGCTTTATTGACTATGTCAAAGCCTTTGACTGTGTGGAGCACAACAAACTGTGGAAAATTCTGAAAGAGATGGGAATACTAGACCACCTGACCTGCCTCCTGAGAAATCTGTATGCAGGTCAAGAAGCAACAGATAAAACTGGACATGGAACAACAGACTGGTTCCAAATCGGGAAAGGAGTACATCAAGGCTGTATATTGTCACCCTGCTTATTTAACTTTTATGCAGAGTATGTCATGAGAAACGCTGGGCTGGATGAAGCACAAGCTGGAATCAAGACTGTCAGGAGAAATATCAATAACCTCAGATACGCAGATGACACCACCGTTATGGAAGAAAGTGAGGAAGAACTAAAGAGCCTCTTGATGAAAGTGAAAGAGAAGCGTGAAAAAGTTGACTTAAAGCTCAACATTCAGAAAACAAAGATCATGGCATCCGGTCCTATCACTTAATGGCAGATAGATGGGGAAACAGTGGAAACAGTGGCAGACTTTATTTTGGGGGGCTCCAAAATCACTGCAGATGGTGACTGCAGCCATGAAATTAAAAGACGCTTACTCCTTGGAAGAAAAGCTATGACCAACCTAGATAGCATATTCAAAAGCAGAGACATTACTTTGCCAACAAAGGTCCATCTAGTCAAGGCTATGGTTTTTCCAGTGGTCATGTATGGATGTGAGAGTTGGACTGTGAAGAAAGCTAAGTGCCAAAGAACTGATGCTTTTGAACTGTGGTGCTGGAGAAGACTCTTGAGAGTCCCTTGGACTGCAAGGAGATCCAACCAGTCTGTCCTAAAGGAAATCAGACCTGAATATTCATCGGAAGGACTGATGTTAAAGCTGAAACTCCAATACTCTGGGCACCTGATGCAAAGAGCTGACTCATTTGAAAGACCCTGATGCTGGGAAAAGATTGAAGGTGGGAGGAGAAGGGGACAACAGAGGATGAGATGGTTGGATGTCATCATTGACTCAATGGGCATGAGTTTGAGTGAACTCTGGGATTTGGTGATGGACAGGGTGGCCTGGTGTGCTACAGTCCATTGGGTCACAAAGAGTTGGACACGACTGAGCGACTGAACTGAACTGAAGTCATCTTTGACCAAGTCAGAGTTAATAGATTTGTTCTCTAAAGAGATCTGATTTTATTTACTTTAAATAAAAGATATCTAATCTAGGGACATGAAGTAACTTCGGGTTTTAGCAATTCACTACCCTTCCAAGAATTTCCTAAATTATAGACCAACTATGATTTGTATGCTCAGGGGTTTCTAGACAGCCTGCAAAATAAGGATTTACATTCAGCTGTGTACAAGACATCATCTTTCTGTTGACGAAAGGGTGCCTTCTCAAATGGCCCTGAATGGGACTCTTACATGTTATGGTAATCTATAGGACAGACTGCCATTGCAATTATTAGGGATAGTTTTAAGCAATTCTGTTCGGAGACATGGAATAAATTCATCATATATGAAGACAATAAGGCAATGTAGAAAATTATGGGAAGTTTGATCCCATTTTTGTACAAATATGATACAGAAAAATGCCTGGAAGTAAAGACCCCACCATTTCAGTGGTTGGTGGGGAGATGACAGATGAATGTCCATGAAGAGCATTTCTTACTTTTGTGATCAGAATAATAATAAAAGTTCTTAAAAGTGAATGATTACAAGTTAAAACCCTGTCAGCAGTGTGATAGCCAGAAAGGGGTCCTAGGTGTCAAGGACTAGGTTTTAAAGGCCAAGGCCCTGACACATTAAAATTGATGACCTCAGGCAAAATCACCTCCCCATTTTGGGGCCAAGTATTGTTCCTTGAAATTGAGATGCTTTGAACAAATAACCTGTATCTTTCCAGTCTGACATTCTAGCATTCAAGATGTGTGACCACGTGTGGCAGAAAAACTTTTTGTTTTTCAAGCTGAGACAGGCTGGGACCCTTTGCTGCAGCAGTTGCACCTGGACAGACCTTTCCTCCAGCAACAAAATACAAAGAAACTATAAGGGACTAAAAATAACTGAGTGCGTGTTCAGTTGGGACAAAGTAAGGACAAAAGATACAAAAAGACCAAGAGAGCCCAACTGCCACTTCTGAAGAGTCAGGGGCAAAAGCAGGGCATGGCGCATGCCCCCTGCACTCAGCACCCCCAAAGGGAAGGGCGGACCACCTAAGACACCCCTCCAGCGTCACCCCTGGATACACCCCACCCCCACCCTCCATAAAGTACAAGCTCACCGTCCCCTCAGGCAGCGAGTAAGGGAACCTGTTACCTGTTCCTGTTGCCCCCCGTGCAGGAGGAGCCCCAATAAAACCTCGCCTGAATTTCTTGTTTGGTGTCTAGTCAATGTTCATCAACTGGGAATGGTCAAGGACCCTGGTCCGTATTAGAGCTAGCCCACAGATGCTAAATAGTGCCACACAGTGAGCCTGGGATGAAGCCCTCTTATTTTTCAACATTTCCAGTATTGTTTTTTAAATAATAAGAATTATTCCTTTGATAATTAAGAACAACAAAAGGTAAAAAATAATATTTGAAATGGGTCAGGGGCTCAGCATAAATACAGGTTTACAGACCTGAAAAATTGGTACACGGTATTGACGCTTACTCCTTGGAAGAAAAGTTATAACCAACCTAGATAGCATATTCAAAAGCAGAGACATTACTTTGCCAACTAAGGTCCATCTCTTCAAGGCTATGGTTTTCCCAGTGGTCATGTATGGATGTGAGAGTTGGACTGTGAAGAAAGGTGAGCGCTGAATAATTGATGCTTTTGAACTGTGATGTTGGAGAAGACTCTTGAGAGTCCCTGGGACTGCAAGGAGATCCAACGAGTCCATTCTGAAGGAGATCAGCCCTGGGATTTCTTTGGAAAGAATGATGCTAAAGCTGAAGCTCCAGTACTTTGGCCACCTCATGTGAAGAGTTGACTCATTGGAAAAGATTCTGATGCTGGGAAGGATAGGGGGCAGGAGGAGAAGGGGACGACTGAGGATGAGATGGCTGGATGGCATCACGGACTCGATGGATGTGAGTCTGAGTGAACTCTGGGAGTTGGTGATGGACAGGGAGGCCTGGCGTGCTGCGATTCATGGGGTCGCAGAGAGTCGGACACGACTGAGCGACTGAACTGACTGAACTGATTGTACCTTTACAAAGGTTTAACGTTTTATTTGATCTAAACACATCAATCCAAAAAAACCCAAAAAATTACACAAGTGACAGCCACAGTCCTGGGATAAGTGACTCAAGTCAAATAAAACAGACGGTTATGAAAAGGAGATGGTTTTCTTGAGATGTCTCAGACGTGAAGCCCTTTGAAATACACAGAACTATCACCTGTAGCATTTTAGGAGCAAGGCATCGGTAAGATCACAACCCAGTCCAAACTATTAAATATCAGGGAAATACCTACATGATTAAAATTGTTTTACAGAAATAAGTAGCAAGGAAATCAGATTACTCGAAGCCTCAGAATCCAAACAGAACAAAACACATTCTAAACTGCTGCTTTCCGTCCCGGGTCTAAAACGAATGTGCAACATCCTACTTTTCAGGAGCCTGCAGAAGAGAGAGGGGAGACGATTCTTCTTTCCTCCTGCTCAGATTGTTCTGCTGGAACTAGTGGGCTCCTTGGCTGCCAACGAGAAGTTTCCTCGAGGTGCTTTTTAAAGGGCATTGAAAGGCGGTAGCGGTGACCCAGAAGCCTGGGAAAAATACCCGGTTTCTCAGGCTACCAGCCCTACCCCCTTCTGGGCAAGGCACCTAGCCCAGTGGCGCTAGTCCCCAAAGCTGATCTGCTTCTGTGCAGGAGCGACAAGCTTTTTTCCACCCACGTCGTAACCCCTGCTCCCGCCGGGGAGTCGGGTTACACAACCTGGCTTCCCTCCTGGACAGAGGAGGGGTGCTCGTCCACAGGATCTGTTGGGGCTCAGCGATTGACAAAGAGATTGCCTTGGCCTGATTAGTAAGAACTTGGGCCTGTTTTCTGTAGCAAGGGCTCCTTATGAGGGGAGGAAGAAGTAGCTGAAACCTTAACAGAATGTTAAACGGATTAAGATTTCTGCATAACTTTGTTAGTAGAACAAGTGTTTTAAAGGAGGTGGGAAAGAGCTCTCTTTACACCATCTCATTATAAAATTTGAAAATCATCTGTACCGACCCTGCCGACGATCTCTTTAAAGGCACAGGTAAATGTTACTGCTACATGCAGGAAGCTTTAAAGTCCAGTATGCCACTGGCTACCGTAGGTCCCCTACAGACGAATGAGTTCTGTTTCCAGAGCATGTACGTCCCATAATGTTAGCCTAGGCCCAGCTAACACAATCAGCTATGTAACACTGTACTGCAATAGGTTTATAATACTTCTCACAAACGTAACATAAAAACAAACACAACAAAAAAACATTTCTAATCTTACAGTAGAGTACCTTGAAAAGTTCACTAGTACCAACTACATCACCACGGCTTTTACACTTGTTCAGAACACCCTGGGCTTGGAACAAAGATGCCGCACTACTGTATATACACAGTACGGTACAGTAAACTGCACACAAACACAACCACACACATAGCAATGTACACCAGACACGTGAACTAATACGACTGGACATGCGAACACAGCTCCCGTCTTTGAATGTACACAACTTGAAGGCTCACATGTAGGGAACTTACTGCACTGTATATAAAACAGATCACTAATGCTGCTGCTGCTGCTAAGTTGCTTCAGTCGTGTCAAACTCCGTGTGACCCCATAGACGGCAGCTCACCAGGCTCCTCCGTCCCTGGGATTCTCCAGGCAAGAACATGGAGCGGGTTGCCATTTCCTTCTCCAATGCATGCATGCATGCAAAGTCACTTCAGTCATGTCCGACTCTGTGCAACCCCACGGACAGCAGCCCACCAGGCTCATCTGTCCCCGGAATTCTCTAGGCAAGAGTGCTGGAGTGGGTTACCATTGTCTTCTCCAAGATAACTAATAAGGACCTACACAGTGCACAGGGAACTCTACCCAATACTCTGCAACAACCTATGTGGGGAAAGAACCTAAAGAAGAGTGGATAGATGTACATGTATGGGCTTCCCAGGTGGCGCTAGTGGTAAAGAATCTGCCTGGCAACGCAGGAGACCCAGGAGATGCAGATTTGATTCCTGGGTCAGGAAGATCCCCTGGAATAGAACACGGCACCCCACTTCAGTAATTTTGCCTGGGAAATTCCACGGACGGAGGAGCCTGGCGAGCCACAGTCCATAGGGTCACAAAGAGTTGAACACACAGCACACACACACACACACACACACACACACAATGAACAAACACGGATGCAGAACTGCTCGTGTAGGTCACATTCAGGTGGCCACATCACCACACAGGAGTCTAATGAAGTGACCTGTTAAACGGTATCTTTTATGAAAGAATTGCTGATACTTTTAACGTGTCCAAGAACATCCTTAAGAAATGGCTGTATTAACTTGGTAAATATGGTGCTTTTCAACACCAATAAAGATAAATCTGTGTCATTAAATTTTGGTCCAAATGATCAATGTTGACGACAGAGTCTTTTAAGTCTGACCTTAATATTTTACTTAACATAATATTGTTACTTTAGCTTTAATTCCTATTTATCTGATACATCAACGTCCATCCCATTACACTCAAAGTTTTTGAGGCTGTCTTTTAGGTATGATGTTTGTAACAGTATATATACAGCTGGAGCTCAAATTTTTATGCACTCTGGCCACCTTTGTCTTCAAGCTGGAGAGTTCAGCTCTTTCTCCTTTTTACTGTGGTTAAATATATATTTGGACCTATTCCAGCTGGACCTATTTCTTGACACTGTTTTCTATTGGCCAGCTTCTTCATTGGTCCTTTTCCCCCTTCTCTTCTGCTATCTCTTGAATTGATTACATTTTCTTTATTCCCTACCTCTGGTTTATAAGTTATTCTATTTCTAAGGAGTTCATCCCCAAATCTGTATACCAACCAAAATCTAAAGAGAATCACTATCTCTATCCTTCTCTACAATAATAGATGGAATGTGGAAGATACTACTTCCATTTCCCCTTCACTCCATGCTATTATGGTGCAACAGTTAAGTTCTATATTATTTTTTACAAATATTCATCAAAACTTCTTACTATTACTGTTGTTGGGATTGTTTTACCAACAGTGCTTATTTAAATTTCCCATAATGTTTACCAATTTCTTTGCTCATTGTTGTCCCCATTATTCTTGCTTAATTTTCTTCTCCTTCAAGTGTATCTCTTAACAGTTCTTTCCGCAAGGTTAATTAGCCCGGTCTGATTTATTTGGACAGGATTTTAATTTGCCCCCAGTTTTGAGTTTTCCCTTAGCCAGCCTAGAATTGGGGGTTGATGACTTTGCTCAACATTTTGAAAATCACATGCTGTGGCTAGCCAGCCGCTGCTATTGCTGGGAGGAGGTTACCTGGCTGTTTGAGGATGGTTACTTTGCAAGTAATGTCATCCCCATTCCCTTTACATTTGACCGGCTGCATTCTCATCCTGTCCAGGACTCAGAGTTGTCTTTTTGTTTGAACTGCCACATCCTAGCTGAATGCTGGGCAACTTAATCACTGCTATCTTCAAGCTCAGTCATTTTTTTTTCCGTATCCATGTTTAGTCTATTCTTTCACCAGATATTTTTAGAAAGTTTTTTGGTTTTTATTTTTGTCAAATGTATACTTCCACATAAAGTATCAAATAGTTTCATAAGACGTACTGTGGAAAACTTCTCTCCCAACTCCTCCTCCCATCTCCTCCACTATCCCTAGGGATAACCATCCTGAGCGCTTTCATGTACTTAAGGAAAAGAAGGCTTTAAGCTCCATGTTCCTGATGGCATGAATGTTATCACCCAACATTTCAGTTTCAGGCAGCACCTATTTCTTAATGGTAAAGAAATAGGCAGTCTCAGCTGCCTGAAACTGAAATGTTGGGTGATAACATTCATAAGGTTGAGCATAATTCAGGGTGAAAAAGAGGAAATTGAAAGTTGCTCAGTCGTATCTGACTCTTTATGACCCCATGGACTATATAACTCATGGAATTCTCCAGGCCAGAATACTAGAGTGGGTAGCCATTCTCTTCTCCAGGGGATCTTCCCAACCCAGGGATCGAACCCAAGTCTCCTGCATTGCAGGTGGTTTCTTTTCCAGCTGAGCCACAAGGGATGTTATGTATAGCAGGGCAAATATAGCCATTCCCTTCTCCAGGGGATCTTCCTGACCCAGGAATCAAACTGAGGTCTCCTGCTTTGCAGGCAGATTCAGGTACCCCTGGTTTAATATCTTTAGGTCCTTATTCCTGGGCAGCTCAGATCTTCCAGAAAAATGCTTTTTTCAAACTGCTGCCTGCAGAGTGAAGGCCCAGCTGCTAGGATTCTGGAAACCTAGTGGGGTAGGAGGCCTGAGAGTCATGTGTCCAGTATGCATACATTTACCTAATTCACACACACGCACACACACACACACACACACACACACACAGATGCCCATAACTTTCCCAGTCTTACTACTACTAATTCTTCAAAACAGACCCAGCATTACGTCCTCTGGGAAGGTCTCCATGATCTTCCCAGTAGACACCCAGTCTGAGCTAGCTCATAGAACCCAAAGTTTCCCTCTATCTTTGCAGGTATCCCCCTGCCTCTGTAATTGTCTAGTTAGATATCTGTCCTTCTCTGAAATCAGTTCTATCCAATTACAGATAGAACTATAGTCACAGAACTGTAGCACAGAATACTCTGCTCTTGGCACTGTGACTAGTATTTGATAAACTCGATAGATTCATGAGTTATTAAATTAATTCTGGAGGCAGCCCAGTTACGGGAGCTGCTCTTCCATGCAGGAGCCACACAGGAGGCAGGAAAGGACTTCAGGTAAACTCCACTGTCACACACCTTGGGCATCAGCATTAGTGCTACCCCTTGCTGTGCAATCCCCCAACAGAACATGGCACCCAGATAAGCTTTTCCTCTCGGCTGTCTTGTATTCCTTATCATGTTTGTACATGTATCTCAGGGAAAGCATTCAACCTACCTCTTAGGAGTATGATGAAATATCTCTGAACATAATCACTAGTGCTTTAAAATATGAAGGTTTCAGGTACACGCAAAACAATCAAACTGCATCGTTACTAAGGAAAACTCAGGTACAAAGAAATCAGGCAAGAAGTAGCTACTAGATATTAGTACATGTGGTTGACATTTAGAAGAAAGTATTGACGAGCAACAATCTATGAGCAGGCTCTGTGCTGGTAAAGATGAGATATGGGTGAAAATAGGAAATTGTTTGGGTAACTGACTTTTATAACCACCTTATCTGTGACAGGCAGAATCTTGGAGAATCTACAGAAGTCTTTCGGTGAGCAAAGGGGAAATAACCAAGCCATCTGACGAAGGCTGATACTTTCAATGAATGAAGTCAGTGTTTTCCACAGTCACAGAATGTTTTTAAACCTAGAGTATCCATTAGTCCAGCCTCCCCGCCAAGGTGTGAATGCTATTGCTGATGGTCCCACTGGAGGGCCATCTGGGTCCTAAGACTGTCCCCCCAAAGCTGACACCCTAGCACTGTTCCTGGACCCGGGAACTGATAAGATAGGTTTTAATACTCCCGAGTCACAGTGTGACCCACCCTAACTTTACCCACTGCTCCTAGTTTTGAGTATCACAAAAGTCCACACACCAGACACAAGCAAGATGCTCTACAAACACTACCCGTTTCGGCTCTTTGGAACAACCCTATGAGAAAAGGAGTGTGTCTGTTTCAAAGATGAAGGAACTCAGTCACGAGGAGTTGGGGGTGTCGCTAAGGACTCGCAGTCACTAAGCGGAGAAGAGGGAAGAGAAGAGACACAGCGTCATGCTCTAGTTAGGAACATGGGCTCTGATGTGGCTGCCTGAATCTGAAGCTCAGCGCTACCACTTCCGAGCTTTGTGACCTTAGGAAAGTTGCTCAGCCTCTCTGAACCTACTTTATGAGATTGGTTTTTTTGTGTGTGTGATGAAGATTAAATGAGCGTTTATGTGTAAAGGGACTTCCCTTGTGGCCCAGCTGGTAAAGAATCCACCTGCAATGTAGGAGACCTGGTTCCATCCCTGGATTCGGAAGATCCCCTGGAGAAGGGAAAGGCTGCTCACTCCAGTATTCCATCCAGGAGAATTCCATGGGGTTGCAAAGAGTCAGACACAACTGAGCGACCTTCAGTTCTTATGTGTAAAACATTTGCAACAGTGCCTGGTACTTAGCACCATAGAAGTATTTGTTAAACACAGAAAAGGATGGCAGAATTCTCAAATCAAATCCAGGTATATCTGGTTCCAACGTATACACTCAACCAAGACTCTTCAGCATGCTAATCTCTCAAGGGTTGGAAGGTAGGACTAACTACATCCTTGAAGTTTTTCTCTTCTCCATATACTCTTCTGTCCTCCCTGGCTCCTAATACTACCTGGTTGCCAGAATTCTTTTCATCCTTCTGGCTTTTGACCTAACTAAAAGACTGAAATGCAAAATTGCTTCCATACTTCAGGAGATGACAGCCATCTTCCCAGATCTGAGCAAGGTTTTTCTTCTAACTCAGTGTTTCTCTGGAGAAGGCAATGGCAAGCCCACTCCAGTACTCTTGCCTGGAGAATCCCATGGACAGAGGAGCCTGGTAGGCTGCACTCCATGGGGTCACTAAGAGAGGACACGACTGAGCGACTTCACTTTTGCCTTTCAATTTCATGCATTGGAGAAAGAAATGGCACCCCACTCCAGTGTTCTTGCCTGGAGAATCCCAGGGACAGGGGAGCCTGGTGGGCTGCCGTTAGTGGGGTTGCACAGAATGGGACACAACTGAAGTGACTTAGCAGCAGCAGCAGTAGTTTCTCAGTACCACCTGGGATCTTGCTCAAAACATGGCCTCTCCAGCTCCAGTGTAGACCAGCTGAATCAGAAACCCTAGAGATGGGCCCAGGAGTCTTACGTCAATAAGCCCTCCAGATGATAAGAACCATTGTTTTCATCGAACTTATGACCACAGAAAGTCGAGACACCACGCTGCTTGTCAGCTCGCACTAAACTGACGATGGGTGGTCTCCTGGAATTTGGGCCTCCAACCTGTACTGAATGTAGCGTTGTGCTTCTAACCCTCTTTTGGGTCTTCTTGACCCGGAGCCGCCTCTCCAGCCCCTCAAGATCTCTCTGAGCCCACGCTCTGGGGTGGGGCTTCCTGGTTCTCCCCTCCGGCTCTGCGACTCTGAACATCTGATGAGCATACCATACGTGTCTCCATGGTGTCACCCACAGCATCCACCCAGAGCTGGGGCAGAAGGCTGGGGGTCCTTGGCAGACCCTCCTCCTCTGGCCTGACATTAATCCATGAGAACATCAGTTCATATGGTTGTTCAACTTGTGAAATTTCTTATTAGCACCCTGCATATCTCCACTTTGCCCAACAGGAAACCGTGAGAGACTAGCTTTGCTTTCAAACCCTGAATAAAAGCTTTTAAAAAAAATTCATGATGAACAGAGCAGCTTTTGATAGGCTTCTGAAGTTTAATTTTTTCTACTCCTTCTTCTCCTCCAACAAGGATTGGCCTGGAAGCAGGCACATCTCAAAGCTTTCATGTTAAATGCAAAGCTCTGCTTTTCCTTTCATTTTACACTAAAAATTTCTTTTCCAGATATTTCTACTCTACCATAGTCCTACACAGCAGGCTTTCTTTTTTTTAACATTTTATAGAATTGGAAGTTAATAAATTTTTCCTAATGCCATATCAGCTACCTTAGTGGGGACAGTCATATTTATATTCAGGTCTGTCCAAGGTTCATATCATACCTGCTATGTTACATTAACACTATTGTGGCTGAAAATGGCAGGGAACTTTAAAAAGATGTTCATTATGATTTTTGAGACCCTCTTAGCCCACCCTTTGTTCCAGAGAATATTAAATTCAATTACTGATGGTCAAAATAACACATATCACAGCTTCCAGGAAGGTGACATCTTAAAACATCCACAGGGATCTCGCACTTGGTCCCTTTCTACAAGAATCCTCTAAGCTATGAACACATGTGCATGTGTGTGCGTGCTCAGTCACTCAGTTGTGTCTGACTCTCTGCAACCCCATGGACTGTAGCCCGCCAGGCTCCTCTGCCTATGGGATTCTCCAGGCAAGAACACTGGAGTGGGTTGCCGTGCCCTCCTCCAGGGGATCTTCCCAACCCAGGAATCGACCCTGCATCTCCTGCACTGCCCGTGGATTCTTTACTGCTGAGCCATGAGGGAAGCCCTATAAAGACCTATCTAGCCACAGGCCATTTCATCCTGCAGAACAGCAGCCCCTGCAAAGGAAAAGGCGCCTGTGAAAAGCCAGCTGTTTCCTACTGCCCTCTCTGCCGGCCTTCACAAAGTCAAGTCCTGGGTTTGCTGAAGAAAATGATTCATCTCTCTCTGCAGAGAATCCCAACACACATGTACAAAAGATTTCTTTCATCAATTCCTGAGGACGTTATAATCATTTCATGTAATGTAAGCAATTATGACCTTCCAGATTTGGTAGACCTGGAAGTTTGGTAGGTGAGTAATAATGAATAGGTCTTCTCACAGGGAGATTTCAATGAGTCCAATCAAACTAATTAACAAAGACTTAGTTTTACTTGGAATAAGAAACACACACTCTGTTGACCTTCCAACTTCAGTTTTGCACTATTGGGCTCAAGTCCCAAACTTTCCATCTTCCCAGCTTGGTAGACCCAGCAGAAGCTGGACTGTGATCACCCACCTGCTTTATCTTCTCATATACAATCAATTTCCTTCCTGGTCTCCATGTTAAGGGGCTGGCCAAATCCTTCTGAGAGGATGATGTTATAATTGAGAAAGTAAGTAGACCATGAAGTTCAAATGGCAAATTACATACACACATTTTTGCCATTTTAAAATATAATAGAAAATACTGTCTTCAATTCTGAGAACCTAGCATGTTCTCAAAAGAGTTCCAACAATTTTGATATTTCAGTTTTAAAGTAGTATTAATAATATATTTATATATTTGAGTGTCAAGACTCAGAAAACCAAAGAGACAATTAAAAAACAAAAGTTCACCTGTGCTTCGTTTTGTGCTATCACAACAAACTTGCCAATATGGAAACACTCTTACACAGTCTCCCTGACTTACAAATGAGTTTTCTCATTTACCATTGACAAGAAAATGAACAAGTCTTCAGAACAAGTACAGTCTCCATTGAAGGGAGACTAGAGCCCAAGAAAACACAATGGGTCTTGCAGGTTTAATCCTCCGTAGGTATGGACACAGGATAAAAAACAATACCTGACACTCAGGCCATTACTCCTAATCATTAGCCCACAGCAGGTATTACTAATCAATCACACACTACTGCCAAGCTCAGACACGTCAGCCAGCAAAACCTATTTCAACTGGCACAGAGCTACTTGACCTCAGCTCTGGGGCAGACCTACTAGAACGGGCAGGATGAACGGCTACTCTGATAGTCCAAGTTTCTTATGGGAAAAAGAGAAGGCTACAGTCATTTGAATGCATCCAGCAAAGACTCTCTGACCCTTCACAGGAAAAGTGTCTCTGATTTCTGGATGGAACCAAGGACTGGGCAGACCATGCTTGCTCTGCATCGCTGACCATGGAACTGGAGGCGCAAGGAGGGGGTCAGGCCTCAGACACTCACAGACGGGCACGGCTGGTCCAACCCGGGGAGCCTGCAGCAGAGCAGGGCATGCTGAAACCTTTACCTTTCTTACTAATTTGAAAACGGTATATAGGAAACCTGTCTAAAATGCTATGGACAGAAGAATGACTTAATACAATGAACTGTGCTTTTCAACTGAAAAAAACCCCAACATCCATGATAAATCACACAGGAAAACCATGACACTAATATGTGGTTTTCTACAGCTCATGTTCTAAAAACAAAATGTTCTTTTGGCATGGACCTCAGAATTTGTCATGTTCTCATTAGTCTTGAGAGCAACAGTGCTACTTTATACAATTTTACCCATCGGGCAACAAGGAGAGGCTGAAATATCAGATTTCTTTCCAAATCAGCAAAAAATTGCAAACAATACATTATGACAAATACGAATATCTTCCAGTTCATATTATTCAAATTAATGTTTTATTTAAGTAAAAATACAATTTATGGAAAAGCATCAAACCACAATGTTGAGGAACTGCAATTTATTCCACTCAGAAATAAAATGTAAGAGATTGTTATAAAGTGCTCCTATTTACAATATCTATAATATCGTTTCTCATATTGGTTTCCAATGATATATATTTAATATATATTCAACATATGTTCAACATACATATGCTCATATATATTCAAATTATATAATTTGAACATATATATATATATATTCTCAAAGAGCTGTGCACTAGAAAAAAAGTTTTGAAACAAAGAAACAGGATATTTTTTAAAAATGAGCAAAACCACCTGCTTTAATGCCGACACCCAGTTAGAGATGGAGCACTGTTTTCTCATCATTTCCAGCGCGTCAAGTCATTGTTTTAAATTTCCACCCAAACACAGCATTCTTAAAGAATATGGACATCATCATTTTCTGTCTTCAATTTTAATGAAGAAGGTGTCTGTAGAGTTGACAGACTTATTATAGAAGAAAATAAAGAGAACACCTTCAATGGCTCCTTCAAAGCGTATTTAAAATCCTGTTGCATGGAATCTTGCTTTGGTGGCTCCGTGGAGTCCTTCTAAGGCACCACTGGGGTACGTAATCCTTGCAGCAAAGTCAGAGGCCCCGCAGCTGAGGAAGAAGGCGGGAATGGGCCTGGAAGGATGCAGGGGAGGTTCAGGATCAGCCCTGCAGGCCTCTCTGGGGCTGAGGGCCCAGCAGAGGTCCTGGTGGGGACACAAGGTGGGGAGAGGAAGCGGGCCCTGTGAGCGCGGCCCACCCTGCCCCGAGCAGCCCCCTTCACAGAGCCGGCCTGGCCCAGGACAGGTCTCCCCACATGTGCTGAATCCCGACTGTCAAGGTCTCGGTGCCTGAGCCTCACACCGACTGGTGCTCCCAGAGTGACAAGCTTGCCTTCCTCCTCCGGGGGGTTTAACATCTTCAGAAGGATTAATGCTACACAACTCACACAAGAAAGCTCTGGAAAGCTTCATTACCTTGCTCTCTTGGACACTCATGGAGCTTTGCGGCTTTTGCAAAGTACATTTCCCTCCCCCAATCCACTGTATATTTATATGGTAGCAATAAACCATCTGAAAATGAAATTAAGAAAACAATTCCATGAACAATAGGATTTTCAACTTGAATGTTTTTTTTTTTTTTTTGTCTCTCTGATGGAAACTGGCAAATGCCTGTAACAATAAAGTAAAAATTAACTTTTCAAAATCTGTGAAGCTAAATGAGTGTTGAAGAAACGGAAATGATTAAACTTTCAGATCATTTTTTGTAGGTGTGTAGCATTCACACTTCTGAAGACGCTGACATTTAAATAGCACTGCCACTTTTGAGACTCCCTGTACCTCTCATAACCTGGGGAGTTTCTTCGGGGCTCTAAATTACTCCCTTCCAGTTAACGGATGTCCTTCCATCACTCTGCAGCCATCTTTTCTTGATTTAAAGTGAGCGTGTCTTCGGTTTCTTTTTCAAGATTTTGAGGTAATATTCTCTGATAGAGCATTGTTTTCTTGAGCTTGAGTGTGAAATGTAAATGCTAGTGTCATGGACATGCAACTGAGATCACTTTACTATTCCTATATGCTATTAACATTTCACTAGTTCAGGAATCTGATTTCGGGAATGTAATCTCACTATCTCTGGGGAAGAGTCAAGTGACCACATTTCATTAGAGGCATATGTTAGATTTTAGTTTTTACAACACTGATCTACACATATAAAGTGATACATTCATTTTAGGAGGGTTTCTTTGTTTGTTTGTTCCTTAACCATAATCCCAGCCAGAATTCTTATTCACCTATCAGAACATACATATAAAGATGGGGTGTGTGTGTCTGTATTTTTTTTAATGAAATAGATGTTTCGAAAACTGTGGCTTCCTCTAAGACCTTCTTTTCTAGTTTTACTTACAACTTTTGTTGCTTGTGACTCATTATGTGGATTCACGGCCCACTAACGTGTTGATAATCAAGTCTGAAAAACAACAGACTACGTATAATGAGTTAGTCAATACCCACCGGGGTTACCCTGCAACTCTTTTCTACGCTTGCACCCCACGTTTTTTCATAGACAAGATGCAGGTAGAACAAAAGTTGCTCTCCTGCAGTGAGCCCCCGGGGGCCTTTGTTGAAACGCAGCGTCTGCTTGGGCTGGGCTGGGGTGCGAGATTCTGCCTTTGTACCTGTGGAGGTATGGATGGACCAGCCTGGGGGTAGCAGGCTAAGAAGAGGGGGCGCAGAGGAGCAGGGCAGTGTGAAACACCTCCCCACCACCACACAGCCCTGCTGCCTCCAAGCGGGGTGGGGGTGGCCTTCACTGCAGAGGAGGCCCCCTTATGCTTTCATCTTCTCCTCTGGAGATCTGGACTCTTGTGTCCTTCCTCCAGAACCAACCTCAGCCAAAACGAGAAGGGACAAGGCCACCCTTTTGGTGACTGCTGGGAAGCCCTCTGGATGGGATCACCCCAAATTGTGAACAATTACTTTGTCTCAGCAAAGCAGGGGCAGCAAAGATGGTGCCAGCCAACAAGAGTGTGACTTACTAACCTTTCGTTTCAGGCACCTGTTAAACTGTGTAACCTGCTCATCAAGGTGGACACACTCATAACACACTTCTGAACGTGACAGCAGGAAGTCCTGGTGCTCCAAGCATGATTTCATAAGTCGAAGCCACGGAGTTAGAATCCCCACACTAGGAAACACTGATGGTCACTCCAGCTGTTCCTGGCACCATACTGGCTTTCTGCACTTCCAGCCTCCAGAATTCGGATATGTGTGTGGATAAAATGAAAACAGTCTTAATTATGGTGAGGCTGTCTTTGTGGAATCATTTTGTGCATCTGTCTGGAGGGACAGGGAGTGGGCTCACCCACTGCACCCAAGCGTGTACCCGGCACATACACATTTGATTAAAAACACGAACGTATGAGCATGATTTTTTAAATGCGACATCTTACTTTATTAGCTGATTTCTCATTACAGCATTTGCTTTCTTGAATTGAGCAGGGCGCTTTAATAAGAGGGAGGCAGAAATAAAGAATGGCACCTTCCAAATCACATGTGTTCATGATGCGCAAGGGGAGAAGAGAGGGGAAGGGAGGCAAAAGAGAGAGAGAGAGAGAGACGGACAGAGCAGGGCAGCGATCCCTGACCCCCAGGGGATGGGGCGGCAGGTGGAAGAGGCGGCTGACTGCGGAAGGCTCTTCCCACCCCCGTGAGGAGCAGCATCTTCATGAAGGGTAATGACAACTAACGCGGAGTTGGGGGGAGAGAGGGGATGAGGGTCGGAACCGAGGTCTAAGGCAGTGGTTTTCGGGAGGAGGCAATTATGCCTCCCAGGGGACAACTGGCATTCAAGGTCCGGAGACATTTTTCACCTTCATCACTCAGGAGTGGAACACAGGGCCTCCGGCCGGGAGAGGGTAGGGAGGCCCCCCAGCGTTCTGCAAAGCTCAGGGCAGCCACTACAGCAAGGATCTGGCGGCCCCCAGATGTCTGCAGTGCCTAGGCTGAGACCCAGGGGCACAAAGGTAAGCGGGACAGGAGCCAGAGGAGAAGCTACTGGGAAAGAGAATGCGCTCAGCAGGCCCACTGGACTATTTCGGCAGGGGGCGAGAGAGGCAGACAGCGTGGAGGGAGATGAGCTCAAGGAAGCGTCTGGCATCGGCTGCCCGCCCCTTCCACTGGATCCCCAGTCAATCACAGGGGGGCTCGGTTCCGCTGCTCCCGCTGAAGGCAGCCTTCGCCTCTTCCCAAGCACCGGCTGGAGAGAAGGCAGGCGCCCTTGGGTGGAAACGCGCACCACGGGCTGCCCTGCGGGGTGACGCGCCTCTGGCGAGAAGGGCTCCCCTGCGGCGGGTGCCGACCCCGCCCCGGGGGCGCCGCACCAGCGCCCGTCGGCTTGGCTTCCAACTGCCAGAAACGGCATTCCTTTGCCTTGAGGCGTGCTCTTGGCTGCCCAAGTGGCAGTCCTGAAATACCAGGAAATCAACTGCCTCTGCAGGCAGTCCTGCACCAATGCCGGGCAGGTCTGGGTGAATAAGTCCCGGCCCCCTCGCCTCTGGGTTGGGCAACCAGGAGGCCCGCTTCACACTGTCCCCCGGGGCTCTGCAGTGTGCCCACAGTGGCGACTTGTTTGGCAACACCCCCTCACTGGCGGCTATTCCTGTCCTGCCCCCCTTTCCCCCACTCTCATATGGGTGCTTTCTTCACTGTCCCCCTAAAATAATTTGCATTTCAATTCTCAGCTCAGGGTCTGCCTCTGGGGAACCCAAACTCTAATGGCAAGTCTTTCGAAGGGACACTGGGGGTGTCGGTCACTTGATCCTCAGGTTCCTCGGATATGGGAGATCTCTGGGGTCTCAGTGGCCCTCTCGCAGAGGGTCCGGCCTTCCCACCCCCAGGTCCTGAGAACAAAATCCCGGGATCCGCTGAGCCACGGGCTCTAGACCTGCTCCTTGCAGACCATCAGAAACGCGGCTCATGCCAAGTACATTCCAGTCTCTCCCACATGGTTAGCTCGAGGCTGGCAGGGAACCCAAGCACAATCCCTATGAGTCTCAAGTGCCCCTGAAGTCAGACCTCTGCAAGAACTTAAGTAAGTAAAACACTTGACTCTGGGAGGGAAGTCTTACTCTAGTGCCGGGAACAGGCAAAGCTGGAAACAAGGGCGGCTGCGGTTCAAATGAACTTGGATGGATTACCAGGGGGGACCGAAAACCACAGAACAGCAACATGGATCACCGTTTCAAACCCGCGCGAGACAAAGGAGAGACGTGAACCGTAAGCCCCCTCGGGGCGATATTAAATCACTCATCTTCCCTACAGTGGGCATCCCGAGATGCTAAGGAATCCCACGAAAATGCCCGGAGATTGAGGCATGTGATGGCGGCAATGTATCGAGGGGCTCCCCACACCACCAGCAGCAGGCCTGTAGTCAGGGATGCACCCGACGCCTTCCAAGGACTCCGACTCCGCGGGACCCGAGCGCGGCCCTGAGGGGGTCCCCCGGTCTCTGAGGACGGGCGTGCAGCTCAGGGTCTGTCCGCAGGAAGCCATTTTTAAGGATGGCTCCTTACGAGTCCTCTGAAGCCACTCTCCTCCGATTGTGGCTGTCGGCTGGGTTTCATCTCTGCTGAGAACATCCACTTTGGGGCCCTGATTTCTCGCCAGTGTAGGTGGGGGGGACGGGGAGATCTTCTATCTCAGTTCTTACCAGCGTAGAGCTTTTTTTCTTTCCTTCTTTCTCTTTTCTTTAAAAAAGGGAAAAGAACAGCAGAGCTTTTCTGCCGGGCAATCTATTCCCTTATTTATAATGCAGGACAGCAGCGCCTTGTAAGTGTATATTCTGGTTCATCTGAGGACACACGGTTGTTCATTTTAAAATTAGATTCATCCTAATTATACAAAAACAGCCTGCATGTGGTTGGTCAAAACAGCAGACAGCATTACTCAGCACCTACCTTCTGAGCCTGCCATCTAGACGCCACTACACTTGTTCAGCACACAGCCCCTGCCCTCTTAGAACTTCAAATCCAGCAGAGAAATAGCCACTTCATTGACCAATGTGAGGTTTGGGCAATGAACAGTGAGGAAATCCATATAGTAAGAGACTTAACATGTACTATTACCTTTGGACAAAGGGTTGAAGGAAACTGTCATTAAAGGGGTATGTTTCACCAAGGAAGAGGCAGAGATCATTTGGATCACAATCCTAATGAACCAGGGCAGGTCTGGGGAGCTCCCTGAATGAAGGATATTTGGAAGCTGGGTTGAAACAGAAGCAGGAAAAAATATATACTGGACTGTAAGGGACAGAGGGCTTCCTTGGTGGCTCAGATGGTAAAGAATTCACCTATAGTGCAGCAGACCCAAGTTCCATTCCCGGGTAGGGAAGATCCCCTGGAGAAGGAAATGGCAACCCACTCCAGTATTCTTGCCTGGAAAATCCCACAGATAGGAGCCTGATAGGCTACAGTCGGAAAGAGTTGGACATGACTTAGCACACACAAACAAGGTACAGAAGTTTGTTTGTGGACAGCAGAAAAGCATCAGAGCAAGAAGCAAGAGTAGATGCTATGAAAAAAGTCAGTAAGGTAGTCAGCTTCAGCATCACACTCAGTCCAAGTGGGAGAACCAACTTTGTGTTCAAGAGGCTGGAGCCCTGGGCAGGAAATTGAGCATCTGCTATTTTTATTTTATGCAAACCCTGAGGGTTCCCTGAGTTCAACCACTGACAACAGAACGTATCTCTTGAGGCTAAAAAATTCCAGGACATCTCTAAAAAGTAGAGAAGAAAATGGCAACCCACTCCAGTATCCTTGCCTGGAAAATCCCATGGATGGAGCAACCTGGTGGGCTTAAGTCCATGGGGTCGCAAAGAACTGGACATGACTGAGTGACAAACACTTTCACTATAAAAAGAAGACTGTTACCAGTAAATGCATCCTAATGATTTAAAACTGAAAAAAGAGTAACTAATAATACAAAATGATCGAGGAAATTTGATTTCCTGCCTTTGGAACAATCAGGCTCCATACTTCTAGGGTGTAGGTTGACGTAACACAACCAATTTTACAGCTTCTGAAATAATAAGATAACGATAAGACTGTTTCCCCATGTACCGTGCCCTCCCAGGCACTGTGGACTGGCTACACAGTTCCTAACCACAATCTCATTTAGTGTCCTCAACAAGGCTGTGAAGTATCAATACTATTTTTATTGTACAGATGGGGTGACTGGAGTTCAAAGTGGTTAAGTAACTTGTCAGAGAGACCGCAAGCTAGAAGGTGGCAAAGCTGGGCATCCAACTCAACGCCTGAGTGATGCCACCCCTCTACCCATTACTCCTGATCTGCCCCCAGCACCCCGGCTCTCAACCAGGCCAGGACCCCAGATCCCCATTTCCACCCTCCCTGCAATTTGCACTTTGTCTCTCAGAGAAGGGGAATGTCTCTTCTACCTGCTCTGTGACAGGACTTTAAAATATGACATTCCTGGTGCCCACACTGCAGGCTACCCCTTGCCCCAGGGATCCTAGTGAGGGGTGGTAACCAGTGGGGGGGTGACTGAAAGAAGTAGTTCTTTCTTATGACAGGATAGCAAGAATTAGCTGGACTCAAAAGATACATGTACGCCCAAAGCAGTACTGTTCACAATAGCCAAGACACGGAGACAAGCTAAATATTCACCTTCAGAGGAATGGACAAAGAAGATGCCATACATATATACGAGGGAATACTGCTCAGCCGTAAAAAAAAATGAACTAATGCCATCCGCAGCAACGTGGATGCAACTAGAGATGATCAGACTAGGTGAAGTAAGTCAGAAAGAGGAAGACAAACACCATACGATATCACTTACACATGGAGTCAAGAACACGGCACAAATGAACCCGTCTATGAAACAGATTCACTGACATGGAGAACAGACTCTGGTTGCCAAGAAGGATGGGGTCAGATGAGGGATGGTTGGGATTGGAAGATGCAAGATGGATAAGTAATAAGGTCCTACTGATGTTCAAGCTGGTTTTAGAAAAGGCAGAGGAACCAGAGATCAAATTGCCAACATCCACTGGATCATGGAAAAAGCAAGAGAGTTCCAGAAAAATATCTATTTCTGCTTTATTGACTATGCCAAAGCCTTTGACTGTGTGGATCACAATAAACTGTGGAAAATTCTGAGAGAGATGGGAATACCAGACCACCTAACCTGACTCTTGAGAAATCTGTATGCAGTTAGAACTGGACATGGAACAACAGACTGGTTTCAAATAGGAAAAGGAGTACATCAAGGCTGTACATTGTCACCCTGCTTATTTAACTTCTATGCAGAGTACATCATGAGAAATGCTGGACTGGAAGAAACACAAGCTGGAATCAAGATTGCCGGGAGAAATATCAATAACCTCAGATATGCAGATGACACCACCCTTATGGCAGAAAGTGAAGAGGAACTAAAGAGCCTCTTGATGAAAGTGAAAGAGGAGAGCGAAAAAGTTGGCTTAAAGCTCAACATTCAGAAAATGAAGATCATAGCATCTGGTCCCATCACTTCATGGGAAATAGATGGGGAAACAGTGGAAACAGTGTCAGACTTTACTTTTTTGGGCTCCAAAATCACTGCAGATGGTGACTGCAGCCATGAAATTAAAAGACGCTTACTCCTTGGAAGAAAAGTTATGACCGACCTAGATAGCACATTCAAAAGCAGAGACATTACTTTGCCGACTAAGGTCCGTCTAGTCAAGACTATGGTTTTTCCAGTAGTCATGTACGGATGTGAGAGTTGGGCTGTGAAGAAGGCTGAGCGCCGAAGAATTGATGCTTTTGAACTGTGGTTTTGGAGAAGACTCTTGAGAGTCTCTTGGACTGCAAGGAGATCCAACTAGTCCATTCTGAAGGAGATCAGCCCTGGGATTTCTTTGGAAGGAATGATGCTAATGCTGAAGCTCCAGTACTTTGGCCACTTCATGCGAAGAGTTGACTCATTGGAAAAGACTCTGGTGCTGGGAGGGATTGGGGGCAGGAGGAGAAGGGGACGACAGAGGATGAGATGGCTGGATGGCATCACAGACTCGATGGATGTGAGTCTGAGTGAACTCCGGGAGATGGTGATGACAGGGAGGCCTGGCGTGCTGTGGTTCATGGGGTCGCAGAGAGTCGGACACGACTGAGCGACTGGACTGAACTGAACTGAACTGAATGGCACAGGGAACTACACTCGCTACCCTGTGATAAACATTAATGGAAAAGAGTATTTTAAATATATATGTGTATAACGGAATCACTTTTCTGTGCAGTAGGAATTAACACAGCCTTGTAAATCAACTATAGTTCAATGAAAAAAAAAAGTATTAGCTGGATTCTGTACTTGAGAGGCACTTATCAGGATTAACTTCTCCATATTGCAAGTTTTAATTTTCATAACTACTGAAAAATATTTCACAAAAATAGACTGTGCCATCAAAGACAGCCCTGCTTAGGGTAATAGAAAGGCGAATGATTCTTTCTTTACCTTTTACGTGTCCTTAGCATGATACCTCTGATCACTGGTTGGTCCTATTTCTTAATGAAATACCAGTTCCCTTACTCTCAGAGGAAGACATTTGAATAATAATTAAATGATAAGTTTTCAAAAAGGTAAAATATGCAGAATCAGAAGGAAAGAGCTTCTTTGTTCTTTTCACTGACCTCACTTTTATTATTCATTTCTCTCTTCCACTTCCTTCACCAGATGCATTTCTACAGAACAGGCTGAATATCTGATCAAACACATTAATACATTTATAATTGGGGAAGAAAACAAGCAAACATCCTTTTTGACTAAAATAAATTGGGCTTCTCCATTGTAGTAAGGAATGATAAATAGAATAAATACTAGGAAACTTGCTATTTTTAGTCAAGATATTATGTAATGAGTCATTTATTTAAACTGTCTAAAGCTCTGTAAAATGATTCCAGGAAAATGGCTTCAACTCCTCTGTCAGCACACCAAGAATCAGCTCTGCCCTCTGCTTCCTGATGGCTCTACTTTACATTTTAGTTTTCGTTAAAAAACACCAGCGCAAATGAGGCCCTCCTGTATAGCACAGGGAACGAAACCTGGTGCTCTGCGGTGACCTAAATGCCAAGGAAATCCAAGAAAGGGTGGATATGTGTATGTATGTGTGTGTGGCAGGCCCTGAGTCTCATTCAACTCCTTGTGACCCCGTGGACTGTAGCCCAGTCCCACCAGGTTCCTCTGTCCACGGAGTTCTCCAGGCAAGAACACCGGACAGGGTTGCCATTGCCTTCTCCAGGAGATCTTCGTGATCCAGGGACTGAACCCAGGTCTTCTGCTTTGCAGGCAGACTCTTTACCACCTGAGCCACCAGGGAAGTCCTTATGTATATGTAAGGCTGATTACTTTGCTGTACAGCAGAAACTAACACAATATTGTAAGCAACTCTTCTCCAATAAAAAATTTTAAAAATGTAGCAGCATCATTAGTAATGTGCCAGTTACACCAGGCTTGATCAGTAAACTCCCAACACTATATACATATTATGACCCACACAGATTTATCAAGAAGTTCAAGATGACAGTCAAAGATTCCAAGGAAAAGGCGGGTGCAGGCAGATTAAAAGCGACCCTGTAAGAGCCCAAGAAGGGAGAAAACAGAACTGGGTCAGCTAGGAGGGCGATCCTGCACTAAAACCCAGTCGTGGGCTGCCTCGTCACTATGGAGAGGTTTCCACCACGGAACGCCTGCTGGGCTGCCATCTCTGGGATCGCGCAGAGTCGGACACGACTGAAGTGACTTAGCAGCAGCAGCAACGCCTCCAAAAGCACCAAGACAGCGCTCTGAGGAGAGCCTCCCAAGAACTGAAAAACACAGTGGCAGAGAGGGTCAGACCTCGACTCCCGCCCCCAGCCCAGGGGCACCCGGGAGGCGGGGCTGTATGTCCCCTCCCACTTCCCCAGGTGCAGGCCGGTGATCGCTGTCGCTGGTGGAAGTGGAGCAAAACGGTGCTGGGTCCCTTCCAAGCCGAGGCAGGGGAGAGGCCCATGTGCTTCTGCACCGTCTTTTCCCTTCTAGGGGTCTGACGCAGTGAGGATGTGACCTTGGAAGCCTTGAGCTGGAGACGGAGGGACCAAGACCCAGGAAATCGGGAGTCTCCGAAATTCACACGGAGCAGAGCCCCCTTGAATCGGGAACAGCAACCTTCAACTTCACGTGGGTGAAAGATACAATTTTACTTTCTTTAGCCCCTGCCCGTTTTGTTTTTTTGGTGTTTTTTTTCAAAGCTTGATGTTTTCCTAACCAACACGTATGGCGAGAAAAGGTGAATGTCTCAATCACTTGAAATAATGCATAGAGTTTCTCTGTGCATGGAATTTGATAGAACCATAGCTTTTAAGGCTAAAGTTGTACAGCCCAATTCTAGCAGCTACTGGCCACCAATGGCAATTGAAAACTTGAAATGTGGCTAGCTGAGGCTGAGATCTGCTACAAGTGTAAAATATATACCAGATACTGAAGGTTTAATACAAAAAAGTAAAAATCTCATTATTATTTCATGTTGATTATGTCAGTAATTTTTGAATATATTAGATGAAATAAAATATACTGTTGAAATCAAACACACTGGTTGTTTTTTTTACTAATTTATAATGTGGCTACTAGAAGATTTTAAACTACCTATGTGGTTCACTTTATATTTCTACTGGACTCCTGCTGGGATAGTAGGTGTCAGCAAATTACAAGTCACTGTTTTCGTAAATAAAGCTTTATTGGTACAGAGCCATGACTATTTACATACTATCTATGGCTGCTTTTCCACTACAGAGTAGAGCTGAAAAGTAGGACTCTCAGAGTAGTCCTGAAAAGCTCAAACTTTTTATTATAATGGCTTATTATATGAAGTATTTGTAGAAGATCTGTTTTGGGTTACTAAGAAATAAGACCAACCAATGATAAGAAGTATTAAGCTAAGGACATATAGAAGGAAAAGAAATAATTGTTTGCCTTTGTATTACCCTAGGTAGGGCTGTCCTTGACTTACAATGGTTGTCCTTGTAAAATATTTGCAATATTTTTGAAAATTAAAATTTGCAATATGAAGAACTTAATTCTGATAATGCCCAGATAAAGAATAACTTTGAAATTGCCTAATTCACCTACTCTAACTACTTCATGACTAAGGAAATGAAAGCTCAGATAAGTGAAGAGACTTGTCCAAAATATTTTTATTCTGAATTAAGTGGTATTTCCGTAAGGTCATTATTGTTCATTCACTCAATGATTCATACTCTCCACCCATCTCTAATTTTGATCATTAGAGTAATAAAATCCCTATCAGAAAATCAACACTTAATAGCAGAGGAACCCTTGAGTAATACTGAGCAACAAATAGGCTGTAAGATAGTTTTTAAATTAAGCTTCATTTGAAAATACTTTAAAGAGAACCTATCATTTAATCTGCCTTCAAATTAAACTTGAAATTCCCCCAAACGTAGAGCCAGCTTGCTAAAAATATTCCTTATTGGAATTAAATGTTAAAAATTTGCCATATCTTGGAGAAAGTGAAATCTGTTCCCCAAGACTTCACAGCAACATATAACTGCCGCTGTTCTAGCAGCTACCCTCATGTCAGTATATTATTCTAGAACCTTTCACTTGGCTCACCATTTCCAGTCTCCATCCTACTCAAGACCTACTCCAAAAAAACCCTTTCAAAATAAAACTCTCACATGCTGCCCTTTAGTCTCTTCATGCAGTCGAGACAAAACCCACTTTCCTTATTGGCTTGGACAGCCTTCATCACGTGGCTTCCACCTGCCCCTATGGCCTCATTTGCTGTCCTCTGCACATCCAACTAAGCTCCTTGCAATCCCCAAATGTGTCATACTTTTATCCCATTTCATATACTTGCATGTGGTTTTCCCACTCCTAGAACTCTCCCCACCCCCTTGAAATGTGGCTAGCTGAGGCTGAGATCTGCTACAAGTATAAAATATATACCAGATACTGAAGGTTTAATACAAAAAAGTAAAAATCTCATTATCATTTCATATTGATTATGTCAGTAATTTTTGAATATATTAGATGAAATAAAATATACTGTTGAAAGCAAACACACTGGTTGCTTTTTTACTAATTTATAATGTGGCTACTAGAAGATTTTAAAGTAAAGTACATTGTACTTACTCCATCACAGAACTCATCTATATTGTAACTGACTGTAACTGTTGAAGCATTAATTCTACCACTGCTGGGAGCAGTTAATATTTAACACCTCACTGCAGGTCAAGTGCTACCCTATTCCATTAAATCTTTACTGTGTTATAGACGAGGAGACAGGGGCACGAGCAACAAAGTCAGGGGAAGACAAGTTACGAACCCACACATCACCACTCTTAGCCAGGTTCTTAATTCTACACCAGTAGTTTTCAGTGTAGGTGATTTTGCTCCCATGAGACATCTGGCAACATCTGGAGACATTTTTCATGGCTGCAAGTATCTAGTGGGGTAAGAGGCCAGTGATGCTGCTAAATACCCTCTCATACACAGTGCAGCTCCTCATAGGAAAGAACTGTTCAGTCCCAAATGTCACTGATTCAGAGGCTGAGAAACACTGCTCTGTGCTAAATTAATGCCTGTAGATTGACCCAGGAGACTGAGCATCTTTACAGCAAGGATTTTTAAATGTTCACCACGGGGTCTTGGAACCTACCACAGAGCCTGGTACCCAGTAGATGTCCAGTGCATATAGGATGAATGGGTGGACAGATGAATGCAGGAATGGAGGGATTAATGGATGGAGGGATTAATGGATGGACGGGTGCATGGATGGGGGGTGGATGTAGAGATAGAGGGCTGGGTTGAGGAATAGACAGATTTCAGGAGAAAAGAAACAAGTTTATTATTTTAAGGCTTGGTTTCTGTGGCACCTGAAGTAAAAATAAATCAGAAAACACATTTTTAATTAATAGTAAATGAATTCATATAGAGTACATTCCAGAGGATGCCTCAGCCTTAGCAATACCTCACATGTATGAATCTGTAGTGTGAGATCACATTAACAAGCCAAGGGCACACAGGCCATAATTTAGATTTTTTTTTTTAAAGATTTCCTGTATAAGATTCCCCTGGTATCTTTTTTTTAAAAAAATAAAACACAAATAATACAAGGTTATACAACCATATGCTTCCTCCTGTTGAAACTACAATTCAGATATAAATACATTATTCTAGGTTTCCCGATGCTGGGAGTAAAATAGGGAGGAGAAATTACAATGAAGCTTAGGCAAAATTCAGAAAAGTAAACAAAAACATATAAGGCAGAAATAAACCATTCTATGCCTGGAGTCAATTAATATATCAAATACCAGAAATGAAGTCAAGAAAAGATATTTTATGGTTGTAACATTTTAAAGTCACAGCAATTTAGCCTAATTTTTACATCATCACAAAGGCAGCATTAATTGCTATTGAATACAAACTGATAGGTTTTTCTACAGAAGAGCATAAAGGTTCACTGTGAGTGATCACTTGTCATAAAATGTAGTAGAAGGGGCTTTCCTGGTGGCTCAGTGGTGAAGAATCCACCTGCCAGTGCAGAAGACATGGGTATTCTCCCTGATCTCGGAAAAGCCCACATGCCGAGGAGCAAGGAGGCCCGGGAGCCACAGCCTGGAGCCCGTGTGCTCTGCACCAAGAGAGGCCATCGCCGTGAGCAGCCTGCTCGTGACAGAGAGCGTGGCCCCCACTCGCCACCGCCAGAGAAAGTCCCGGCAGCAACAAATACCCAGCACAGCCAAAAATAAATAATTCTAATTTTAAAATGTAGCAGAAGTTAAAGCCTGCCTGCTAAGCCACCTCAGCTGTGTCCAGCTTTTTGCAACCCCATGGACTACAGCACCCCCCCGGGCTCCTCTGTCCACAGGATTCTCCAGGCAGGAATACTGGAGTGGGTTCTCATGCTCTAAAGCAGATAGGACTAATTTTTCGGTAAAGAATCTGCCTGCAGTGCAGGTGACCCGGGTTCCACCCCTGGGTTGGGAAGATCCCCTGGAGAAGGAAATGGCAAGCCACTCCAGTATCCTTGCCTGGAAAATCTCATGGACAGAGAAGCCTGGTGGGCTGCAGTCCATGGGGTCGCAAAGAGTCAGGCACGACTGAGTGACTAACACCATGAATTATTCCTCACAGCCTTTTGCATCCAACTTTGGCCATTTGTGGCTTTACACACACACACACACATGAGAATATGGTGATCAAATAAGTTTCGGTACATGCTGCCCCTGTACACAAGCATAAAAAGCAGGCTCTGAAAACACTTGCATTAAGTTGTTAAACTGAGGACTTCCCATAGAGTAACCAGTACAAACTAAAATCAGAGGATGTGCCCAAACATTTAGGAGTGTGGCGGAGGACTGAAACTGATGGCAGGGTCTGCAGCTGGGGACGTCAGCATGGCTGTGGCGTTTCTCGCCATGGGAATCGCGGCTGAAGCCAGAGACGAGCAGTGCCTTTCTCACTGTATGTGATAACAGGACACAGACTTGTTAGAGGAGCCTCTGCGAGTACAGACATGCAAGTGGGGAGATACTGATGCAGACAGGAGAGAAAAAGGAAAACGCTGACCCTAACCCAAGAATGTCACGATCGCTAACCTCAATCATGAACTGCTGAGCAGCTGTTCTGAACAACCAGGGCTGAAATCTGGGCAAACAGTCTTGAGACAAATGAAAGGAAAGAGGAGTGTACCAGGACCTTCCTGGGAACCACTGAACAACCTACGTCACAAGGGTCAGAAGACGCAGTGGGCTCTGAAGGCCATGCTCATACAGCCTGCCACCCAAACAAGGACTGTCTTCTCCATTCTCCTAAACACAGACACTCCTGGGCCTCCAGAGGAGTCAGATAGCATACTTCTCAAATGAAGAAGATACACCTGCTGTCGATCAGCGTGTCTTTGTCCAAGCTTTTACTTTCATCAGCTCATCATTCATGACTTTCTGAAAAAAAAAAAAAAAAAAACCCTGCATTCTTGATCACAGAAGAGAAGCCATGATACCTGGAAGCTCTTTTTTTTTTTTTAAACTAGGAAGTTGAGTAATTAGTTCAGTTCAGTCCTTTCCTAATTGTTATATGTGTCCCATCTACCGTCCACTTTTGGCATACACACAGATGCAGGAACACACATGCACATGTTACTTATACAGTTATCTACACAATGCAAATAATACAAATATTACTGTATGTGCTGTGAAAGTGAAAGTGAAGTCGCTCAGTCGTGTCTGACTCTTTGCGACCCCGTGGACTGTAGCCCATCAGGCTCCTCCGTCCATGGGATTCTCCAGGCAAGAATAATGGAGTGGGTTGCCATTTCCTTCTCCAGGAAAGTTGTATGCACTGTATACACCTATATATATCCTTACATGTATATGTATATGTCAGTGCATCTGTCATGAAGGAAAAGATACAGTATGCTTCCTGGGAGAGACTCAAGCTCCCAGGTCCTAATTCCTGGGTCTCCTGACTTGTCGCGTGAAAAGGATAACTTAAGTTCAGAGCAGAGCTCAGTTTCTCACTCAATAAAAATAGTACCACAGAAGAAGAGCTGCCAGGACATAAAGTTTCCAAAGTGCCTTGAAATTAGGACAGTATGGACCAAACAACAGAGAAGGCAATGGCAACCCACTCCAGTACTCTTGCCTGGAAAATCCCATGGGCAGAGGAGCCTGGTAGGCTGCAGTCCATGGGGTCGAGAAAAGTCGGACATGACTGAAGCGACTTAGCAGCAGCAGCAGCAGCAGGACCAAACAACATTAGCATTAAATGTAGATCACGATTCTAGCCTTCAGTTGGGCAGATTCCTGAGAAGACGTGGAAATACTATTTGTGACTTGATAATGTGGACATTCTCCCTCGCCCCCACTGGCCTAAATGCCACAACTACTAACACTTTAGGCCCTTAAGGTGGAGAGTGAGCATCCTTAATCACAGATGCGCCAGCCTACACGTATTCAGTGCCAGACCACATGGATCCCAAGAGAGTCCTGGGTGAATCGTGGTGCAGTTTACACTAATACACATGGGTGAGAAACCTCACAAAACCATCACCTCCTCAGATTAAAAGAAGTTTATTTTACCCAGGGGGCCACGTGAGGGACCCCGACAGGCATTCCGTTCCATCACAGTGGAAACCATTTCAGAATCTCTCTGCATTAACATCACCTAGTGTCTCACAGTTCACTAGACTACATGCTGAGCTACAGAGCAACTAGAGGGGCCAGGCACACAGTAGGTACACAAATCTTTGTAGCCTGAAAGAGAAATCAAATCAGGTAATTAAAATCAATTTAAATAAAGTAGGGAGTTAACCTGCCATGTATTGTTCAAGCAGCTCAGACGTGAGAATAAGCTCTTCTAGCAAAATTCGCTGCTGTGATACAGACATACAATGTAAGCCAGGCAGCAAACATTCACTTGAACAAAACTAAGTCAGAAGATGACACCAGATACAGTACCAGACAGGAAAGAGAAACATCCTCCCTCCTGCCCCTCCCATTCATTCTCCCAAAGGAGCATCTCCCTGAGCCCAGATGTCAAAGCCTTGGCTAGATGCGCTGGGAGTCAAGGATGAGGAAACCCCCAGTCCATCATCACAGTTCAGAGGGGAAGATAGAGGTGAAACAGACATAAACAAACAAACTGTCCCAAAGGTCGATAACTACACAGTGTGTGCGTGTGCGCTTAGTCAGGTCTGACTCTCTGCAACGCCATGGACTGTAGCCCCCCAGGTTCCTCTGTCCATGGGGTTATCCAGGCAAGAATACTGGAGTGGGTTGCCATTTCCTACTCCAGGCGATCTTCCCCACCCAGGCATCGAACCTACGTCTCTTGCGTCTCCTACACTAGCAGGCAGGCTCTTTGTCACTGCGCCACCTGGGAATACAGACTAAAGCACAAAGCATCAAGGCCACCTGCTGAGAGAGGTTTATGGCCGTAGGGTCATCTTCCAGTACCTGGACCTGAACCGTCCTCTCAGACTGCTCCAGTTTAAAAGCTTGGCTGAGACACTGGATATTTGAGAAAGTCAGCCCAAAGAACATGTTAACCATTCATTCCTCTAGGTCTGAGCTCTATTTCTGCACTAGAGACAGCGTCCAAAATCTCTACCACTGAGCATCGGAGCTCAGGTCCCCACAAATAAAGTCCCACTAGGTGACTTTCCATTACTATACTTTCTGCGTCGTTTTTTCTCTCGCAGGTGGGCAAAGGAATTTACCATGTAAAGAACTTTACTTCATTTTCTGTAGAAATGAAGTTCAAGTTATGTGACATGGTATTTCATGAGAGTATAAGTAGTTGGCACACATGTAGAGGTAAGCCCTCTACAAATGTTATCTGATTTATCCTTACAGGTTCTGTACATACTTGCCACCTCAGTGGCCCCCTCCCTGCCTTCTCTTTTCTGTTAACTTGGACACAGAAGTTCAGAGCTAAATTAAAAACTGAAAAGCAATAAGCACTTATTTCAGTTTAATTTATGCCTAAGATTTTGATTTCTCTTCTTTTATCATTTTTACTGGTCTCATCACTTTGTGGGCTTTTTTTACTATGTATTTTTTACACTTTTTTTTTTTTTTTTGCTATGCATTTACTGATACATGTTTCTGGAAGTCACCACTCTGTAAACAAAAATAAATGACCAGAACCATCCATTGTAATTTCCTTTTAGTCTCAACTGTCACAAGAGTTTTCATGAATAGCTAATTTGAAGATGCCCCCTTGGGTATCACACCTCCGTCACTTGGAAACTCAGACAGTGTAATAGTTCCCATAATTATCAGGTTCAGAATCTGTTTATGAAATGGGGCAAGGAGACAGGGAAGAGGCTGACTGACTGAATTTACATGTAGGGTAGCGGCCCAGGGTAATTCCTACTCTACCAGTAAGGGATATTTGTATAGTGTGCTGGGTCTTGACAGTCCCATTCGCCCCTTCCCCAACAGCTACTTTTGCAGACCAGTGACACCACCACATGCCCTTGGGCCCCTTGGGGCTGCCAAGGCCAAAGGCACTGCCAGAACCTGCTGAGTGAGAAGGCACTGCTATCATCCAGTGATGTCTGTTCCCTGGAATCTCACTCTCAGCACTGACAATGCCTCTGGAACTCATAAAGAGTCTGCTGAAACCCAGGGAGTTGAAGGTCAGTGTCTTCAGGGAATGACGGTAACACGTAAGACAAACTGCTGCTGAGGATTTCCAGGCACTCAAGGCAAATGCCCCCAGAAGAACTCACAGAAATAACTCTGAGTTGTCACTACACAAAACAGGGCTAGCTTTCCTATCAAAAGAGAGAAGCTGAGCCATATGCACACGGCACACACAGGTACAGACCTCGGCACACCCCATCGATACTCACTTAGATGCTTACTTAAGTATTTGGGGGAACATGGGGTTTGGGCACAACCATTTATTTACTCAACAAAGATTTCTCTAGCACCTGCTTGTGTGCTAAGCACCGGTCAAGATGCTAGATAATTATGAGTAAACAAGGCCGTCAAGACTCTTTTCCAGACAGGGGAGACAAGTATTCAACAAGTAGCAACTGCAATGAACCATTCAGATACCAAATACCACCACGGAAGAGGGATAAAGGTAAGCAAAAACAACGCACGGATTCTGAGAAGCAATGGGAGCCTGCCTTTGCGCCAACGTCAGGGAAGCGCTCTTAACAGAAGCAACACTTAGTCTTACAGCACAATGACAAAAAGGAGCTCAAGAAACCAATCATCTTTACTCTGATTTCCTTCAAAACGATGAGCATACTGAAACGAAACGTGCAATATCATTTGTGGCTCCACACACCATGTTTCAGCAACTGCAAAAGTCCCAGGAAAGGAAAAGAATCCACGACTTTCTCCACTGGGAAGGAAAGTTCAAGAAACCTCCTTTTCCCAAAGTTGCTAAATTAAAAGGGATCTGTCTTAATCTGCCTCTATAGCAGAATTTGCTACAAAGAGTCTAAAGAGGGGGAAATGGAATGCTAATTTCTCTTTTAATGTCGGTTACTTTATAAAAAGCATTTTTCAAGTGTCAATAAAATTATGCCTTTGCATTGTAATGCCAACAGGAATTGCTTTATTTAGGAAAAGTCTATGGCTAAATTCAGTATCATTTGCTTTCACTTGTTGAAAAATAGAAGCAAATCACATTTACTAGCAGAGGACACAACTTCAATATACAATTAAACTTTGAAACTCATTAAGGTTCTGATGATATCTATTCAACACGCACCAATAATAAGTGAGTGTCTGCCAATGCCTTCACATATCTCATCTTGAATAAGTTGCTTGATATGGAATTTCTGTTGAAGTCGATTAAAACACATAGCCAACTGGCATGAAAACTCCTGAAAACATCTACTGCTTAGAATAACTTTCATCAAAACACCTTTTTCTTTCGTGTTTCCTAGTCCCTGCCTTGTTTCAGAATCAGAGAGGCAAGCAGTAGTGAATCAGGGAGCTGATCTGTCACTGTGAATATCCAGAATGAATCGGTGAAATATTTTGACTAACATGCAATTGGTATTACTGTGCAATCCAGAGCATGCTACATATTACTGCAATGTAAATAGGCATACTAAAAGAAGGTCAAATATTATTGCCCGAAAGGTCTACATTACCCAATATACTGATACTATTAGAAACTGCTGTGCTCTGTTATTATTGCACTGTCCAACGAATGCTGAATTTCTTGAACTTCAAAACAGGTCTTTAAAACTGATTCTCACAAGCACCTAGCATCAATAACATGCTAAGGGGAAGACTTTGTTTCATGTATTTACTAGGCTTAGTGCTTGAATCTTCACAAATTCTGTGTGTGAGAAGGGCAGATGTCTGCTCAGGTAAACCCTTGTCTCTTTCTTCGCTTCACTTGACGGAACTGTCATGCTTCCAGATCCCACCTTGAACATTTCCCATTTGGGGAAAATTCTACACTGAATCTTCCAGACCCAAAACACTCATCCCACCTCCACTGAAAACAAATCAGAAGACTTAAGATTTAACACTAATAAGAACCTGATGATGGTCGCTGGGAAATAAAAAGGACCACATCCACCAGGAGTAAGAACTCCCTCAAATGAGACCTTCTCCGAGGGGTGGCGGGGGTGGGGGAGAGCGCGCAGCTGGCACCACTGCGCGGATCGGAACCGACTCGAGACGGCCCAGGGGAAGATGCTGCGTCAAGAGAAGCGAAGCAAGAAGCGCGACCCGGAGGCAAGCGAAATCGTCCGCAAATCCCCGAGGAGGTGGGCAGACGCCAAGTCGCCAGGCGCGGGCACCGGCGCATGCCACCCGCGGGGTCCGTGCCGCCCGCAAAGCCCGGAGCTCCGGGGCAGCAGAACAGGGGGCTGGGGGACCCGCCGTCCCTTTAAACCGGCTCCGCCGCCCCCCTCCCCGCCCCCGCCCCCGCCCCTCAGCCCGGCTGTCTGCCAACCTTTTCCGAACCCTCGTGTCATAGAACTTCCTCATCATGGAAACTTCCACTGGGTTCGGCGCCGAGGATGCCAAACTCCGGGTCACAAGGAGGCTGGCAACCCGCCGGGGCTCGGGGTCCGAGGGCCACGGCCGCCCCAGCCGCCCCGCTCCGCCGCTGCCCACGCCGCGGCTCCCCGAGGGTGCCCGAGCCGGAGGGCACCTCCTCCCCGCGGCGGGGCGCGAAGCCCCGGGGGCGGGCGCCCGGCGGCTGACACCCCACCCACGCCCGCCCGCGCGCTCGGCGTCGCCGCTCGCACCCCGAGGGGTTCCCGCGACACCCCCCACCCCGCCCTCCGGACAGCGGGGCTGTCGCCCCCGCACCTCCGCCTCCGCGCCGTCCTCTCGCCGAATTACCGGGGCGCTGGAGCCGGCCGGGTGGGGCGCCCCCGCCGCGGGAGGCAGCCTGCGGGCGCTGCCCGAGCGCTGGAGCTGGAGGGCCGCTTCCCCGGCGCACTCGCCTTATTCATGCAAAGTTAATCCCCGCCGCGTCACGGCCGCCCGCCCGAGGACGCGCGCCCGCCTCGGCCGAGCCCCGCAGTCTCCACCCTCCTCCGCCCCCTCCTCCCGGCGGCGGGGTCCCGGGAGCGCGTCCTGCGAAATGTCAGCTCCGCGGGCGGAGAGGGGCGGCCGGGCCGGGACCGCGCCGCCCGCCGGGGCCGCTCCACTTTTATAGGCGCGGGCGGCGAGCGCGGCCCGGCCGCCGAGTCTCCGCCTCTCGGGCCCGCGCGCCCGGCCCGCTCCGGGCCGCTGCCCTCCTGCGGCCCCGGCGCCCGCGCCGCGTCTGCCAGCCGGTGACCTGGTTTCCCCTCCGGCCCGCCCGGCGGCGGCCCGGAGCAGGCCGGCCCGGCTCCTCCCGGGGCGCCGCGAGGAAATGGCCTCCCGGCCGCGCGCCCGGGGAGCCCGCCGGCCCCCGACGCCCCCGCCCTCGACGCGCCCGCCGCGCCCGGCCCGCGCCCCCCCGGCCCCGCGCGCCCGGCCCGCACCGCCCGGCTCACCGCCTCCGCACCTGCCGCCCCAGGTGCGGGCGCCCCGGGCCCCGTCCCGGCCGTGCCCTCCACCCCGGAGTCCTCCCCCCGGCGGCGATGTCGCGGCCGTTTTGGTGGCCGCGCGTCCACCCACCCGGCTGCGTGCGCAGGGAGGTTCGGGCTCGGGCGTCATTCCTCTAGTCGGCAGCGAGGAAGGGACGGGGGACGGGGACACGGGCCGGGAGGGGTGACTTCCAGAAGCCCCGGCTCCGCCGGGCCCCGGCCGCTGCGCTCCTCCCTCCCTCCTCCAAACCACTTGTGGCGCGTGTCGGGGCCGACGCGGCGCTCTGGCTCCTCCTGGGGCCTCGCTCCCGCCGGGCGTCTGGCGGTCCCCCCCATCGCCAACCCCAGGACTGGAAGTTTTGGAAAATACCTGGCTTGCCCTTGAGGGAGACACCCCTCCGCACCACCCCGCACATCGTGGGAGCCCGGCGCGGGGTGCAGACCCCGCAGGGGTTCCAGAAAGACCGCCTGGCTCGTTTGTCTTTGCCCGGGACACGTCCAAATAAAACCCGGAAGACAAAAATAATTTATACTCTTGAAAAGTCCTGCCCGAGTCAGATATGCACTTATAAAATCCATCCCCCACCCTGGTCCTGAAGGCCGAGGGTCCAGGCTGGCAGAAGAGGAAGCAGGCTTCTGCGGTTCTGGGCTAGAAGAGTGCTTGTGAAAATTCTCAGTACCCAGAAAACGAAAATGCCATCGGTCAGAAGCTCGGGTTGCCAGAAAGCTATTTGAAGGACAGGGTATAATGATTTTCTTACAGATAATATTAAAATAATTCCGACTTCATTATTCAATGTACACACGTATTAACATAACCAACTGTTTTGACAGAGCTTTGACTTTTTTTTTAGCCTCAACTGTCTGAACGATGATTTATTGGAGAGTTTTCTAGATCTCCAGCCAATGACGTGTGTGTTTTAGTCCCAATTCTTGTGAGCGTTCTGGGGAAAGGGACGAGAAGCCTCTTGACACAACCGTCAAGAATTCAGAAACTGCCCTGCTCCTGGCGCAGCGTTGCAGACCCCAGGATTCCCTGGCGAGACGGAGGGACCTCTCCCTTCAGACTCCACGGACCCGCTTTGCCCCTGGGTCCTTGGCAAGAAATCTGGGCTTTTTTTTTTTTTCTTCATGCTGAACAAGGCGGCACCCTAGGACTTTCAGGGTTTGTTCTCCTTTTGCAGGGAAGTTCCTGGGCTTTGCTCCAAAGCAGCCCGGTATGTTTTGGTTGGTTTGGAGGAAAGCTGTGGCGTCTGCACCATTTGAACCAAACAGGCGGCCCTCTGGTGGCTAACCGTGGGCGAGAAGCTGGCCACTGAGGGAAAAGCGTGCCCTGAGAGGCCAGCACGGTGGACAGCTGGCCTTCTCGGGGCCCTGGAGCCCCTGGAACTGCTTTGGATGGGCAGGAGGTGGGTGCTAGGTTCTAATCCACTGGGACATTTATTTTTTTAATTTTATTGAAGTATAGTTGATGTAAAATATTGTGTTTAATTTTTGCTGTACAGCAAAGTGATTCAGTTTTACACATATAAACACTTTTTATACTCTTTGCTATTATGGTTTATCATAAGATATTGAATATAGTTCTCTACACAGGACCTTATGTTTATCTATCCTATAGTTTGCATCCTCTTCAGCTGGGAGCTCACTTCCTTCTTAAGTAGGAAACGTCATACAGAGAACGGAATAGAATAAAAGCTGTCGCTTCCCTTTGGTCCCTGACTTTGTTTTTCTGATCTCATTTGGCCTGGAAACTTCTGAAATAAAGAGTAAATGAAAGCTAAATAAACAGTGTGGCATTATTCAAGCAATTAATGAAGCAATGTTATATAACAATAAGTGAGGGTAATTTTTTTTTTTGGCCACACTAGCACGTGGGATCTTAGTTTCCGGAACAATCATCCCCTGTGCCCTGCGTTCGGAGCTCAGAGTCTTCACCACTGGGCCTCCAGGGAAGGCCCCAGGCCAGGGCAATGTTGTGCAGTGTTATTGAGACAGCATGATTCCATCGGAAGTCAGCCCACTGGGTCTTCCAGGCTGCATCACAGTGAGGAAGGGTTACCAACAGGACGTGGTGTTTGTTTTTCTAATTTTACACAAGGGGGTACATTGGAGGAGAATTTTATAGGGACCTGATTGAAGGCAGAAACTCGTATTCAAATTGTAGACCACCAGCTCCTATGTTCCGATCTGAGAGGGCACGCCAACACTGTTCTCGTGACCTAGGCTCACCCTTCACCTTAGCCACCATCATTACCAGGGTCTACAAATTTCAGGCTGGTGACTTGGTTCAAGGAAGCAAATCATTCATATATTCATGTATTCATCAACTGCTGGGGTAAGAAGATAAATAAAACACAGCATCCAACAGGGCTGGGGTTACACTGAAGGCTACGAGGCCGGTGGTGCCAAACAGCGTCCGAGCCACTCTCCACTGAAAATGTTGATACACTGTTCATCTTGGATAATTGTTCCTTTCATTTTGATGTTTAAAATATGGCATTAAAATATTGTCTCTCCTCCACTGAGTTTTTTATGTTCTTTTAAATTCTGCCCTCAAAATGAAGCGAGAGCCTCATTTATCTCATCCTGGGCTCCCTCTGCTGTGACCTCAGTGTTAGCGGAGTCTAATCAGAGAAGTAAAATTCAATTCAAACTGTATTAGTATTGAAGATAATTAGTATATGGTAAGGAACTTCAGGGCTTTCCAGGTGGCTCAGCGGTAAAGAATCCGCCTGCCAAGCAGGAGATGCTGGTTCGATCTCTGAGTTGGGAAGGTCCCCTGCAGAAGGAAACGGCAACCTACTCCCGTATGCTTGCCTGGGAAACCCCATGGACAGAGAAGCCTGACGGGCTACAGTCCATGGGGGTCGGACACAATTTAGTAACTAACAACAACAAAGGAACTTGATGTCAGGTTTAGAAATACGGATGTGTGGGAACGGAAAAATTGGGAGATTTCACCGAACAGGGCTGCACTTAAACCAGTCTGTTAAGGACAGACCAGATTTCACCATGAAGCGCTGGAACCAGAAGTACCACTGTAGGCCCCAGAACCAGTGGTATTCGCTCGTTCATTCAACAACTGCTTCTCAAGTTCACTGTGCAACCGAATTACCTAACCCTGGAGCTCTTGATTCTATCTGTTGATTGTCAGTTCCTGGAATTTACTTTGGCTATGAGGGCCCCAGTGATTCTGGTTCATGGCCAGCCAAATAAGAATGTCAAGTCTGCCCCTGCCCCTCAGAGAAAAGACAGACTTAATAGGGAGATACCATGCTCAAAGTTAATGCTAAAAGTCAAGGTGCAATGAGAAATATGTAAATGTAAATTACTAGGTAGCTGCTGGTGAGGAAGACTGGGGTGATCAGGTGAGACTTTCTGTAGAAGGTCCTGGGTAGTACTTTGGGGAGAAGCTGGAGTAAAGAAAGGATGTCGCCAGCTATATTATTAGCAGGACCCAGTGGAAAATGAAAACACAGAGCCCTTTATTCAAGAAGCAGGAAAAAAAAAAGTGCCACACTAAAGACAAAAATATATAAAGCTCTCTCTTTTGTTCCATGTTCTGTCTTTGGAATGATTATGGTATTTTTTATTTGCTATTTAATATCATTCTAAGTAAAGGAAAACAAGCATTTTAAATGACTAGCATCAATTTCACTGCTCATTTTTAGATCGTGCAATGCTAGTTTTAAAGGAAAATATAGGAGCATTTAACTCATTGCAAAATCAACACAATTACTCAATCTGTATTTTGTAGCAAGTATGTGTGGATACTTTGTGGTCTGCATATGCAGATATGTTTTGTTCTCACCAGAACAGTTGAAACACAGCACAAAACTGACTCAACATTTTTTTTTTAATTGAAGTATAGTTGATTTGCAATGTTGTGTTAGTTTCTGGTGTACAGAAAAATGACTCAGTTATAATACACATGCACATATATTCTTTCCATTATAATTTATTGCAAGATACAGAGTACAGTTCCTTGTGCAATACAGAAGGCCCTTGTTTGTTTTATGTATGCGAAAGTGAATTCGCTCAGTTGTGTCCGACTCTTTGTGACCCCATGGACGGCGGAGCCTACTATTTTCCAGGCAAGAATACTGGAGTGGGCTGCCATTTCTTTCTCCAGGGGAACTTCCCGAACCAGGGATCGAACCCAGGTCTCCTGCATTGCAGACAGACGCTTTACCGTCCTTAACTGTATAGCCTCAGGGCATATTTATTCTCTAGAAAGTGACTCTGGAGGAAGAGGTAGCTGGTGACAACTTTGCCAATCCCAAATTCCTAACTTATCCTTCCCATCCCTTTTCCCTTTGGTAACCATAAATTTGTTTTCTACGTCTGTGTGTGTTCTGTTTTGTAAATAAGTTCGTTGGTATCATTTTTTTAGATTCCACAGATACGTGCTGTTATATGATATTTCTCTTTGTCTGGCTGACTTCACTGAGAATGATAATCTCTAGGTCTGCCTATATTGCTGCAAATGACATTGTCTCATTCTTTCCAACGACTGAGTAATATTCCATTATGTATATGTGCCGCGTCTTCTTTATCCATTCCTCTGTCAATGGACATTTAGGTTGCTTCCACATCTCAGCTTCTTTATGTATGCCCATTCTATCCATACTCCATCTTTGACTTACTGATGAATGAAGAAGAACTGAAAAGAAAACAAATTCTGGGTTGCCCTTTTCTCCTCTGTCTTCAGTTAGTTAAAAGGGGGAAGGAACACAAGTAAGAAAAGCCGTGATAGGTTTCCTTGGTTGTTGTCTTTTTTTTTGCATTCAGAACATGTTCTGTTTGAAATAGGAAGCTTGGCCTCGTGGGTGGTCCCACTTAGTTGCAGATGTGGCTTGCTTGCCGGGTACCTGACTTGAGCTTTGCTCGCCTCCCAGACATCGTGAGGGCATCAGAATTCTGTGTTCGAGGGGCACCAGCACTGCCGCACGCGAGCGGGGCAGGGAAGGCCGAAGTGGACGCGTGCCTTGTGTGGATCTCCGCCGCTCCAGACTTCATGTGCAAAACACAAGTTCAGAGAGAAAATTGCTAGCAGTTTCAAAATGGTACGGTCAGAGCGTTAAACTAGCTGCCAGGCCCCAAGCATGGGGCCCCGTGTGACTGCACAAATTCCATGCCTGCGAAGCTGGCTGGGGGAGAGGACTTGATTGTTTGCTCTGGGAGGAGCCTAGGGCATGCTGGAGAGTAAGCAGAACTTCTGAAATGGCTGGTTATAGCAGGGAGTGTATGATACAGTTGACATTTATTAAATTCGTATTGTGTTCCAGGTATTGTCCTAAATGCTTCAAACCCTTTTAAAGTTTGCCCTAGCGCTCTGAGGAGTAGTATTCTTATGCACTCCGCTTTTCAGATGTGGGAGCTAAGACACTGGAAGAACACATCATCTGCTTGAGCCCAGACCCTACTGGCCGAGGCTGCACCCTTAACCGGCCCACCCTGCTCCGTGTATGCAGGAGAGGAAGTGGTGGGCAGGCTCCTGGGCGGAGAAAACGTGCACGTGTTCTGGGAGTCAGGCGATGGCTCTCTAGTTCCTCCTGTGAGGGGTTGTTCTCTGGGACAACCAGAAGAGGACTAAAGAGCACATGCCTGTTACCAGCAGTAACCTAGAAAATTCTCTGGCTACATTGTCTCGCCTTGTTTTCCAACTGGTGGTAGAAGATTCTGAGACTCCTGGGCAGGAAGCTGTAAGCCACAAGCTGGAAGGAGCCTGGGTCCCTGCATCACCGTACAGAGGAATCTGAGAACATTCACACTGACCTGAGCAGTATCTGAGTCATCTACTTCTGTTGTGTGAAGCTGCTGAAAAGTGAAGGTTTATTGGTTGCAGTAATTTAGTGTTATCCCAACACACCCATCAGCCAAGCCAAACTGCACCAGAACATAAACCATCTTTGCTGTAAACAGATACAGTGCAAATAGTGAAACAGGCCTAGGCACTTCAACATGCATAAGGCCCTACAACAAAATGTTGTGTTGAGAAAAGGTTAGTGATAACTTTTTTATTGAAATGTGGTGGTTTCGTTGCTAAGTCGTATCTGACTCTTGTGACTCTATCAAGTGTAGCCTGCAGGCTCCTCTGTCCACAGGATTCTCCAGGCAAGAATACTTGAGTGGGTTGCCATTTCCTGCTCCAGGGGATCTTCCTGACCCAGGGATCAAACCTGGGTCTCCTGCATTGTGAGCATATTCTTTACCAACTGAGTTATATAATTTCAATCTAATTCATGTAATTTCAATTCAAATTTCATTTAATTAGGACTTCCCTGGTAGCTCAGATGGTAAAGAATCTGCCTACAATGCAGGAGACTTGGGTCCGATCCCTGGGTCGCGAAGATCCCCTGGAGGAGGGCATGGCAACCCACTCTAGTATTCTGGCCTGGAGAATCCCATGGACAGAGGAGCCTGGTGGGCTATAGTCCATGGGGTTGCAAAGAGTCAGACAGGAGTGAATCAACTAACACTTATATAATAGTAAAATAGACAAATCTTCAGTTTTCAGTTGGATGAAGTTTCATATTTTTCTATCCTTGTGTAATCAACATCCAGACAAGGTCAAAAATGTTTCCAGCAAGTCAGAAAGTTTCTCTGTGTTTTTTCTCTCCTGACAAGCCTCCCCTTCTAGAGGAAATGTTATTTTGAATCCTGTCATCAGTTATAAGCTCTGCCAGATCTCGGACTCCATACAAAGAGGATCGCATCATACCTGTTTTCTTTTACTCAAGGTTAAAGCTTTTGAGCTCAATCCACACTACGGGTGTGAACGAGAAAGGTTTTCTATTTTTCATAAACATGTGTGATCGTTTCACAATTGATGAACAGTTGGGTTGTTTCCAGTTTGGAGCTATTACAAATAAAGCATCTGTGTTTGAACAATTCTTTTTGTGGATACATGCACTCATCTCTCTTGGGAATATGCTTAGGAGTGGAATTGCTGGTCGTATATCATTTCTTAACCATTCTGTTAAGGGTCTCTGAGGTACTAGCACAGTGATGGACAAGTAGACGGTAATTAGCATTTGCTGACTTCTGTTCATTCTTACAGTTATCACAAATAAAATATTCAAATAAAATCATGTGACGTCTAAATTGAATGAACAAATAGTATCACAAGTATGAAAATCCTCAAAATAATATTCTAAACTAGCAGTGCCTTATATACCAACTACAAGCTCTGTTGCAGCCCCCAATCGTTTCCTATCTCCCGGAGTTTTCTCAAACTCATGTCCATTGAGTAAACTCCGAGAGTTTGTGATGGACAGGGAGGCCTGGCGTGCTGCAGTTCATGGGGTTGCAAAGAGTCGGACATGGCTGAGCGACTGAACTGAACTGAGCTGAACTGAATTGTTTCCTATGAACTGACTAAGCCACTGACTAAAAACCTTAGTATGCATAAATGAAGATGCTGATTAATTAAAGTACATTTGGAAAAAAGGTGAGTGGGGAAAGGAAGGTGAGAATACCAAAACACTTCTATATTAAATCTTGATCTTTTCAGCCATCTGAAAGATCAATTTAAGATGAGCTGAGTAATTGCTAACTGGACTGTAATAACCTATGTTCACTGTGAGCACACAAAAATATACTGTAGTGTTCAATTCTTTGTCAGTCACAGAAGAAATCTAGGGGTTTAAGACACATCATCCCCAAACATGTCAGTTAAGTGTACTTTTTTTGAGTTATGTTTATATCCATCAAAAGTGGAAATGTAGTTTTTAAAAATTCAGTGAAAATATTATTTCTATTTAGGAAGGGAATAAAGTGAATCTTATTCATTTCCATGGAAATCAACTCTAATTCATCTGTAAATAATAATTCATATAATATAATGCTTAGTATTAAGGGCTATTTTCAGATTCTTAAAATACCCCCCCCCCCCGCCCGAGTCATACCTGCTGTGACCGTCGTAACTTTGAGTTTATTTGTCTTTGTCAGTTTAAAAGAGATGCTCAGTTTGAGGGCAGTACAGTTCTTATCGATACTTTTATTTCCATGTATCATAGCTCTCTTTCACAATAAACTTGTCTTAGCCCAAGTTTGCCACATGAATTACCATTTATGCAGATTTAGAGCAAAACCTTCTTCTGTGATCACGCCAGATAATGGGCTTGAGGGATGAGCTTGAGGTGTATGTCTTTTCTGAACCCTTTGGTCAGGTTAGTGAGCTCCTGTGTGTCTTGCTTCCTCATCTGTAACAGTGGAGAAGGTGAGCATGCCTGCTTGGTAGGGATGGCGTGAGGCGTTAATGGGTAAAGTAAACAGATGTGCTGTACACAGAGCTCAGCACACAGCAGGTGGTCAGGGAGTATGATCTGTTATTTGGGGGAAAAAATAAATAAATTGATGCTATTGGAAAAACTCAGAAAAATGCCAAATGCTAAAAATCTTTTCTTCATAAGCTAATTAACTCAACAAAAATTAGTAACACTGCTTCCAAGCTGCCCTTGGCTTGGGCTGGCACTATTACGGGTTCTGGAGAGAGAGCAGTCAGGAGGGTAATTCAACCCCTCCCCTTGCGGGGCTGAACATCATTGAGCAGGATGTAAATTCTCTGAAGGAGGAGGAACGCTCCTGTCTTGGCAAAGACTAAGCACAAACCAGATACACGGCTGAATTCAGACTTGCAGAGAGAATAGCTTCTGGCGACAGACTTCTTTGCTGATCTACAAGTTCTAGCCTTTAATGATGATATTTTAAGGAAAATGACTCAGTTCTTAGAAAAATCTTTTCGTGAATATTTTTTCCCATAGCATTTCCTAGCTGCAACTAAACTCTGAAGTTAAAATACCTTTCTCTAACTTACCCAGTTTCTAGGATGATTGGATTTTTTTTTTCCCCCAATAGGTGAAAATGCAGTCATTCACAAATCTCCAAATGCTGGGTTTGGCACTGAGCGGATCTATCTGAGCCGTGATCATAATTATTTGTATTACCTTGACCCAGTCATTTGTTTCTTTCCCGGTCATTCCACTCACATAAACAAATGCAAGGGATTGGAACAAGCAATTCCTAAAATCCATCCCAGCACTTAATATCTAAAAGCGAATGCACTTTCATCCCCATTTAATGACCAGAGGAAGACCTTTATTTTATGGAAAGCTCTTTACTTTTCCTTAACAATATTTTCGTACTCATTAAACTAAGAACCTGGGAAATTTAACTTTTTAAAGCAGAATCTGATATTGTCCTCCACTTGATGAGGGAAAGAGAAAAGAAGCTTCTTTATCTCGATTGTTTTAATAGCTCTTTCCATTAGACATGTAAGACAAAAGGCAGGAGGCGTTATTTGCTTGTTTGGGTAAACAACAGGTTGAATTTGGCATCACTGTTTGGTGTACTTAATGGCCAGAGAATCTAAAAATCTGGATCATCAAGTGTTCTTTTCTGGCATTTCTTTCAACGATCATAACTCATTCTGGTACTCATTCATGACATTAAAAAATGACGATGATGAACCAAATCAGAGAACTAAATAAATGGAGAGACAGCCCATGCTGATGGCTAGGAAGACTTAGTGTAGCTAAGATGTCCGTTCCTCCCAAATAGACCTGTCGATTCAATGCAATTCCAGCCAGAATTCCAGCTCTCAATTCGCAGACAATGGCAAACTAATTCTGAAGTTTATACGGAGGGGCAAAATGCCCAGAATAGCCAATAAAATAGGGAAGGAAGAGAACACAACTGGAGAGCTGACATCACCCAACACCAAGACTGCAGCCAAGGCAGGGGTACTGGCAAAGCTGGACAAATGGACCCGCTGAGCAGAACGGGGCGCCCAGAAAGAGAGCCTCATAAACGTATGAGGACAGAGTTACAGAGGCAGTCGAGCGGAGCAAGGATAGTCTCTCTAACAAATGGTGGAAAGTGGCTGGAAAACACAGGGGGCTCAGCCGCTGCTCCGTGACCACCTAGAGGGGTGGCAGGGAGGTTGCAGAGAGAGGGCATATATGTATACTTAGGGCTAATTCATGTTGCTGTATGGCAGAAACCAACACAACACTGTAAAGCAATTTACTCCAATTAAAAATAAATAACATCTTTTTTTGAAGAGTAACCAGAGAGGTGAAAAGCAAAGGACAAAAGGAAAGATATAAGCATCTGAATGCAGAGTTCCAAAGAATAGCAAGAAGAGATAAGAAAGACTTCTTCAGTGATCAATGCAAAGAAATAGAGGAAAAGAACAGAATGGGAAAGACTAGAGATCTCTTCAAGAAAATTAGAGCTACCAAGGGAACATTTCATGCAAAGATGGGCTCGATAAAGGACAGAAATGGTATGGACCTAACAGAAGCAGAAGATATTAAGAAGAGGTGGCAAGAATACACAGAAGAACTGTACAAAAAAGACCTTCATGACCCAGATAATCACGATGGTGTGATCACTCACCTAGAGCCAGACATCCTGGAATGTGAAGTCAAGTGGGCCTTAGAAGGCATCACAATGAACAAAGCTAGTGGAGGTGATGGAATTCCTATTGAGCTATTTCAAATCCTGAAAGATGATGCTGTGAAAGTGCTGCACTCAATATGCCAGCAAATTTGGAAAACTCAGCAGTGGCCACAGGACTGGAAAAGGTCAGTTTTCATTCCAATCCCAAAGAAAGGCAATGCCAACGAATGCTCAAACTACTGCACAATTGCACTCATCTCACATGCTAGTAACAGAGAAGGCAATGGCACCCCACTCCAGTACTTTTGCCTGGAAAATCCCATGGATGGAGGAGCCTGGAAGGCTGCAGTCCATGGGGTCGCTGAGGGTCGGACACAACTGAGCAACTTCACTTTCACCTTTCACTTTCATGCATTGGAGAAGGAAATGGCAACCCACTCCAGTGTTCTTACCTGGAGAATCCCAGGGACGGGGGAGCCTGGTGGGCTTCCCCGAGTCTGGGGTTGCACAGAGTCGGACACGACTGAAGCAACTTAGCAGCACATGCTAGTAAAGTAATGCTCAAAATTCTCTAAGCCAGGCTTCAGCAATACGTGAACCGTGAACTTCCAGATGTTCAAGCTGGTTTTAGAAAAGGCAGAGGAACCAGAGATCAAATTGCCAACATTCGGTGGATCATCAAAAAAGCAAGAGAGTTCCAGAAAAACATCTATTTCTGCTTTATTGACTATGCCAAAGCCTTTGACTGTGTGGATCACAATAAACTGTGGAAAATTCTGAAAGAGATGGGAATACCAGACCACCTGACCTGCCTCTTGAGAAATCTGTATGCAGGTCAGGAAGCAACAGTTAGAACTGGACATGGAACAACAGACTGGTTCCAAATAGGAAAGGGAGTACGTCAAGGCTGTATATTGTCACCCTGCTTATTTAACTTCTATGCAGAGTACATCATGAGAAACGCTGGACTGGAAGAAACACAGGCTGGAATCAAGATTGCCGGGAGAAATATCAATAACCTCAGATATGCAGATGACACCACCCTTATGGCAGAAAGTGAAGAGGAACTAAAGAGCCTCTTGATGAAAGTGAAAGTGGAGAGCGAAAAAGTTGGCTTAAAGCTCAACATTCAGAAAATGAAGATCATGGCATCTGGTCCCATCACTTCATGGGAAATAGATGGGGAAACAGTGGAAACAGTGTCAGACTTTATTTTTGGGGGCTCCAAAATCACTGCAGATGGTAACTGCAGTCATGAAATTAAAAGACGCTTACTCCTTGGAAGAAAAGTTATGACAAACCTAGATAGTATATTCAAAAGCAGAGACATTACTTTGCCAACTAAGGTCCATCTAGTCAAGGCTATGGTTTTTCCTGTGGTCATGTATGGATGTGAGAGTTGGACTGTGAAGAAGGCTGAGCGCTGAAGAATTGATGCTTTTGAACTGTGGTGTTGGAGAAGACTCTTGAGAGTCCCTTGGACTGCAAGGAGATCCAAGCAGTCCATTCTGAAGGAGATCAACCCTGGGATTTCTTTGGAAGGAATGATGTTAAAGCTGAAACTCCAGTATTTTGGCCACCTCATGGAAGAGTTGACTCATTGGAAAAGACTCTGATGCTGGGAGGGATTGGGGGGCAGGAGGAGAAGGGGATGACAGAGGATGAGATGGCTGGATGGCATCATGGACTGGACGGATGTGAGTCTGAGTGAACTCCGGGAGTTGGTGATGGACAGGGAGGCCTGGCGTGCTGCGATTCATGGGGTCACAAAGAGTCGGACATGACTGAGCGACTGAACTCAACTGAACTGAACCAGGACTGGGCCAGTGGTTGAGAGGCCACCTCCCAGTGTGGGGAATGTGACCTGGATCCTGGGTCTGGGAGGATCTCACAAGTCTCAGTACAACCAAGCCTGTGCTCCACAACTGCTGAGCCTGTGCTCTAGAGGTGGGAGCAGGAGAAACAACGGCACTGAGAAGCCCCTGCATCGCAACTAGAGAGCAGCCCCTGCTTGCTGCAACCAGAGGAAGCCCATGCAAGCAATGAAGACCTACCACAGCCAAAAGTAAATGAATATATAAATATATTTTAAAAATTCCATGTGCAGCAAGGATGATTTTGCATGCTGTAACTAAGACCCAACACAGCCAAATAAATAAAAGTTTTTTTTAAATAACCAAAAAAAAAAAAAAAAAAAGAGCAAAGGGTTCTAGAACAACTGGACATCCACATGCAAAAAAAGAAAAAAAGAACCTAGACAGAAACCTTACACCCTTCCCCAAAATTAACTTGAAATGGGTCACAAATTTAAACACATTAACAAATTTAAACACATTAAACAAATTTAAACGTAGAACAGAAAATTACAACACTCCAAAAGGTAACAGGAGAAAACCTAAATGACCATGGGTATGCCCATAACTTTTTTATAGCATCAAAGACATAATTCACAAAAGAAAGATTTGATAAGCTGACAAGAAAATGAGATGACCAGCCACAGACTGGAAGGAAATGTTTGCAAAAGACATATCTGATAAAAGAATACAAAGAGCTCTTAAAAGTCAACAGTGAGAAAACAAACAACCCAATTAAAAAAGGGGCCAAGGACCTTAACAGACACCTCATTGAAGATGATAAACATATGACAAATAAACATGTGAAAAGAAGCTCCACATCTTATGTCATCAGGAAGAAGCAAATTTAAACAATAATGCCACACTTGTTAGAAAGGCCAAAATCCAGAACACTGACAACATCAAATGCTGACAAGGATGTGGAGCAAAGGGAACTCGCATTCGGTTCTGGTGGGAATGCAAAATGGTACAGCTACTTCTAAACATATTTGTAAGATATTATCCAGCCATCATGCTCCTTGTTATTTACCCAAAGGAGCTAAAAACTTAAGTCCACACACACACACACACACACACACAAACTGCACACAATTGTTTATAGTAGCTTTATTCACAATTGCCAAAATTTGGAAGCAACCAGTGGCCTTCGGTAGGGGAAAAGATAAACACTGGTCCATGCAGACAATGGAATAGTATTCAGCACTAAAAAGAAACGAGCTACCGAGCCACAGAAAGACTTGGGGAAAACGTAAATGCATATTACTAAGTGAAAGAAGCCAGTTAGAAAAGGCTACTCACTGTATGATTCCAACTGTATGGCATTCTGGAAAAGGCAAAACTATGGAGGCAGTCAAAAGATCTGGGGTTGCCGAGAATTGGCAGTTGGGAAGGGGATGAACAGGCAGAGCACAGGGGACTTTAGGGCAGTGGAATTTCTCTGGGTGATACTATCATGATAGATACATGTCATCGTACATTTGTCCAAACCCATAGAAGGTACAGCACCAAGAATGAGCCCTAATTTTAACTATGGACTTCGGTTGATTACACATCAGTGCAAGTTCACTGATGGTAAGCAATGCCCCGCTCTGGTGGGGAATGTGGACAATGCGGGAGGGGTGTGCGTGTGCTGGGGCAGGTGGTGTATGGGGAATGTCTGTGCCGTCCCCTTAATTCTGCTGTGAACCTAAGCCTACTCTAAAAATAAAGGTTTCATTATATTAATAATGATAATGAGGACATTTGAGTTGTTTTAAAGGCAGCTGGTGGTCATTCCCTTTAGGATGATTCTCAAATCCGTTTTGAAAGTGCCAAAGTGTTAGTCGTTTAGTTGTGTCCGACTCTTTGTGACCCCATGGACTGTAGCCTGCCAGGCTCCTCTGTCCATGGGATTCTCCAGGCAAGAATACTGGAGTGGGTTGCCATTCCCTTCTCCAGGGGATCTTCCTGACCCAGAGGTCGAACCCAGGTCTCCTGCATTGCAGGAAGACACTCTACCCTCTGAGCCACCAGGGGCATAGCAGTGACTTGCTGGACTGCCTGCCATGAAACTGTCCTACCAGGAGGTGTCTCAATCCTGTCCTGGGTGTCCCTACTTCCTGGTTCTTCCTTCAGGCTTCAGTGGGGTGTCTGAAAGAAGGTTTTGTGGCTGGTGAGGAAATGCCAGTTGTGAGAATTGATGCTGAGGCACTCACATGATTGCCCTCAGACTCATTAGTTAACTTCCTGTGTCTCAGTTATTTTGACCTACAAGATGGAAAAAAACCCTCGCTGCCAAAGTGACTAACTCAAATCCCACTTTAAACGTGCTCTTTGTTCACTTTGGACTGGAGGGAAGGAAAAGCAGGCTCTACCTGTTGAAGCGGGGGATGGGCAGGGTCGTTCTTCTAGGATGTAACTGAGGCAAATGGCTGATACTCAGAGGCGCCGAGCCAAGTGCCTGGCTTGAGAAGTTTTAAACAAGAATAATCACAAGTTCCTTTCATTTTCTCCTTGTAATTGAGCAACATCTTCAAAGGGCCCTAACCTATCCCTGATTCTTTGCTCTGCTTAGGGCACCATGCCAGGAGTTTTTCTGTATCAAGATGAGCCAAAATTTTTCCCACATGGCTTCAGAGATTGATACCAAAAGCCAAGAGCAAAGGTCACTGTATGTGGAGTTGTGAACCGATCTTGGCGCTAACTGTGCCACATTCTACAGGTCAGAGCTCCCCCTCAGTTTATGCTACACACACACACACAGGAGAAAATAAACCAAGGTCAAATAATGTTACGTATCTGCACACAGAACAAAGTGGTCGTGTGTGTTCACTTCATCATAGCCGAAGGGAGGAAGCCTCCTCTGACAATCTCAGTGCTCTTAGCAGCGATGAGAGAAATGGTCACATACAGAAGTATGGGAACGTCATTCTGGCTTATGCGTGAGTTAACTTGAATTTTTTCCCCCATTTAAAATAGAGTTTATTTTTTAGAACAGTTTTAGGTTGACAGGGAAAATTGGTCAAAAGAGACAAAGCGGCCCCACGCCTCTCTACCCCTACACAAGCACAGCCTCCCCTGCTATCAGCGTTCCCCCAAGAGCAGGACTCACCGTTGTTCAGTTGCTAAGTCACGTCTTTCTCTTTGCGACCCCATGGACTGCTGCATGCCAGGCTTCCTTGTCCTTCGCTCTCTCCTGGAATTTGCTCAAGTTCATGTCTGTTGAATCCGTGATGCTATCTAACCATCACATTCTCTGCCACCCTCTTCTCCTTTTGCCTTCAATCTTTCCCAGAATCAGGGTCTTTTCCAATGAGTTGGTGCTTCACATCAGGTAGCTGAAGTATTGGAGCTTCAGCTTCAGCATCAGTCCTTCCAATGAATATTCAGGGTTGATTTTTTTTAGGATTTTTTTTCTTTATTTTCCCTTCACATATATATTTTATTGAGGTATAGTTGACCTACAATATTCCAGGTGCACAGCAAGGTGATTCAGTTATATGTACAAATGTATATTGTTTTTCAGATTTTTCCATTATAGGTTATTACAAGATATTGACTATAGTTCCCTGTGCCACTGTTGCCTGTTGAATATCTATTTTTTTAAAATTAGCAATATACCATTCTATTCATACTAAAGCAAACATGTGGAATCAAAATGTCATAAATTTTTTAGCTAGGCAAAAATTCATAAAGTTAATTTGAATTTTATGCTAACTAAAACACCCTGTTTGTGGCCTATCAAATGTACATTGTGAAAAGTGAAAGTGAAGTCGCTCGTTGTGTCTGACTCTTTGCGACCACGTGGACTGTAGCCCACCAGGCTCCTCTGTCCATGGGATTTTCCAGGCAAGACACAGATAGACACAGATAGGTAGAGAGACAGACTTAACAGATGGATAGATGTAGACAGATGATAGACAGACAAATAAACATAGATGACAGATAGATAGGCATATAGATCAGTTCAGTTCAGTCTCTCAGTTGTGTCCAACTCTGCAACCCCAGGAATCACAGCATGCCAGGCCTCCCTGTCCATCACCAACTCCCGGAGTTCATCCAGACTCACGTCCATCGAGTCAGTGATGCCATCCAGCCATCTCATCCTCTGTCATCCCCTTCTCCTCCTGCCCCCAATCCCTCCCAGCATCAGAGTCTTTTCCAACGAGTCAACTCTTTGGATGAGGTGGCGAAAGTACTGGCATATAGATAGATGCATATATAAACAGACAGATATAGATAGATGATAGACATATAGATAGATAGATATAGACAGATATAGACAGATATATAGACAGAAATATGGCTTTAGCTTCTTTAAAATCTGAAGGAAACGATATTAGAAAGAAGGGCTTTTCTTTAGAATTCTGTAATTGCTCTTCAGCGTGCCATTTTGGCCCACTGGAGGGAGTGTTTACTTTCAGAAAAGGTTCTAAAATGAGTAAGGGAAGAGCCCCTGAGTGTTTATATCATCGTGTGCATGTGTGTTTTTACGTGTGTGTGTTTGCTTTTGGGTGTGTGTGTGTCTAAGTTCCATGACTGCAGTGTTTGTATATTTTCTAATGTATCCCAAGCACCTAGCATAGGGCCAAACCCAAGGAAAAGGTTTGCTAAATATTTGGTGACTATATGGTTTCAAAATCCTGCTCTGATTTTTAAAAAGAGGAATAAAAGCTATTACTTACTGAGCATCTATTATGCGCCAGACACCTTCTAAGCTCCCACTTATTATACACAACAACCCTCTTAGAGAGATAGTATTATTCCCATTTTACAGATGGGAAAATCGAAACTTGTAAGAAATTAAGCAAACTGCTTAAGATAATTTGCTTAATCTCTAAGCTATAAGAAAGGGTTTTATAATATATGGCAGTATCTAGTGGGAGGAAATGTTAAGGAAAGGCTATCAGGCATAGTAGGATACATGTCTAACATATAATATGAGAAACCAGGAGTGAGTCAGGGAAAAGCAATGGGTAAAACAGAAGGAAATGGCAAGAGAATCCTCCAGGAAGTGTCCTGAAAAAGAGGAGAACCAATACTCAAATCATTGTGCAGACGTAGAACCCTTTATCCTGAAGCACCATCAAGATTTCCCTGTTTTTGTTTGGTTGTTTGTTTTATAACATTGCTGGATTTGAACAAAACATAATTTAGAAGAACAAGTGCTTTTAACTATCACCCTGTTTTAAAATCTGTGCTCCATAAACAGGATAAAAAAACAGAAGGGTAGCATATACTTTTATAAGTTCAAGACCATATTTAACCATACATTTATTCAACATTAGAAAAGGAAAAACCAAATTTCCTGGTGTGTGATTATGCCGAACCCCGATTTTACAGCACCTTAAAGTTGGGAATAACAAATAAAATGATTTATAGGAACTAAATGAACAAGTGGTCACGGTTCAATGTCATGGAAATGTTCATGCACTTGCGTTTTTTAATGAGATATTAAAAATATCTCATATTATTTAATCCATTAGTATCCTAAAGCCATTTAGTTGAGCCCTAAGGAATAGAAGTCTCCTTTCTTATCTCCAAGACTGAGTCCCACCCTTAGGGTTGCTACACCCTCCCCTTCAAAAAGGATCGTGATCCAGCACGTCAAGTTCAGACCCTCTCAACGGTTTCCCGTTGCCATTACATTTAAAACAAGATTTGCAGCCAGGCTTTCTCAGGCTCCGCACTGTTCTGGGTTGGCGAACCTTTCTCATGCCTTGCACTTGGGGAGCAGAGAGGTGTCGTTAGCCTGAACCCCCTCAATGTCAGCAGAGCATCCATCCGCCTTATCCTCCCCTCCCTGCCCCTCCCCAGGCTGTGCCAATCAAGACTGTCTCTAGACTTTGCCACAGGTGCCCTAGGGAGCAGACTCATTCCTAGTTGAGAGCTATTTTTCTCCCTTATTGTCAAAAAGTTTGACCACTGCTGAAATGATTTTCTAGATTAAGAAACTGCTTACTGGCATGATAGAGAAGAGAGAAAATGGGAAGTTTACTGAGAACATATTATTTAATCCATTTCTATCCTAAAGCCCTTTACTTGACTCAAAAACTTAATGTTTTCCTCAAAATACAGGAAAATAAAAAAATCAGCAAGCCTGACACTTTTAAGTAATATATGTCTCACAAACTGCACAACAGACAGAAATGAACATAGCAAAAAATGATACGGTTTTACAAATGTTGCCACAACGTTTTTGAAGAAAAAGCACATTCACTAATTATAATCACCTGCAATTCTTTTGTTTGACATAAGTCCCTAAAAATGTAGCAAAGAAAATTAATAACCTAGGAAATACAGAGCACCCCCAGAATTGATCTGAATATCTTATCCCCTTGCATAGATGACTCTGAATACAGAAACTGCATTCAAATTTGTCATTCTAGACTTTCTCTTGCCTTGCTCACATGCTACCCCATTACTTGGTGGAGACCCTGCAACATAAAACAATTCATCTTTTCAGAATACATCAGCAGATAAATAACCTACTCGAGGGACGCTACAAAGAAGTTCCTTTTCTCAGGCTGTGGATTAGAGAAAGTGAGGCATACTTGTCGCTAGCGCTGACCGACATCACGAAATCACGAGGGCGAAAAGGACGTGGTTTACCCAGTGAAGGGCAGCTGCCCAATTAGGATAAACAAGGAGAGAGTTATAAAGTGCCTACATGACCGACGGCTAGTTAGCAAACTGTTTACCCCAGAAATAAAAGCCAAGTCAGGCAGCTACTCCACAGGTCACTAGGAATAAAGACCCGTCAGGCCCTAACCTAGCCTTGACTGAAGACACTCCTTGGCCAAAGGACATGACTGCTAGCAGACAGTCTGCTAGGGAAGGCTGATGTGGGGTTAAGGGGATCCTGGCTGAGAAGGTGCCGCCCAGGGGAAGCAGAAGTGGAACAAAGCAGTCAATCAAATGCGAATGGTTTACTTGTTTCCTCTGAACTCTTTTTTAAAAAAAACATTTTTATTGGCATGTAGTTGATTTACAACGCTGTGTCAGTTTCAGGCATACAGCAAAGCGAGTCAGTTTTGCATATACACGCATCTCCATTCTTTTTCAGATTCTTTTCTCGTACAGGTTTTACAGAATATTGAATAGAGTGCTGTGTGCTTTACAGTAACGCCTTGTTAGTGTTTGTTTTCTGAACTCTTTTCTAATTAAAACATCTTCCCATCTGTCATTAGGAGTTAACTCCTTGGCAATAGCTAATTAGAGACTGGGGACTGTAGGGTGTGTATACATATATGTACAGATTGGCTTAACACTGAGCTTGTACCCAAATTTAATTCTTTAAATTCTTCATTCTTTTTTTATTTTTCGGCCGTGTCTCTCAGCACGCGCATCCTAGCTCCCCAACCGGGTATCGAAATGTGCTGTCTGCACTGGAAACCTGGAGTCTTAACCACTAAACCTCCAGGGAAGTCCTGTAGCTGAATCGAACTGAACGACAAATGCATTCAAGCAGAATACATAATTTCTCATCAAGTTTTGTTGCTGGGTTCACAGACCTCTGTAGAGTGGGAAGAGCAATGTAAGAACAGCCTGAAGAGAGAAAGCGTGTGTGGGGGCAAAAGCTGCACAGGAAGCAAGGAGGCTGTTACCGGGGATTAGAGTTCATTTGCTGTCGTGCTGTCAACAAAGACCGCGGTGGCCTACCTACTGGATGTTATGCCACAGTCACTGTGAGAAGCGATCCTGACTATCAGAGAATCACAGACTTCTGGGCTCGAGGGGGAAGGGGACTCAAAGTCTACCCTGCCCTCCCCTTCCAGACTTTCAAACCCTTCCTTGTTCCTGTCAGTTTTCTCCTCAATGTTTTAACCCCATGGGGAATGGTAATATGTTATAATCTGGCTCAGAATTGTTTAATCTAATTGAGAAAGAGTAAGGCAAGGCGAGGGATTTCCTGGTGACTCAGTAGTAAAGAATCTGCCTGCAATGCAGGAGACATGGGTTCAATCCCTGGGTCGGGAAGATCCTCTGGAGAAGGAAATGGTAACAACCCACTCCAGTATTCTTGCCCGGAGAATTCCATGGACAGAGGAGCCCGGCTATAGTCCACGTGGTCTCAAAACAGTCGAACACAACTTAGTGACTAAACAACAATGATGATAACAACAAGGAAAGGTGAAGGACAGAACTGGCTCGTACTCTTCGAGGAACATCTACTCAGGACCATACCCTTCTGCCTCAAATCATATGGATATCAGCTGATATTACTGGCTAGTCCAGTTTCTGTACCTGCATCACTTGTTCAATTTGCCAACCTAGCAGTCACAACAGGAAAGGAAATAAGGTTAGCTTGAGATACTTCCTCTTTGGGAACTCATGCTGATTGATAAGCAATGCCACTGTCTCTTTAAGGGATCACCTATGACTGTTCCTTCAGAAATACACTCTAGAAATGTTCAGGTTCATTTTATGTTCATAAGTCAAAGGCCATACTTTTCTCATCCCTTCTGAAATCCAGATGAACTACTTGATGACTTTGGTTAAAAAGAAAATTTAACTTGTATATAACAGCACTTGCTCACAAAGATAAGATAAAAATGACACTAAAAAAAAAAAAAACTTTCATCAGAAATGGGTAGAGATAACGCATCCCATGCGAGGTCAGCTTCATTTACATGGAAGATTCACTTGCCAGGGATTCTTCATCCGCTTATTACACCAGGTACAGAAAGTAATTCTGTAGATCAGTGGTTTTCAGAGTATGGTTTTCAGACATGTTACAAATGTTTGTTTTCAGATGTGTTAGAAAGGTGCCCCCAAGACCTTGCTACTAGATCAGAGTTTCTGCAGGGTGCAGCTCCGTAATCTGTGTTGTAACAAGCCTTCTGGTTGATTCTGCTGCGTGCTGAAGTTTGAGAACCACTGCCTTAGAAAAGAAAACAGAATTAGGATAGTAAAGCTCAGCCTTTTAGGGTGCCTGACTTAATGATAACGGTGATGATGATGAGAGTTTTAATGGATAAATTTTGTGAATACTTTCTGTGCATTGAAGGCCTTCCCTGGTGGCTCAGATGGTAAACAATCTGCCTGCAATGCAGGAGACCTGGGTTTATCCTTGGGTTGGGAAGATCCTCTGGAGAAGGGAATGGCTACCCACTCCAGTATTCTGGCCTGGAGAATTCCATGGACAGAGGAGCCCAGCGATCTATAGGCCATGAGGTCCCAAAGAGTCAGACATGACTGGGCAAGTAATCCTTTCTTTCACTTCTGTGCATTGAAGCCTGGTGCTATCTTTTTTAATTCTTCCAAAACCTCAATGAAGTACTATTATCCCATTGTACAGATGAGAGAATGAAGTCAAGAAAAGTTAAGTAAGTTGCCCCAGGGTAGCCATTAGTTGCAGACCTGGGGTACTAGCCCAAGTCTGGTTGATCTCACACACACACACACACACACCAAGTTTTCACTCTTCACTAGCATGCCATGATGCCTCTCCCACCTTCAGCTCCCTCAAGCTTCTCTCCCTCTTTACCTCCACTTCTTAAGACGTCTGTCCTGAGGGCCACATCGGGAAAATCCCTTCTCAGCAGCCACCCCCAGCCAGCCCCTCAGCTTTGTTCTGCCCATCCCTTCTTTCCAAGATCCACTGGAAGTCTAAAGACGTAACACCCAGAATAAACTGAGACTGGTTTTCTCCTCAGATGAACCCAGCGCTTTATCCCTTCTTTACGTACAAACAGGCCATTATCGCGATTATAAACTACAGTTCTGAAGCTTGAAGAGACTCTGCTGGATGCCACCTGCACCTTTGCTACCAAGTATGATGACCATGTGGGCTTCCCAGGTGGCACCGACTAGTGGCAAAGAACCTGCCTGCCCATGCAGGAGACATAGAAACACGGGTTAGGCTCAGTGCCTGATTCGGAAAGATCCCTGGAGGGGGGGGCATGGCAACCCACTCCAGTATTCTTGCCTGGAGAATCCCATAGATACAGGAGCCTGGTGGGCTACAGTCTATAGGGTTGCAAAAGAGTCGGACAAAACTGAAGCAACTTAGCACGCACATGCATGATATGTAGGCTGGTAGCGTCTCATTCTGGAAGCTCCTCACAAGTGCAGGATCTTAAACCCCACCCCAACCCCTGCTGAACCAAAATCTACATTTTCACAAGATTCTCAGCTGATTCCACCCACACTGAAATCCGAAGAGCACTAGGTTATTTCGAAATACCCCCTTATTTGACCTGAGGGAACCAAGACCCAAGGGAATTGAATGACCTAGGCAGGGTCACAAATCTAGTTAAATCGGAACTGATCCTGTTAAAAGAAATCTGCTTTTCTCCAGATCCCTGCAGCCTTCAACTCTATGCCAACCCTATTGCTGCCACTGCCACTTTGATTATTGAGAGCTTCCTAGGTTCTCGTGTGCTCATCACTTTACATGGAGTATCTCATCTGATCCTTTACCACATCCTGAGAGTTCAGTAGCAGTTTTGCCTCCTTGTTTTTTTCCTGATTGGGAACCAGAAACCTGAAGAGGTTAAAGTACTTGTCCCAAATCATGCAACTTTCAAGTAGTGAATCAGAGATTAGAATTCACATAGTCTGACTTTGAAATCAGGCTTGTAGCTGTCAGATATATACTGCATGTATATCTTTGTCTTATCCTCTGAGTCACAAAGCTTCTGCCTTGCCATCATCCATCTATCGCTCTACCACCATTATCTTCATCATCATCTATTAGTTGTTTGAAGATCAGAAAGTGCATAAGACAGAGGCATTCTGCTTGATGTCTCTTTAATTTCATTAATCTCAGTGATAGTGTTACCAAGCCTGTCACCCCAGAATCATACCCCAGCCCCTCCCTTAAATAGAAACCAATCACTCCTATTTAAGTTTCAGGATGAAAGTGCAAAGAGAAAAAAACAAGAACTAGCTAGAACTTGCCAGAAGACCCAAGGTGGTGAAGGACTTGACTTCCAGTGGACCTTGAGTCTCATGATATATTCACTGAAACTCATTAGCTAGATGACACACCCACCAGCACCAAGACAGTTGACAGTTGCCATGACAACAACGGGACAATCCCTTACAAGGACTGAAAAGGAGAGCTGCACTAGTTCCAGGTCAAAACCACACCCCTGTTCTTGGATAACTCATGACTATTCCTCCCACTCTTTCCAAATCCCTCCCCTTTACCTTAACTCTCCTAGAGATTTGGTGCCTTCACCTGAATTGGATTGAGAAGTTGATCTGTGAACTAGGTTCCTGCCTCTCCATTCTCTGGCCACTGAATAAAGCTTGTGCTGTTCCTGTCTCAGCATCAGTTTCGTTACTGGCTATGCAAATCTGACAGGGAAACGAACCTCTCTGGCCAAGATGAGGAGCTTTGGGCTGAGCTAGGACCCCAGTGCAGGTTCGGTCAACCAGACCAATTTGGTAACAATAAGTTCAATAGCTACTTGGAAAAGCAAGCAAAAGGTCCCTTACCATTGGCTCACCTTCCAGGCCCTGCAGCTCAGTTGGCCTACCTCTCAGATCTCTTTCCCATCACCTCTCTCATCACTTTATGAGCTTTGGCTTAGAGTTCTCTGCACTAAAGAGGTCGTGACACCCCTGACATCCAAAGTGGAGGAATAAGAGGCAGTGGATCCATCTCCCTCCCCAGAGCACTCAAATGTTGAAGAAAACAAAGACTGAGGACACTTATTACTGAGCCATACCTTAGATAGTCAAGTCAAAACTATGGTTTTTCCAGGAGTCATGTATGGATGCGACAGCTGGACTATAAAGAAAGCTGAGCGCCGAAGAATTGATGCTTTCGAACTGTGGGGTTGGAGAAGACTCCTGAGAGTCCCTTGGACTGCAAGGAGATCCAACCAGTCCATTCTAAAGGAGATCAGTGCTGAACATACACTGGAAGGACTGATGCTGAAGCTGAAACTCCAATACTTTGGCCACCTGATGCGAAGAACTGACTCATTTGAAAAGACCCTGATGCTGGGAAAGATTGAAGCTAGGAGCAGAAGGGGACGACAGAGGATGAGATGGTTGGATGGCATCACCAATTCAATGGGCATGAGTTTGGGTAAACTCTGGGATTTGGTGATGGACAGGGAAGCCTGCTGTGCTGCAGTCCATGGGGTCGCAAAGAGTCAGACACGACTGAGAGACTGAACTGAACTGAACTGAACTGATACCTTATATAAACTGGGCTTCCCAGGTGGCTCAGTGGTAAAGAATTCGCCTGCCAGTGCAAGAGTACAGGAGACAAGGGTTTGATCCCTAGGTCAGGAAGATTCCCCTGGAGGAAGAAATGGCAACCCACTCCAGTATTCTTGCCTGAAAGAGTCCCATGAGCAGAGGAGCCTAGTGGGCCCCGGTCTATGGGGTCACAAAGTGTCACACACCACTGAGGACCTTAGAGAAATGAATTGCTTTTGTGTGGTTTTCTTGAAAAGCCAGCATGCAAAAGGTTGTTTCCAGTAGAAGCTTCTGTATTTCAATCATCTTCACATCTGAAATGTAACCCAAGAGTAAACTGGAAGCAGCCTTTGTGACATTCCAATATAATTATAGAAGTTTCACTTCTCCAGAGCACCTTTAAACAAGTATTTGAATGTTTCAGAATAAAAGTTTTCTTGCACTAAGCCAATGCATTCATCTCATTCCATGCACACATATATTGGGTAAGCAAAAAAAAAACATAAGAAAGCATGGATTTAGAAAAATATCTAAATTAGAATGACTTTTAAAAATTTAAATTTGAGTTAATCATTAAGCATTATTAAAATAGCATGTTTTCTATGCAAAAGCACATTTTACCCCACTTTTCAGAATTTGGCTATTATATGCAGTGAGACGTTGTTTAGTCACTAAGTCATGTCTGACTCTTTGTTAACCCATAGGCTGTAGCCCACCAGGCTCCTATGTCCGTGAGGTTTCCCAGGCAAGAATACTGGAGTGGGCTGCCATTTCTTTCTCCAGGGGATCTTCCCAACCCAGGGATCAAACTCGCGTCTCCTGCATTGGCAGGTGGATTATTTACCGCTGAGCCAACAGGGATGCCCCGTATAGTGAAATGAACTGCATATATTTGTGCTAGGGTCACTGAGAATCTAGATAGTAAACTGACACTTTAGAAATTGTAGCTCTATGAATCCTAAAGTGATACAATTGCACAGATCTGTAATATCCGCAAAGGAAAATAGTCCAGAATTTTATTTATATCTGGAAATGAAATGAGTCTGTTTATTGGTGTTTTCCATAAAGAATATTGCCTTTATGGAGATTTTCATGCATGAATACACACACACACACACACACACACACACAGTATTAGATTCCAAGTATCTTCTGTTAGGCTCCAAGACCCTCAGGGTAAGAGGCCTGCTTTATCCGTGCTTTAATTTCTCTCATGACTGTAACATGGGTTTTTTTGCCTTAATAAATGTTTGCTGAGCTGACTACCACACCTTAGCTACTCATATCAGGAATTTCTGTTGTGAACTTAATAGGGAGTGGAAAGGATTGGTGTTTTTTTTGGTGTGTGAGACTATAATTTTCAATCTCCTGATTTTTGTGATTTTTTTTTTTAAACGCTGGTCATAATGCTATATAGTTCTCTGATTTTATTTCTTTGGTACAAAAAAAGCAAATTGAATGCATTGTGATTGAGCCATGGAGCCTGGCTGCTTGCATATGTAACAGGGGCTCTAAATTACCGCATAAACACAGCTGCAGTTTCTCAGTCTGGAAGCTTTGAGAAGCATGCCGACTGGTGAGTGGGGGTATTTGGAGCTCTAAATTTAAGAACCTTATTATGAGCTGCAATAGACAATCGTCCCGCCTTCTATAAATTTCTGAGCAACTGTAAAACTGGAGCAGGTCTTGGTTAAACATTCGGGTTTCTTAACTATGCCCCAATCTGAACAAGCAAGTTCAACCCATATCTTAAAAGTTGACAACTTGTACTTCATAAAATATATCATCTGCTACTGCATTGGTGAAGTTATCAGAAAGGTAACAGTTTCTAAACCAGCTATATTCAAATTATCTCATTTTAAAAGTTATTTCAAAGGTCAAACAAATTGATAAAAACCATGCTTTCTTACAGAGAAAATAACCTTATGCAGGAAAATCGGTGAAAATATTTACATCTCTATCGCATAATATATACATACACATAAACACACACACACTTGTATTAAAAGCCTTTTGCCTGAATTATAGGTTGAGAAGCAATGAAGAGAGGTAAATTTAAAAATACATCTTCTGCTAAGTTTCAAATCACTCTTATTTGAGGAGAAAAGATACTTCTAAAGAATAGGTACCTTGTTTGCTAAATTTGGAATTTAAATAAATTTACCAGGAAATACATCTCATAATTTAAACAGTACTTTCATAAAATTTATACTTTCAATGCCTTCTTTTTAATATTCCTTAAGTGGTTTTTAACAGAATTAACCACTGATTGATGGGAAACAGGTAGAACGCTATTTTATGCCAACAGTTCTTGGAAGTGTTTAATTGCAGCAAATCAAATCAGAAACGTTTTGCATACAAATTAAATGGGAAATATCGCGCTCTAATACTAACTCAATTAATTCAATAGAAAATTGGAATTAGAGTCAGTGTTATCATTTGGCTATTTTCTTTGGCTAGCTAGACTTATGAAGAGTCTATGGACCAAGGTCAGGGCTGGATAACTTGCATTAAAAATTATCTACTTTGTGGTGTAACTTGGGCCAATTATAAATCCGAATACTTTAATAGGTTATCTTCTACTATTGCTTTAGGGAATTCAGCCTAAAAAATGGAGTTAACCACTGTTACACTGAACAATAAACACTATTAGGACAAGCAGACCAAAAAAGCAGAACAGACAACCTGACCTGTCACCCAACTGTCTAAAATCATTTGGATTTGGGGGTGGTTATAATGTTGAATAATTTCTGATTTTCTACTCACCATTAAAAATGTTGCTAATTAAGATTTGTAGTTTAAGAAGTGTTTGTTTTGTCTGTCTCCTTAAGAAAAGGGATACTTATTTCTAACATTTTTCAGACCACATGGTTAATTCAAACAACCATAGAAAGCTGACATTTTCCCACTGTTCTAACATTTAAAATTTTATTTCATTGACTTTTACTTGACTTACAGTGTTGTGTTAATTTCTGCTGTACAGCAAACTGACTCAGTTATACATATATACATTCTTTTTTCTATATCTTTTTCATTATGGTTTATCACAGGATATTGAACATAGTTCTCTGCAGCAACCCACTCCAGTGTTCTTGCCTGGAGAATCCCAGGGACAGGGGAGCCTGGTGGGCTGCTGTCTATGAGGTCGCACAGAGCTGGACATGACTGAGGCGACTTAGCAGCAGCAGCAGCAGCGCTATACAGTAGTAGGACTTTTATAGAATCCATTCTACATGTAACCGCTTGCATCTGCTAATACCGAACTCCCAATCCAACCCTCCCCCACTGCCTGCCCCCCCCTCCCCACCCCGGTGGCAACCAGGTCTGTTCTCTATGTCTGTGAGTCTGTTTTTGCTTTGTAAATATGTCCTTATATGTCATCTTTTAGATTCTACATAGAAGCAACATCATATGGTATTTGTCTTTCTCTGACTTCACTTAGTATGATAATTTCTAGGTCATCCACGTTTCTGCAAATAGCATTATTTTGTTCTTTTGAATGGCTGAGTAATATTCCATTACACACACACACACACACACACACACCCCACACTACTACTTCTTTATCCATTCATCTGTTGATGGACCTTTAGGTTCTTTCCATGTCTTGCCTACTGAAACAAAGAGTGCTGCCACGAACATAGAGGTACCTGCATCTTTCTCAGCTGTATTTTCATCAGGACATGTGCCCAGGAATGGACTGCTGGATAGCTCCATTTTTAGTTTTTTGAGGAACCGTCAAATACTATTTTCCATAGTGGCTTTACCAACTTACTTTCCCGTCATTGGTGTTCCTCCTCTTCTCTTGAAAGCTCTTTGCACAAAAATTGCTTCAACCAAAATCATGGTCACAGACTGTTTCTAGACTTGAGACACTGGATTTCAGAATCAGACAGTTCTGGGGCTATAACTGGATTCCGCTAATGAACTAAGCGACTATAGGTGAGTTAGGTAAATGCTTCAGTTTCCTTACGTGTTAAAAGGAGCCAATGCTGCTCACGTGGCGGGTGTGTTGTGGGAATTAAAGAGCACTCCACACAGCGCCTGGGGGGTGGGCTGAACTGCCCAGAGCAGGCTTTGATCTTTCCCTGACTTGCCCTTTGGCCTTGGTCATGTTAATGTTTTTGCTCCGTCTCTTTCCTTTGTGGGAACTCTGTGTGTGTCTAACAGCAGACTGCCTCATCAATGACTGGAAGTCAGAAATATTTTTCAAGTGGTAAAGTCCTTGGCAAAAAGCAGAGTGCAAGCATAAAGCATAATGAGCATTAGTTGTACAGCTGAGGGTGGAACTGCCTTAGAAGAGAAGTGGCTGGGAGTTCAGAGGCCAGGAGAGATGGGTGGTCCAGCCAGGGCCCTTCCTGGGCCTTTCCTGCCCAAGCAGCAGCACTGTGAACATGAGGCCCTTGGAAACTGCAACCTGGGCTCCCCAAGCCTGGAGGAGTCACCTGGAAGCAGAAACAGCGAGAGTTGGCGTGCCTGATGCCTGTGGCCTGTCTCCACGCAGAGCTGCTTCTCGGCTTTGAGGTCTGGATTCAGTTGTCACCTGCTCACAGAGGCCTCTCTGACAAGCCCATCTTAAGTGCCCTGTCCCGTGGCATGGCCCAGTTTTACTGTTTTCTCAGCACTTAACCATTGGCATTAGCTTGTCTACGTAGTTGTCAACGTGGGCACTGTTTCTTTCTGCCAGAACTCCTTCAGCACAGAGGCTCAGTGTATTCCGCTCACCGCACACAGTAGGTCTGTGGCCAAAATCTTGGCTCCCTGACCACTGATGCCAAATAGGAAGAAGGAGACAAAGTCTGGAGGAAATAGAAAAGAGTGGCTTTATTATTTTTGCCAGGCAGAAGGGAAACAGCAGTCTAGTGCCTCAGGAACTGTGCTCCCCTCTCTCATAAATACAGAGAGGTTTTATATCCTCACGAAGGTCTTGCTTTCTTTTTTTTTTAAGCAAGTTGAGAGTGAAAAGCTGGCTTCAAGTGGCTTAGCAACCTACTTTGGTATCCTTGAAGTTATCAGCCTGTGACCTTCCTTCTGAAACGCAGAATCTTGCAAGGGAGTGTGCGGGGGAGGAGAATGCCAGGTGTGCAGTATAATCCATATGGAGTCAGAGAGTAACTGTGTTTTTGAAGGACAAGTCCAGCTATAAGTGTTTGTTAGTAGAGGTAAAGAAAAACCAAGATTGTTGAACTCTTCGCAGGCCTGTTCAGCTGGTATGTGCCAAAGGCTGCTGACTCATTTCTATTTGTGCTCTAACAGGTCTTCCATAAATCCTTGGTCTTGGAGCCCTAGGAATTCTCACACATTGCTGGTGAGAGGTACAGCTCCTTGGAAATCCCTTTGGCCACGTTTAATAACGCCCAACAGAAGCCTTCTCAAGACCCAGCAATTCCATTCCGAGGTGTGTATCACCAGAGTGCAAATGTATCACCAAAAGGCACTTACCAGAATGTTCACAGTATCACTTTCCCTAAGAACCACGAACTGGAAGCTGCCCAAATTTCCATGCAAACAGAATAGATGGACAAATTGTGGTACACCCATACAAAGAAATACTATACAGAAATGAGAGCCCTCAACCGGAGCAAAGACAGGCATAACTCCCACTAACAAGATGATGTGCTGTTGAACGAGCAGAAACCAGACACAGCAGAGCACACAGTCTAGGATCACGTGTATGTAAAGTACAAAACCTGGCAAAACCCTCAGCCTTAGAAATCACGAGAGAGGTCGCCGCGGGGGGATGGATGGATGGGGGAGGAGAGGAGGGGGTGTCAGAGGTGCTGGTCTTGTTCTGTGTCTTGGTCTGGCGGCTGTTCAGAGCGGTATGTGCACTTCGGGAACGTCGGTCCAGCTGCGCACCGTGCGCCTTTCACACAGTCCGGAAGAGAATGAAATCGACACTGAAACGATCGCAGGGGGACTGCCCGCGAGAGTGTGGGAGCAATCAATAATGACTACTTTTAAACAAGAGCCGGGGGCTTGGAGCCCTGGAGTCGGGGCTCTTTCAGGGCGGGCGGGTCCGTCCGCCCGGGGGGCCCTGGTTGCGCCCGGCGGCCTGCGCTCAGGGCGGCCAGGGCGCGTGGGGACAGAGATGCTGCGCCTCCAGGGGCCGCAGGGCGCGCGGGGGCTCCTGGAGCTTCGGAGCGTGCCTGCCCTACGCAGCCGCGCGCTTCTCGGCCTCGAGCTCCGGCCCCGCCCCCGGCGTCTGGGGAGCCACGTGCCCCGCGCTCCCCTCCACCTAGTCGGGGCCCGGGGATCGGCTCTCCCCAGGGCCGGGGGTCGGCGCCGGGATCGCCCGGCGTTCGGGCTGGACCCCGCTCCGCCGCGGTAGGGCCGGGCGGCGCCTGGCCCTGCGTGACACCGCGGCGGAGGACGGGCGGGCGCCGGGCTGCGGGGACGGCCCGGGGGTGGGGGCCCCATAGACCGGCGCAGGGGGGCGAAAGGGTGGGCGGCTCCCCGGAGCCCGGGCCTAGGACTGGAGTGCGCGGGGCGTCTGGGGAGAGCGCTCCTCTCGCCCATCAGGGAGGCTGGGCGCGGGACTGGGGGACCCCGCGGGCTGGAGACCAGGGGCTGGGGCGGGGGGGGGGGGGGGAGGGAAAGGTGAGGCTCTGGAACCCGGAGTCGGGGTGGCGTGGCCGGGGACGGGGAGGAGGGGCCGGCTGGGAGTCCGTCGCGCGGAGGGTCCCTGCGTCACCAAGTTGGGCTTTAATGTCCCCAGGCTTCCCGAAGCTGCGGGCGCCGGTGGGCGAGCGGCGTCTGCGCGGGCGCAGAAGCCCTGATCCCCTCCGCGGGCCTGACTTCGTCCGCGCGCTGCCGGCCCGACCCCGCTGTGCCCACCTGCCCTTTACCTGGTCCTTCGCCGGGCCCGGCGCGGGGCGAGGGGCCCTCACCTGTGCTTCAGGCTGGGGACCGCGGACTCGGGGCGCGGGCGGGGAGGTGGGGGCGGTCGGAGGGAATTGCTGGAGCTCGCGGCCTGAACAACAGCACACCCCGGGTTTCTTTCTAAAAACAGGGAAGCTTCTCTTTGGCTGGGCCAACCTCCCCTCCCCCGACCAGATTTCCCTCTCTCCCGGTACGAGGGGAGAGTGCAGAGGCCGGGTCGTCTGCCGAGGTCGCCTGTTCTGGTGTGTACTTTAATTTTGAAAGCATCATCAAAGGGCCACTTAATGTCCCAGTCATCACAAAGGAGGGGATCCTATTTTGAAAGTAAAAGAAAGTGAAAGTCGCTTAGTCGTGGCCAGCTCTTTGCGACCCGACCCCATGGACTATACAGTTCCTGCAATTCTCCAGGCCAGAAGACTGGAGTGGGTAGCCTTTCTCTTCTCCAGGGGATCTTCCCAACCCAAGGATCGAACCCAGTTTCCCGCATTGCAGGCAAGATTCTTTACCAGAGTTTTTCCTCAATTGATTATAATTTTCATCTGGGCAACCAGGGACAACTGAAGACACCAAGGATTAAAAACAGAGAAGCCTGCAGGAGGTGGAGGGCAGCAGGTAGAGAGACTCACGGGCCTTTTCCTAGGGACTGGCTCAGCCAGTTTTTGAGACTGAGGCAATGGCACCCCACTCCAGTACCCTTGCCTGGAAAATCCCATGGACGGGGGAGCCTGGTAGGCTGCAGTCCATGAGGTCGCTAGGAGTCGGGCACGACTGAGCGACTTCACTTTTACTTTTCACTTTCATGCATTGGAGAAGGAAATGGCAACCCACTCCAGTGTTCTTGCCTGGGGAATCCCAGGGACTGGGGAGCCTGGTGGGCTGCCATCTATGGGGTCACACAGAATCGGACACGACTGAAGCGACTTAGCAGCAGCAGCAGCAGCAACCTTGAGTTTGAGTGAACTCCAGGAGTTGGTGATGGACAGGGAGGCCTGGCGTGCTGCAATTCATGGGGTCGCAAAGAGTCGGACACGACTGAGCAACTGAACTGAACTGAACTGAACCTATAAGCATTGTTTGGTCTGGTGGAGGGGGAAAAAAAAGAGTATACCAATACATCCCTCCCTTATTTTTACCCATTTCCTTTACTTGGTCCTATTTTTACTTGGCCAAGAAAAATAACCATCTGCCTGTATTATATACTCAGATTTCCCCCCTAACTACAGGTTTCCAAAAAAAAAAAAAAAAAGACAAAATGTAAAGTGTTGGTGCACCATCCAGAAACTATTGTAGTGATAGTAGAAAAGAAAGGTCCTGGAGTGACTTTGGGGGATCTGAGCCCTTTTCTCTGCCACTTATTCTCTTGTCAGGTGATCCCATTTTCTCTGCTTCTGTTTCTTTAGAAAAATATGGGTGTTACCACAGGTGACCCCAGATCTCAAAGTCTGCTATTCCAAGTTTCTCTTGAGAGCGATTAAAAGAATTAATTCAAATAAATTTCCACCAGGTGTATGGCTTAATATTTAATTCCCTCCCCACTTTAAGCTGAGGAGTAGATGTCTGAACATACACTTCCTCATCCTAAAATCCCTCTTATCCCCTCCTAATGCTCACAGTGCAGTGTTGATGTCTGGCAGGCTTTGTGTTCAGTTTGCACCATTTGCAAACACAGTGAGAATTACCAGGAAACGGTGGAACGGAGGAGAGAGCGGCCATAGATTTCTTGGACCTGAGACACTCACACTTCTCTTTCCATTTTCACTCTAATTAGCACACAACTTTTAAAAGTTGGCCTGAGCACAGCAACACTTTCACACATCCGTGCTAAAATCCTTGCTAATCTTTCCCATGGGATGTAATGCAATTGAATTGACATGCTAATAAAATACTGGCAAGGACGCAATCACAGTTTGCCCATGATGCATAATTAAAATAGCACGATGCAGTTACTTAAACCTCAGATAATGGCTTCCTCCGTATTGTTGGTTATGCGCTTTCAGGGTTTTTTTCCTGGATGTTAATAGCACATTAGAAAGCTACTGTTTTGTTTTTTTTTTGCAAATTGGGTTGTGATCTTAGCTTGCTGTTACTGTGTGTGTGTGTCTGTGTGTGTGTGTGTACTCAGTTGTGTCTGACTCTTGGTGACCCCATGGACTGTAACTTGCCAGGGCTCCTCTGTCCATGGCATTTTCCAGGCAGGAAAAGTGGAGTGGGTTGCCATTTCCTGCTCCAGGGGAACTTCCTGACCCATGGATCAAACCAATGTCTCCTGTGTTTCCTGCATTGGCAGGCAGGATCTTCACCACTGAGCCTAGAAATACACTAAAGCCTAAGTGGCTTTCAGATTGGTCTTGGGCAGTTGCTTAAAGCATCCAAACTTGCCTTCAAATGTGAATTTTCTGTTGATTGTGGACTGCCTCACTTTGCTATCTTCAAATCACTGGCACAGCTATGCATTGGCTCAGAGGCCATTTGTATCAACCATGTCTGGCATTTGGGAAATCTTAACTTTTCTAAAAGGCTGAGGACAGGAGTACTTGCCTTGGGTAATGAATTTCAGCTTTTGCTGTTTTGCTCCAAAGTATTTTACACTGAAAAAGCAACCTTGATTTAGCATTGTCATTGATGATATGCTACAGAAATACCATACTGTTTGAGTTCTTACATTTCACTTAAGGCTTGTGATTGATACTTATTAATCTGTAGTCAGGCTGAACAGTTCCACCACTGACAATTTTTTGTTTTATGGCCAAGAATGTCTGATATTTTGATGAAGGGTATAGAAACTACATGGACATCTGAAGGTGAAAGGCTAAGCTGGCTTTTTATTAATTGAAATTTTATTTGTTTTATAGTGAGAACTCCTGACCCACCAGATGAAGAGTGTTTTCGATGTGAATGTAGCTGTTTTAGTCGTCAAGGTAAGCTGTAGTAACACATAGGTCCCCAAATCATGGCCCAAAAGAGCAGTGCGGGGGGGCTGGCCTTGGCTGCAGTGTGATGGCGGCTGTAATCCTTGACACAGTTATTCTTCGACTCTGGCTTCTGCCTCTTGTGGCTTCTTTATGTCCTAGGGGCTTATAATTTTTTGCACTGATGCCAGGAAGGATTGAAGGCAAAAGGAGAAGGGGGCAGCAGATGATGGGATGGTTAGATAACATCACTGACTCAGTGGATGTGATTTTGAGCAAACTCCAGGAGATAGTGAAGGACAGGGACGCCTGGGGGTGCTGCAGTCCATGGGGTCACAAAGAGTTGGACACAACTGAGTGACTGAACAACTACAACAAGGTGAAAGGGGGAAGCAGAGTGGAGGGGGCACTAACTTTTATCCACTGGCAAAAATGCACAACCTAAGAATTGAGAATTGTGTGTTATTTGATAGATTTTCTGAGGACAGAGCCCAGAAAAGAACCTCTCAGATCACTCTGAAGGACCGCTCTGAAGAGGAAAGGGAGGAGCGAGGATATATAGGAGTTTTTGCAATCAAACAACAAAAAAACCCCAGGTAGTTAGAACATCAAAAGATTATTATTAATTAAAGAAAACTAGATATATCAATGGAGAAGGCAATGGCACCCCACTCTAGTACTCTTGCCTCGAAAATCCCATGGGCAGAGGAGCCTGGTAGGCTACAGACCATGGGGTCGCTGAGGGTCGGACACGACTGAGCGACTTCACTTTCACTTTTCACTTTCTTACACTGGAGAAGGCAATTGCAACCCACTCCAGTGTTCTTGCCTGGAAAATCCCAGGGATGGGGGAGCCTGGTGGGCTGCCGTCTATGGGGTCACACAGAGTCAGACACGACTGAAGTGACTTAGCAGCAGCAGACATATTAAGTAAATGAATTTAGTGCCTTTCTGTGTATGGGAAGATGCAAAGGTTGAGTTCACTGAAATCATTTCTTTGACATGGAACTCGACCATCTAAGGCCAGATCCTGTTTTGTCGCTTCTGAATACCTCCAGGGTGCACAGTTTGGGCTTTGCTGCAGTGGCTGCTGCCTTGATGGCCTCAGTATCCTTTGTTTATTGATATGGCAGGCACATGCTTCATCCACAGTGCCTCCTTTTGGTCATAACTTGGATACTTGTGAGGCATTTCATGACCAATTTTGTCCCACTGTGCTAGGAAGACTCATTCCTAGATCAGGTGAAGATTCTACCAATAGGCCACTCAATGTGTTAATTGTTGGATCAGGTCCTATAGATAATCCAAAATTCTTGGATCACCTGTTTTACTAGTCTATTATAATCCAGAAAATATTTTCCCCTGTTGCTTCTTTCCATATCTAGAGTTGCTCTATTAACAGTTATGCTATGTAGAGTTATTTATATGATCAACTGTCTCAAAATGCTTGTTGTTGTGTAGTCTCTAAGTTGTGTCTGACTCTTTGTGACCCCATGAGCTGCAGCATGCCAGGCTTCCCCGTTCTTCACTGTCTCCCAGAGTTTACTCAAACCCATGTTCATTGAGTCATTGATGCCATCCAACCATCTCATCCTCTGTCGTCCCCTTCTCCTCTTGTCCTCAATCTTTCCCAGCATCAGGGTCTTTTCCAGTGAGTCAGCCCTTTGCATCAGGTGGCCAAAATATTGGAGCTTCAGCTTCAGAACAGTCTTTCCAATGACTATTGAGGACTCATTTCCTTTAGGATTGGCTGTTTTGATCTCCTTGCTGTCCAAGGGACTCTCAAGAGTCTTCTCCAGCACCACAGTTTGAAAACATCAAGTCATCATAAATTTTGTCAAAGACGTGGTTACATTTGGGTAATACAAGAAACAATCTTATAAAACAGGGTATAAGTAATACAGCTGCTGCTGCTATGTCGCTTCAGTCGTGTCCGACTCTGTGCGACCCCATAGACAGTAGCCCACTAGGCTCCTCTGTCTCTGGGATTCTCCAGGCAAGAATACTGGAGTGGGTTGCCATTTCCTTCTCCAATGCATGAAAGTGAAAAGCAAAAGTGAAGTCGCTCAGTCATGCCTGACTCTTAGCGACCCCATGGACTGCAGCCTACCAGGCTCCTCTGTCCATGGGATTTTCCAGGCAAGAGTATTGGAGTGGGGTGCCATCGCCTTCTCCCAAGTAATACAGCTGCTGCTGCTGCTAAGTCACTTCAGTCATGTCCGACTCTGTGTGACCCCATAGACGGCAGCTCACCAGGCTCCGCCGTCCCTGAGATTCTCCAGGCAAGAACACTGGAGTGGGTTGCCATTTCCTTCTCCAGTGCATGAAAGTGAAAAGTGAAAGGGAAGTCGCTCAGTCGTGTCTGACTCTTCGCGACCCCATGGACTGCAGCCTACCAGGTTCCTCTGTCCATGGGATTTTCCAGGCAAGAGTACTGGAGTGGGGTGCCATCGCCTTCTCCAAATAATACAGCTAGTAACATTAATAAAATCATAGTGCAGAGGAGAGATACACAAAGCATAAATAATTTGAAAGCAACAAGAGAGAGCAAATTAAAACAATACTAATGTATAATTTAGTTGTAATCTGGTCACAGTAAGACTTCAGGTCTGCAGGGGAGCCAGCTGCAGAAGCCAAGATATGGAAGGATCAGGTAGAGAGAAAAAGATAATGGTCTTATCTTTATTCACAAAGGTATGCTTGAACTTGTAGGTCAGAGTGTAAGAAGAAAGGTTTTTCTGGAAAACAAAGATTAAAGCCAGGATTTTTCAGAAAAAGTCATAAAATTGTAAATTATTTTTATCAGTTCATTCAGTACCATGAAGTTAATCTCCATTAATCTGGATGAAGTCATCAGGTTTTCCAGTAGAGTTTTGTAATTTTTTACCCAGGTCAGTGTTATTTTCTAAAAGCTATCAGAAACTTGTATTTGTCAAGAAGTCCTTTTTACAAACCTTCTTAAATATCTTCATTGTATGAAAGCATCGGGGTAAAACAATTTACTAAAAAAGTTTAAACAAATAAATTATTATTATTTATAAAACAAATAAGACATTTTCAATTCATGAAAGGTCGGGTTTCCACATTTGCATCTCCATGGAGTTCCTCTCCTGAGCTGAATTTTCCTCCAATATTGTCTACACTGCACAGCTCCTGGAGATGTGTGCTTGCCTTTCTGTCTCCTGGACCAAACATTTACTAAATTAGTAAACTGTCTATAAATGACAGAAGGCTTAAAATGACATGGTTAGAGATCTGATTACAATGCAGTTTACAAAAAAACTTAGATATTCTTGTGACATATAACTTTTTAAGATAATAATGCAGTCATAGAATTATAATATATTACAATATAAACTTACTAGTTATTTTGAAAGTTGGAGTAAGTTAAATTCATTTGCTCAGATGACTAAGGCTCTGCTAGCTGTGGAAAAGTGTTTTAAGATTTGTGTTTTTCCTTGAGTAACCCCCGAAGGAGGCTATGGAAGATTTTGGGTGAAGGAGCCTTTTCAGCAATTTGAGTTTTAAAAGGCCTTTCTCTCTCTCTCTGTCTTTTTTTTTTTCCCCTCTTGGTTTCAGGTTTTACCTGATTGAGCTAATTAGGCTCAGTCTCAGGTTATTGTGGTTTATATTTACATTTCTGATCTGCAGAGATTAGCAAGACAAAGGTAGTTGCTTTTAATTCTCCATAGAACTCTTTTGTCGCTTAAATGATATTAAAAGATTGATTTAGTGTATCATATTTTCTTTAATTTGCTTTTTTATATCAGTGAGATTTCTAACTAAACTGAAACTTAAGAGTTCCGTGTTCTAGAACTTTAGGATTTAATTTATCGTGCCTTCAAATGCTGGCATTTCAACAAAGGCCCTCTTTCTGAGTGCACAGGTTAGACCCACAGCAAAATCTCCATTATTACCTTTATTAGCCCCTGAATGTTAGTCTCCAGTTTTACTTTATATTGTAAAGTATATTTCCTGAGGCACATATATGCCCTGTCTTACAATACCAGTCAGGGGAAATATTTCCCAGCAAAGCATATGTATCCCTTAATATAATTAAGCCAAAGAGATGTAACCATCTTATACAAAGTCCATTTATATATACCAATTTTTATAAATGTTCATCTCAGTTCTGTCAAGTTTTATACCTTTGACTTTGGTTTTCATTAGGACCCAACCAACAAAACTTGATTTTTCAAAAAGAGTCCTAGAAGCTTTCCTTTCTTTTATCCCCTGAAAAAAGAGAGCTTTCATTATCAACAGCTGTTTTGTTGGTAACTATAGGGGGAATAGATGGGGAAACAGTGGAAACAGTGTCAGACTTTATTTTTTTGGACTCCAAAATCACTGCAGATGGTGACTGCAGCCATGAAATTAAAAGATGCTTACTCCTTGGAAGGAAAGTTATGACCAACCTGGATAGCATATTGAAAAGTAGAGACATTACTTTGCCAACTAAGGTCCGTCTAGTCAAGGCTATGGTTTTTCCTGTGGTCATGTATGGATGTGAGAGTTGGACTGTGAAGAAGGCTGAGCGCCAAAGAATTGATGCTTTTGAACTGTGGTGTTGGAGAGGACTCTTGAGAGTCCCTTGGACTGCAAGGAGATCCAACCAGTCCATTCTGAAGGAGATCAGCCCTGGGATTTCTTTGGAAGGACTGATGCTGAAGCTGAAGCTCCAGTACTTTGGCCACCTCATGCGAAGAGTAGACTCATTGGAAAAGACTCTGATGCTGGGAGGGATTGGGGGCAGGAGGAGAAGGGGACGACAGAAGATGAGATGGCTGGATGGCATCACTGACTCGACGGATGTGAGTCTGGGTGAACTCCGGGAGTTGGTGATGGACAGGGAGGCCTGGCGTGCTGCGATTCATGGGGTCGCAAGGAGTCAGACATGACTGAGTGACTGAACTGAACTGATAGGGGGACAAACCAGCTAGAAGGTGGAAGAAGACAAACTATGTTCGCCCCCATAGTTACCAATAAAACAGCTGTTGATAATGAAAGCTCTCAAACATTTACTAATTTAGGAGCTTCTCCAATTTAAAGGATCTATCCTCTGGTCATTGATGAGGTGTATCTTAATAGTGACTCAAACCAGTAAGTCGCAAGAGCCTTCCTGCCAGAGAGTGTGAAGGATGTAGCTTTCAAAGATCTAGAAAGTTTGCTCCCAAAAATAGTCTGAGAAAGTAAAGGCCTTTGTTGCACAAGCTGACACAAAGAAGGTTAAGATGGTAAATAGCCCCTGAGAATTGTTATAATCAGACCAAAGATTGCTCCAGCTTATTTGATTGTCTGCCAAATGAACACCAGGTGTGTGCCTTCTGGATGGAACAGACCAGGCTCTCAAAGCGCACATACATAGACAAAATGCAGAAGATCTAGGCCATTTACATCTCAGACACCTGAAGACAAATGGAGCAAGTTCCCGGGAAGAGCTTTGCTTTTTTAAGGTCAGAATTCTAAAAAGATGTTTTATCAAACTGGCATTCTCCCACTTAACTGTATATGTAATAAAAGAGCCCCATCTTAGTGATTTTCAGGGCAAGATTTCCTTTAATTCCCAATGAAGTGGGTACTTGCAAAAAAGAGCTCCATCTATCTATCTATCTATCTGAATCTGTCCAGGATGTTAGCTAGAGGCTAACTTTCTGATGCCCCTCATTTCTGCTAGAGATTTATTTCCCATTTTAAAGTTGAATTTATCTGGGATAAAATTCACTAGTGAAGTAGTGTGGTGGGCCAGTATGCTGCTCATGAACTTAAGTCCTCTAGGTTTTTACCTTCAAATTGTTTCAGCTCCTTTTGTGTGTTTTGATTCTGGTTGTATAAGACCACTGTGGGTGCTCAGATCATGGATTGACCAGTCTTCACCACTCTTGTGAATTTCTCAGTTGCCTGGAAAAGCCATTGTCGGCTGGAAGGTGATGCCTCTTCTCTGGAGCCGACAACTCGTGTAATATTTTCACTTTTATCCCAACAAGTTCTTTTGAAGGTAGCTAATTTGAGGAAAGACATCAGGTCAGCCTCCTCCTAAGCACTGAGCATCTTTCAGCTGAACAAGCCTCAGTGTCTTTCAACCGGGCTCCTCCAGCATTTTCCCGTGGGGAGCTAGGGACCTAAAGCTTTGAGCTAAAGGCACACGTTCCTTTTGTTTACATCTTTCCTAGAACTCAGCCATGTGCTCTCTTCCTGTGCGAAGCCTCGGATAAACAGCCTATCTGTGTGGTGGAGAAGAGGAAGTGGACTTGCAGTGGACAGTAAAGCCTGGGATATACTCCCGTGTCCTTTCAGATATTGTAGTCATAATAGCTAATATGACTTAGCGCTTCTCCTGAGGTAAAGGTGGTCTCATATACATTTTTTCACCTAATCCTCACAACAAGCCTGTAAAGTAGGGAGCAGTAATTCCATCTTACAGATGATGAAACTGGTTTAGAGAGGTTAGAGAACTTAAATAAAGCTGCACAGTCAGTGGAAAGCCAGGATTCGCACTTCAAATGGTGCCTGTCTAGAGGGTCAGGATTCTTCTTCAAGCTAAAGGTTTGACATGGATGGGGAGCAAAAAACAAGAGCTCACACATGCCTTCCCCACTTTTGCAAAGACTTGTATCCTCTCCCTTCCTCACCAAGCCTCCCCCGGAGATTCTGAGGAGAGAGGCTGGCGGAAGAATGGGAGGAGGGAAATGATTAAATCACCTTAAGTCTGTTCTAAGATCTCCGTTTCCACAGGCTTTCTGTTTCTAACAATGCTTGACTCTGTGAGAGACCTCACCCCTGAACTGAACTGAGAGAAACAGAATGCAGCTTCTAACAGACTGACTGGCAAGCTAAGGTAGCAATTGTATTTAAATTTCAGTATCAGTAACGCTGGCTGGAACCACCTAAAGCAGAAGGAAGGGAGGGGTGTCAGGACACATTTCCCCTCCTTCCATTGCCTACCCGCTAGAAACGGAAAGTTTTATGTGACAGGAGTTTATTTTGCAAGTTGAAATGTTCCTTTCTTTTGAAAATTAAGGCAGCCTTACAGAACCTTATATTGGGATCAATACAGCAGTATATTTATGAAGTGAAAAAGTGGAGTTTTTCATGGTGTCATAAGTGTACCCATACTGAACATAAATGTATTACTTAGAATACCCCAGATTTCAGCTTCATTACAGAGCAAGTGTGCTATGATCACATTAACTTTAGATTTTAGGATTCTTGAAATTAAATAGTGGCTCACAGCATCCATGTAATTTGCTTCTCTTTTGTAGCAATGCTTTGTCCTGAAAACAGCAACAAAAAGTCATGGTGTGAAAATCAGCTTCAAGTCTGTACACGCCTGGATGCAGAAAGTTAGAAAACATCTACTTTTAATTAAGCCAACATTTTGAAATTTAAAGTTTAGAAATCCTTTTCAACAAAGTTGATGTTCTGGATTATTATTTTAATATGTAAGGGTGCATATGTATTTGTAAACTATGAAATTCAACTGGTAAAGATGTAGAAAGGGGACTCAACGTGCTGTTTAGGGCGATTTTCTAAATTCCTCCATGGAAGTCTGTTTATCCTGAACTGGCAAGGCTGCTGCATTTCAATTCAGGGCTGCTTCTGCATTGAGAAATACAGACTTGCTGAGCTGGGCCAAATCTGTCTATCCAATTACTGGGTAAGAGCTGACTGGGGCTTTAGGCAGAACTTGTAATCTGTACAATTCCATAGTATCAGTGACAGCCGAGTGAAAAAGATGGCCCAATAGAGTGTGTATGTTGAGTGATACATGGAGAAATAGTTCTTGCTGCAAAGAACCAGCTTCAAATCTAACACCAGATAGCAATGAAGTAGGGTTGACAAAATATCATGTGATGGGTCTGCAATCATTTTCAGGTAGAATGGTTTACAGTGGAGACAAAGTCTCGGTGAAGTGTTGCTGGTCACTTTGCTGAGCCCTAGTGTAAATGCTTTTATTATAATCTGATTTAACTACTCTATTTCTCAGTATCTGAATCAATACCAGAAAGAAGAGTGGTAAATAAATATGAATATGGGTGAGGCATTTTTGAGTCAAATATTAGCTTTGTAGTGATACAATATAGAGTCAGCCAAAGATTTTTTTTTATTAGAGAAATTGAGATTATTTCCTATTTTGGTTTTTAAAACCAGTTGCATTTTCTATGGAAGGAAAATGGTTTAATATATATATTGGATTGCAGTGGGAAAGTGAATCCTTTTTTCTCATGCATGAAAGTCCAGGCAAGAATAAAATCAGGGCAAAAGTAAAAGAAGATATTTTAATTCGTGTTATCAGTATATCATATAAGAAACCTAAAACCTCTGTGAGCAAGGTTTTGCTGGGCCCAGCACTTTTAGTGGTAATGAAATTTCACAGCCATTATCATGACCATCTGGTAATGAATACCTGGGATATCTACTCCAGCAGAAATAAAAACCTTGGTAAAATGTTTCCATTTATAGGATTTTTTTTTTTTTTTCTTGAGAGGTGGCAGTAGATAACAGATAACTTAGTAAATGTATGTCTTCATGGTTCAGGAGCCTTACAGTTTTTAATAAATAATGGCTTAAGTTAATTTTAAAATTTAGTTTCTTTTTTTTTTAATGGCAAGAAATTCCTTGTGAATTTAGCCTCATTCCATAGCATCGGCACAGATGACTTAGTTCTTAATTTGTGTATTCATTGTGAAATGGAGCAGGACCCTATGGTTCTTCCCTTCCATGTCCTCAGCCTGTCTTATGTCTATAGAAAAAATTTAGCCAAAGAAGAAGTTTAACCGGAGAAGTGAGAAAAAGTAAAAGCAAAGGGAAACAGTCAAAGGATACCAAATAATAATGTGCTCACTGAGCATAGTCAAGGGCCTTCAGTTCCTTTTCTTTTTTTTTTTTTTAATAGGTATTAATACATTCTTTTTTTTTTCCTTTTTTTCCTTTATTTTACAATACTGTATTGGTTTTGCCATACATCAACATGAATCCGCCACAGGTGTACACGTGTTCCCAATCCTGAACCCCCCTCCCACCTCCCTCCCCATACCATCTCTCTGGGTCATCCCAGTGCACCAACCCCAAGCACCCTGTATCCTGCATCAAACCTAGACTGGCGATTCGTTTCCTTTTCAAGGGCTGTAGATAATATTCTGAGCCATGTCCTGTGAGCTGTCTTATAGATGCTGAAAGCCCCACCAGGTGGAAGAAGTTAACTATATGATGACCAGACTGTAGCCATGACGTGAGCTGCCACAATTCTGAGAACTGGCCTCAAAGAAATGCGAACAAACGGACCCTGAAACTAAAGACCACCTGTACTTTAAACCAACAACAGTTGGGACTTTCCTCGTGGTCCGGTGGTTAAGGCTCCATGCTTCCAGTATAAGGCGCCTGGGTTCGTTCCATCTCTGGTCAGTGAACTAAGATCCTGCATGTTGCACCTAAAATCGAGATAACATTGATCAGACCACCACATGACCAATATCGAGATGACTGTAAGCGCCCACGGTGCTGCTTGTAAACCAGGCTTCCCTTTCCACCAACCCTGCCTCTGTATTGGCTTCAGAACTTCGGGCAGGTGGACTCCCGCTCTCCGTGACCCAGCGTGAGGCTGCTGCACTCTCGCGATACTGGCTCCCGCCTTCCCCCGCCCCACCCCCACCAGCGGACCGTGGCCGCTGCTCCCGCTGGCCCGGGTGCTGGGAGGCAGCCAGCGCCGTGGCTCGCTCGCCCTGAGCGGAGGGCTGGGGGGCGTGTTCCGAGCAGCTGCCTCAGGCACTCGTCTCAGGGGTCCTCCCCGTTTCTCCCCTGCTTGGCATTGGCTGCCCGCTGACGCTTTTCCTTGCTGGAAGGGAAACGTGTCTGGACGAGCTGAGGAGACTCAGACCCAGTAAGTCCGCCGGTGCGCACGCTGGCAAACTTCTCTTCTGGGCATAGAGTGCTGTGTGGGCGTTGTTGCTTGCCGCTTCTGATGTGTCTCTGACTTCGAGGACACTTGTGTTGGGACATGTTTGCTTAGGACCGTGTCACTCACCCTCGTGGGGGATTTATGGCAGTCCTGTCTTCTATGAGCGTCTATTCCATTTGTAGGATCGATAACTCTGTCGTCTTTTGTAAAATGGGAAATTCAGGTTCAATTCATTAGAAAAATTTTAGTTATGCAAGTTGTTGTTCAATCATTAAGTTGTGTCTGACTCTGTGACCCCATGGGCTGCAGCACGCCAGGCCTCCCTGTCCTTCACCATCTCCCAGAGTTTACGCAAACCCATGTCCACTGAGTCGGTGATGCCATCCAGCCACGTCATCCTCTGTCGCCCCCTTCTCCCGCCTTCAATCTTTCCCAGCATCAGGGTCTTTTCTAATGAGTCAGCTCTGCATCAGGTGGCCAAAGTTTTAGAGCTTCAGCTTCAGTAACAGTCCTTCCAGTGAATATTCAGGACTGATTTCCTTTAGGAGTGACTAATTTGATTCCCTGTGGTCCAACAGACTCTCAGGAGTCTTCTCCAACACCACAGTTAGAGAAGCATCAAATCTTCAGTGCTCAGCCTTCTTTATAGTCCAATTCTCACATCCATACATGACCACTGGAAAAACTATGACTTTGACTAGATGGACGTTTGTTGCCAAAGTGATGTTTCTGCTTTTCAGTGTGCTGCCTATGTTCGTCATAGTCTTTCTTCCAAGAAGCAAGCCTCTTTTAATTTCATGGCTGCAGTTACCATCCACAGTGATTTTGAAGCCCAAGAAAATAATGTCACTGTTACCACTTCTTCCCTTCTATTTGCCATAAAGTGATGGGACCAAATGCCATGAGGTTGTGGCTATTTCTCTCAGCCATCTTGATTCAGTTTGTGACTCATCCAGCCTGGTATGATGTACTCTGCATATAAGTTAAATGAGCAGGATGACAATATACAGCCTTGATGTACTTCTTTCCCAATTTTAAACCAGTCAATTTTTCCATGTCCCATTCCAACTGTTCCTTCTTGTGCTGCATACAGGCTTCTCAGGAAATAGGTAAAGTGGTCTGGAAAGACTTTTCCACAGATTGTTTGATCCATACAGTCAAAGGATTTAGTGTAATCAATGAAGCAGAATTAATTCCCTTGCTTTTTCTGTGATCCAAAAGGTATTGGCAATTTGATCTCTGGTTCCTCTGCTTTTTCTAAATCTAGTTTGTACATCTGCAGGTTCTTGGTTCATGTACTGATGAAGCCTAGCTTTAAGGATTTTGAGCATAATCCTCCTTTCTCATCATAGGGGATTGGAATGTCAAAGTAGGAAGTCAAGAGATACTTGGAGTAACAGACAAATTTGGCCTTGGAATGCTAAATGAAGCAGAGCAAAGGCTAACAGTTTTGCCAAGAGAACACACTGGTCACAGCGAACACCCTTTTCCAACAATACAGGAGATGGCTCTGCATATGAACATCACCAGATGGTCAATAGTGAAATCAGATTGATTATATTCTTTGCTGCTGAAGATGGAGAAGCTCTATACAGTCACCAAAAACAAGACCTGGAGCTGACTGTAGCTCAGATTATCAGCTCCTTATTGCAAAATTCGGACTTAAATTGAAGAAGGTATGGAAAACCACTAGGCCATTCAGGTATGAGGCTTCCCTGATAACTCAGTTGTTAAAGCAGGAGACCCCAGTTCAATTCTGGGGTTGGTAAGATCCCCTGGAGAAGGGATACGCTACCCAGTCCAGTATGACCTAAATCAAATCCCTTATCATTACACAGTGGAGGTGACAAATAGATTCAAAGGATTAGATATAGTAGACAGAGTGCCTGAAGAACTATGGATGGAGGTTTGTAACACTGCACAGGAGGTGGTGACCAAAACCACCCCCAAGAAAAAGAAATGACAGGAGGCAACGTGGTTGTCGGAGGAGGGCTTACAAAAAGTTGAGAAAAGAAGAGAAGCAAAAGGCAAGAGAGAGAGGGAAGAATATACTCAACTGGATGCAGAGTTATGCAATTATGATTAGAGAAAAATATTTTTTTTTAAACAATGTATGGCAACAGTTTTGGAGAAGGCAATGGCACCCCACTCCAGCACTCTTGCCTGGAGAATCCCATGGACAGAGGAGCCTGGGTTGGCTGCAGTCCATGGGGTCACTAAGAGTCGGACATGACTGAGCGACTTCACTTTCACTTTTCACTTTCATGCGTTGGAGAAGGAAATGGCAACCCACTCCAGTGTTCTTGCCTGGAGAATCCCAGGGATGGGGGAGCCTGGTGGGCTGCCGTCTATGGGGTCGCACAGAGTCGGACATGACTGAAGCGACTTAGCAGCAGCAGCATGGCAACAATATTCTCCAGAGAAAATTGGTTAAGATGAAACTCTTGAAATTCCAAAACTAGATCTTTTTGAATATGCGTTTGGAGAAAGCTAACTTGATAAAAAACTGCTTTCTGAATTTTGACCCCAAGAGAACAAAAATATGCCTATGAGAAAGCTTGAAGTTAACTCTTATCATGTCCTTGAAACACAAACACAGGCCCCTTTGCCTGAGACGTCAGCTTTGGGTTAATTAGTAGAAGTTTAAAAGGTGTTTGGGTTTACTAAACATGCATCTTGTACCCATTAAACAGAATTTGTGCTATGAAAGAAATGTATGTTTTTAGAGGTTATGGAGTGTGTTCTTAAGTTTGCCACTCAGAAAATACTGGTATAACAGTACAATTACTCGTTTCTTGGTTTAGTTAAGGACTTGTACTTTTTAATATATATTTTTTAATTTATTTTTTAATTGGAGGATAATAGCTTTACAATGCTGTGTTGGTTTCTGCTACACAACAGTGCAAATCAGCCATAATTATATATATCCGCTCCCTCTTGACCTTCTCTCCAAGCTTCCTCCACCCCTCTGAGCCATCAGAGGGCACCAGGCGGGGCCTCTATTGGCAGCGCCCCGCTCGCTATTTCACACGTCAGCGTGTGTGCGCCGGTGCCGCTGTCTCAGGCGCCCTGCTCTCGCCTTCCTCACCCTGTGTACGCAGTCCATTCTCTGTGTGCATCTCCCTTCCTTCCCTGCAAATGGGTTCATCGGCCCCATTTTCCTAGATTCCATACATGTGCATTAATATATCATATTTGTTTTTCTCTTCCTGACTGACTTCACTCTGTATAACAGGCTCTAGGTTCATCCACCTCATTACAACTGACTCAAATCTGTTCCTTTTTATGGCTGAGTAACGTTCCTTTGTATATAGGTACCACTTCTTTATCCATTCATCTATTGATAGACATCTAGATTGCTTCCATGTCCTGGCTGTTGTAAATAGTGCTGCTATAAACATTGAGGTACATGTGCCTTTTTGAATTGTGGTTTTCTCAGAGTATATCCTCATTAGTGGGGTTGCTGTGCCATGTGGTAGTTTTTTTATATACAGTTAAAAGAAAAAAACTGTAAAAAACCACCAACAACTGCCATATGACCCAGCAATCCCACTCATGCAGATATACTCTGAGAAAAAGACGGTGAGAGACCGGGAGGCCTGGCGTGCTGCAGTCCATGGGGCCGCAAAGAGGTACAGCGTGGGGACTAAACAACAGCACCGTGGTGGTTTAGCCCCACTTTGTTAAGGACTCTCCAGAGTGTTCTCCATGCTGGCAGCGCCAATGCTCATTCCTACCAGGAATGCAAGAGGAGTCCCTTTTCCCCACATCCACTGCAGCATTTAGCTTTTTGATGATGGCCGTTCTGATTGGTGTGAGGTGGAACCTCACTGTACTTTGATTTGCGTTTCTCTAATAATGAGTGGTGCTGAGCATCTTTTCATGTGTTTATTGACCATCTCTGTATGTTTTTGGAGAAATGTCTGTTTAGGTCTTCTGCCCATTTTTTAATTGGGTTTTCATTCTCCTAATATTGAGATGTAGGACATGCTTATGTATTTTGGAAGTTAATCCTTTGTCAGTTAGCACTTATTAAGGTCTTTTAAAGGACAATTATTGTGATATGTAATTAAAACTACTAGAATTATAAAGGAAACATTTCAGTATGTAAAGCAAGTGGGATATGTTTTGTTGGCAAGACAGGTAAAAAAGACTGGAGATATTTTTATTGAGGAAAAAAGGAGAATAATTTTATCCTAGAGCTGGTTGCTTGTGTTTGGGGAAAAATAAGAAACAAATTAATATCCAGAAAGTGATAAAAAAAAAATCTGTGAAAGTAAAGGGAACTTAGAGAAAAACATTTTGTATGTTGTCAGGAGTGATTAAAATTAGATTAGATTTAATTAGGTAAATGAACTTCGTTATTAATAGTAAGCTAGTACAAGACTGGAGTTTGGTTTTATTTCTCCCTGTCAAGAGAATAAAATTTTCCTGGAATATTAAGCTGCTTTTGATAACAGATTGTAAGTTTCTCTCTCGAGCTAACTCTGAGTATTTCAAACGGCCCCCAGGCATCTTGGAAGAAATATGAAAGTAACTAGGATTATTTGGTGTGTTAATTTACATGGAAAACATCTGAGAACTTTCAGGTCATACTGCTGAACTGGTTAAAAAATTTAAAAAATTTCTAATGGAAATCTATTGTTTTGCTTCAGACTATTTTTGACTCCAGTGTTCAGATGGAAAAAAATGTCTAATGAAGTTATCACAAAATATAATGACTTATGTATCACTGCTGGCTTTAAGGTTACTGCTAAAAGCACATGCATAATGCTTGTGTGATGTTTGGGTATAAGTGATAAAGTGAATAGCCTATACAAATGTGTCCCCATCAGCATACCTCTGTACTTGTTTGCTGTGTCTGATTAGTTCTCCCCCAATGTGGATGACAAAGCCAATGTATAAACAAGTGGTAAGCCTAGCACCAAGGGATATCAGTGAACTCAGAGTAGGCAACAAGCCACTCTGGCAACACTGGAAAAATATATTATCAATGCTTTCTGTGGAAAGATTTGCAATTAAAAGGGGCAAATGATGGAAGAAATGTTCACATATTGAGCCATGGGGAAGTCGTTCTGGCATATATATGATTTAATTTGAATTTTAAGATGACAAAGATAGCCTGTTTGTGGCCTATTAAACAAACATTGTACGCCTGCGTTGACCATTATGGGTGGGGGGGAACACATTCAGAGAATAGCACAAGGACACATTTTGATTGTGATTCTCACTGCAGTATGTCTACTAGTTTTCAAATATGTGTTCAAGTCATCTGTGACAGTAATCAAAGAGAGATAATATTTTTCTAATATAAAATATTGATGCTAAGCCTGGAACTTGAGACTATTTCCAGCTCTGGGTCCATCCCCCAGCTAGGCAGGGCCCTGCCCCTCCACAGAAAGTAGCCAGCAGGCATCACACGAGCACCGTTCTCTCAAATAGCTGGGGAAAAGTGGGACGGCAGTGAGACAGAGACCCAGTTGTCTGCTAAGTTCATGGCTAACCTTTATGCAAAACTTTATTCCCTCTCTTGTTCAGTACCTGTCCCTCTTCAAGACTGAGGAGTACCAAAGAAAAGTGGGGAGTGAAGCAGAGCAGGGCTATATGGTCCTGCCCTCCATGTCCTCAGCCTTGCTTTTGTCATGAAAAAAAATATTGCCAAGCTCTGAGCTTAACCAAAGAAGTGAGAAAAGGCAGAAGCAAGGGAAAACTCTCCAGTTTAAGACTAAATAATAATGGTATAGTGATTAAGCAAAGTCAAGGACTAAAAGTCCCTTCTCAAGGGCTATGGAAAATATCCTGAGCCATATCCTTTGAGCTGTCTTGCAGATACTGACGGAGAAGGCAATGGCACCCCACTCCAGTACTCTTGCCTGGAAAATCCCATAGACAGAGGAGCCTGGTAGGCTGCAGTCCATGGGGTCGCGAAGAGTTGGGCACGACTGAGCAACTTCACTTTCACTTTTCACTTTCATGCATTAGAGAAGGAAATGGCAACCCACTCCAGTGTTCTTGCCTGGAGAATCCCAGGGACAGAGGAGCCTAGTGGCCTGCCGTCTATGGGGTCGCACAGAGTCGGACATGACTGAAGTGACTTAGCAGCAGCAGCAGCAGCAGCAGATACCGAAACCCCTACCAGATGGAGGAAGTTAACTACGTAATGACCAGACTGTATCCATGACATAAGCTGCCTCAGTTTCAATAGCTGGCTTCAAAGAAATGGGAGCACATCAACTTTGGAACTAAAGACTAGCTGAACTTGAAACAATCACGATGTTGCTGCTCAGACCATCGCATGACCAGTTTCAAGATGGCTGTCAGAGCTGACTGCATGGCTGCTGCAGGCAGTACCCCCCTCCAAGTATAAAAGCTCTTGCCCCCTGATTGTCAGTGGCTGAGGGCAGCAGGGGTGGGAGGAGTCGGCCTTTGAACTAGAGTCCCCCCTCTGCCCCAGGCTATCGCCTCTGAAATAAAGCAAACTCTCCTTTCCACCAACCTTACCTCTTTACTGGCTTCTGAGCAGCAAGCAGCAAGCAGCCGGACCTCACTTTCAGTTACAATTCCACCAGTGTTTATTGAGGGCTTTCTGTTTGCCAGGCCATGGAGAAACAGTGATTCCAGAAACATGGGCTGTGTCCTCAAGTGTACAGTCTAAGAGGAGTACTTAATTATTCATATGACAGACTTTTTTTTTTAAAGTGACTACTGTGTGCCAAATCCCTGTCTTCATGAGCTTTACAAACTACTGGGAGAAAGCAAACAATGAACATAATATTTGCAGGCATTATTTATATTTAAAGTGTGTTTCTAGTACATAGGGTATAGCAGGATCTTGGTTTTTTATCTTGAATGACAATCTCTACCTTTAGGAGGGTTTAGTACAATTATACTTTCCATTATTGCACATTTCCTACAAACCAGGACATCCTCCTACACACTTAGAATACCACCATCAGAATCGGGAAGTTAACACTGATTTATTACTGCCACCTAATCTTCAAACCTCAGTCAAGTTTTCCTAGTTGTTCTAATAGTATCCTCTATATAGAGGAAAAGTTTCCCTTCAGTATCATCTGTTGTCTTTAGTTTTTATGTCTTTCCTTGATTTCTGTAACCTTGACACTTTTGAATAGGAAAGGTCATTATGTTTATTTTGTAGACTAGCTATTTGATTTTTTTCACTTATGTTTTCTCATTCAGAAACATATTATGCATTCAGATTATTATTATTATTATTATTTGGTATTCTTAGGCAAGAATACCAAAGAGGTGATCACTGTGTTCTGACTGTATTATCTCAAGTGGCACACAATCTCAGTTTGTCCCTTACTGGTGACGTTCACATTGGTTACCTGACTATAATGATGTCTGCCGGCTATGTGAAGTTATACTTTCTCTCCTTCATGGTTCACAAGCATCTTACAAGGATGTACTTTGGCATTAAGCAGATCCACAGCTCTTCATAAACTTTGAATTCATTCTTTCTTTTCTTTATATCAGTATGGACTCATGGCTTCACATTTTAATCAATAGGATACAATTAATGTTTGCCATGATTCATTTTGCCACTAAGAATTATTTTGGTGACTTTTTAGTTGGCTTCTGAGCCCTTTTGACATGTCCGCATCTTCTTTGACCATGTCTTTGATTTTGGAACAACAGGAGTTCCAAGTGTGTCTGTTATTCCTTCTGTCCAGCCTTGGCAACAGTCCTTCTCTTGTCCTGGATTCTCCATCTCTCACTCAGCTGCTGAGTTCACATCCTGGGATCTGCTCCCCTGGGGCCTCCTCCCACTCGCGTCACAGTCACACAGTCTCCAGTGCTCTCCCTTCCTTTCTGCAGAGCTGAGTTTCTGCACACCATCACTTTCCTACAGCCTGAAAAGTCTTCTTTTAACATTTTTTGTAGAACAGATTTGATGGTAGTAAATTCTCAGCATCTGTTCATCTTGAAGTATTTTTACTCTGCTTTCATTTGGGAGGGCTGCTTTTCTGGATAGACAATTCACAGGTGACAGCCTTCTCCCTTCAGCATTTTATCCATGTTGCCTTGCCTTCTGCCTTGCACTGTCTCTGGTGAGCACGTGAAAGTGTGAGTCGCTCAGTCGTGTCTGACTCTCTGCAACCCCGTGGACCATAGCTCGCCAGGTCCCTCTGCCCATGGGATTCTCTGGGCAAGAATACTGGAGTGGGTTGCCGTGCCCTTCTCCAGGGGATCTTCCCAACCCAGGGATCGAACCCAGGTCTCCCACATTGCTGCAAGATTCTTTACTGTCCAAGCCACTAGACAGTTCACGGGTGACGGCTTTTTCTTTTCAGCACTTTATCAAGGCTGTCCCATTGTCTTCTGCCTTACGTTGTTTCTGTTCAAAATGTGTCTTTGTCTCTCCTTCTGGCTACTTTTAAAGATTTTTCTTTTTGCATTGGTGTGAACATTGGAGTAGAATGTGCCTGGATGTAGTCTTTATTCTTCTTTGTTTCTTCTTATTTTTAAAAATATTGCTTAGGATTAGCTGAGCTTTTTGTTTTGGTAGCTTTGTGTTTTTTTATTCTTGGCTTCCCAGGTAGCTCAGCAGTAAAGAATCCTCCTACCAATACTTGAGGAGACTCAAGTTTGATCTCTGGGTGGGAAAGATGCCCTGGAGAAGCAAATGGCAACCCACTGCAGTATTCCTGTCTGGGAAATCCCAGAGAGAGTGGCCTGGCAGGCTACAGGCCATGGGGTTACAAAAGAGTTGGATATGACTTAGCCACTAAACAACAGCAACAGTTTTTTCTTAGACTTTTTTTTTTCTAAAAAGCTTTTTGTCCTCATTCTTCCTTTTCTTCTGCAAACCTGTCTGCCGGTGTGCTTGCCTGGCTGCCGTTTTCGCAGGGGCCACTCGCTGGCAGAATCCCCGTGGCTCCCAGTGCTGTGCTGCTCTGCAGGCTGTGCTCAGCTCATCGCTCGCACGCTTCTTTCTTCCAAGCTTTGTGGAGTCTTGTCCTCACGTGCATAGCCTAGTATTCAGTTTATGACTGCTGGAAATGCCTGGAACTTTATGGAACTCCTTCTCTGAATAGCTCCCTCCTCTCCAATACTCTGTCCTGCAAACCCAAGTCCCCTCAGCAGCCTTGACATCTGATCTCTCCTCAGGTCAGCAAGATCCCCAAGGGCTGCTTGGGCTGCACCCTACTTGCACTGCAGTCTGGACAGTGCCTCCAGGCAGAAAGCCAGGGCTGCTGTGGGGCCTGCTTTGGAATTCTCCTTCTCCCAGGGACTATAACCCAGTGCTGCCTGTTGTCCAAAATCTGAACATATTTGTGTAAAATTTTTTTCCAGTTTTCTGTTTATGTCAGTAGTGCTAATTCAATACGAGTTACTCTATCATGACCAGCAGTGAACACTGAGTAATTAGATGGTATGTTCAGTCACTCAGGCATGTCCGACTCTTTGCGACCCCATGGACTGCAGCACACCAGGCCTCCCTGTCCATCACAACTCCAGAAGCTCACTCAAACTCATGTCCATCGAGTCAGTGATGCCATCCAACCATCTCATCCTCTGTCGTCCCCTTCTCCTCCTGGAACCTCATGGAGCTCCTTCTCTGCATAGCTCCCTCTTCTCCAGTACCCCGTCCTGCACACCTAAGTCTTCGTGCATAGAGGAAAACAGTAGAATTGGAGAGACGAGAGATGGATGTTAGAAGGTAATATTATGAAAGAAATAATAGAAGCACTTCCCTGGAGGTCCAGTTGTTAAGATTCCATGCTTCCAGTACAGGGTAGTGGGTTCAATCCCTGGTTGGGGAACTGAGATCTCATATACCTTTTGGTTTGATCAAAAGAGGGGAAAAATAGAGTAAAATGAGCATTAAAAAATAAATAAGTGGAACACAGTGAGGAGGCTGGATAATGCTGGGTGAGGGAGGCACAGAGCTGAGTCATAGACCAGAAAGCAGGCATTACCGCTCAGCGTGATGAGTATAAGTGGAGAATATATTGAGCATCTGAAGAGGCAGGGTCACCTAAAACCATCCAGGGGTGTCTGGGAAGACACAGAGGAAGTCATATCTTGCTAAAGAGCTGAAGGATCAGTAGGAGCTAACTGGTTGATGGGATAGGAGTGAGAGTGCTGATGTGTGTTTCAAGATACCGGAAACAGGATATTTTAAAGACTCAGGGAGAGGCTCAGAGCACACACTGAATTTGGCAGAATATAAGTTTTTATTTTTTTTGGGTGGAATTATACTGCGTGATTAATCAGAGACCAAGTCATGGAGGGCCTTGCGTGCCATATTGAGACGTCTTCACGTTATCCTATGGCCTTGGAAAGCTATTAAAGGATTTTAAGCAAGTGTGAAACTTGATCGTAACCTCTGAATCTCCATTTCCCTGACTATAGAATGAGCATGTTGGAAACAATGGCATCGATTGTCTCTAATAAATGAGTCTACTTTTTACATGAGGATTCAAGTCTGTATCTGTATCAGAAGCCAGTGTCAAATGCCTAATATAAGAGGTGCTTGAAAAGATAATGCTTTTCAAACGATGTTTTGGACCACATATTTTTCTGAGAGATAAAGTGATCTCAACATAATAAAGGAAACTGATGGTGAAACTCTAAAAACATAAAACCTTTGATTTCTCAATTATCACCATTAAAAGATACAAAAGATTGACATATAATAGAAGGTAGTCAATTGCATGATAATATTTATCAGTACATAAAAAAATCTAGACAGTGAATAAAATGTTAATATTGAAGGTTTAGTAGAATCATAAAACAGAGGAGAGGAGCAGAATGAAAAGAAAGGCTGCAAACAAGTCTCTTTATTTCCATGCCAGATGGGGCTCAAAGGAAAAAGGTTGCTTTTTATTTATTTATTTTTATATTATTCTGCATTCAACTCAATTCAACATTTCTTTGGTTTCACGCTAGGTACTTAGAAAAAAAAAAAACCAAGATGGCTTTGACTGTTTTCACACCAAAGGCACTTATAAAATTTGAGGAAGCAGATGCTTCTAATTATTTGTTACAAGCAGGAGGATAAAATGAGAGCAGGTAAAATGAACGACTTCTGCATTGGGAGGAAAAAAATTGTGAACATTAAACTATATTAAAAAGGGCACAAATAAATGATACAGGAGAAGCACAGAGACATTTCCAAGGAAGACGAAAGGCTGATGAACTGAGAGGAGACACGAGCTTATCACAGATGAGAAAGAGTTTGGAATATGTTGAAGTCTGAGTAGGTCTTTGATGGTTGGACAAGGTAGGAAGGTTGTTCCAGGGAAAGGTGTGGAATGATGGAGGTGCTGGGCATATTTAGGAATGTGAGTGTTCTCGAGTGGCTGGAGCTCAGGGCAGCAAGGGGACATGGTTTCAAGCTGGCCAGAGATGCTGTCGCTGCCCTTCCCACATCCCTGCTGGCAGGCCACCCCTCTCCCAGCTCTAACGGGGCCACAGGTCTGCCCTTGTTCAGAGAATCATCCTCTGGTGAATGGAACCCCACTCAACAGAGAGCTCACCTGCACCTCTGCCGCATCTTCGGCTCATGTGACTGACTGGCGCAGGGTACAAAAGAGCAAGCCCCTCTTAGGGGGACCAACTGAATTTTCTGGTCAGGAGCAGCTTAGGGACCCAGCTGACACAGACTCCAGCTGAGGCCACGTCCGAGCTTAGTTCCTTTCCTTCCCCACCCTACTTCCCGTCATTCCCTTTTCCTGGGAGCACCAGCTCCCCAATCCATCTGAGTCCCCGTCTCAGTCTCTGCTTATAGGCAGTCAGAGTGAACATGGATGGAATTGGAAAGTAGACGGAACCAGCCTGGGGAGGGTCTCGGATTCCGTCCTGAGTTTAGGTTTTGTTTAGGCGGTGGGGAACTGACCATGGACAGTTTCTAAATAGGAGGAGGACTTGTTTCTTTTATATAGGGCACCTGCACTGGGATGGAAAGTGTCCCCCCAAATTTGATGTCTTTCTAGGAACTTCCAAGTGAGACATTGTTTGGAGACAGGGTGGTTGTAAATATAATTAGTTAAGCTGGAGATTCTACTGCAATAGGGTGAATCCTTAGTTCCTATGATTGGTGTCCTGATAAAAAAAAAGAAGAGACACAAGGATGATGGCCACGTGAAGACCAAGGTGGGGAGTGGAATTAAGACGTCACTAGTCTAAGAATGCCCAGGGATGCCAAAAGCTGGAAGAGGCAAGGAAAGATCCTTCTCTAGGGGCTCAGAGGGATCATGGCCCTGCCAGTAACTTGATTTCAGACTTCAGGTCTCCAGAACAGTGAGAGAGCACAATTCTGTTGTCTTAAGCTGACCCAACTGGTGGCACTTTGTTACCGCAGCCCTAAGAACTGACCACATGTCATAATCACAGTGCTGTCATGATTATTTAAAAATCATGACAAATGCCCAAATACTGGGAAGTGAGTTAGTTAACTGTGGCATATCAGTAACATGTTCTATTACCTAGAAATTTGACAATATGTGGATTTTAGAGATACACAGAAAACTCTGCTAAGTAATAAATCACAATCATATAATAAGGACCCAGTGATTATGAGCATAAATATATAACAATGGAGGTTTAGGAAAAAACTTTATTTTCATATAATTGGGGCAAGATGGTAAAACATTTCTTATTTCTTTTAATGAAAGGAATAAATGTTTGACATAGAAATTTTAAAACGAGTCACAAAAATAGTTGGACATAAAAGTCACTTTTAGATGACTTAAATTGAGATTGGAGATATATTTGGTCTATGCATACATAGTAATTCATTTTCCTCTTCATTGTGCTTTTAAACTTGAACCAGTGGCATATATTGTAAAATGACACAAATGGACCTTTAAGGAATTTGGTTTTTGGAAAACTTCAATATAGATTATATTGATTTTCTAAAACACTGAATGGACTGCTAACTGGGGCTAACACAGGGTTAAAAAATAGTCATGGCTAAGCAATTTGGGAGCCAATAGACCTAGAAGTTTATGACTCTCCCACTTGTTTTTTATAGACTCTAAGCTCTAATTAATACTTCAAGTCCACAAAATGAGGGGACTGGAGGCTTTGGCTTCTGGAGAAATATTTGCAGTGAAAGTTAAGAAGCTGGTGAAACAGCTTGTTAAACCAGCCCATCCCTTTAAATGCCACAACCCATGTAGTGATGAAATCTTGCTGGAAACCTCCAAGTGAGTCTTCTGAGCCAGGGTCAGTTTCCATTATACAACAGCAGTTGGCTAATTTTCAGGCCAGCTGACCTCTCTTTAGGTGGTCTGTCTTCTCTAAAAATAAAAATTAAAAAATTACCCCTCCAAACTGTAAGCCTGCTTCTGGAAATTAGTTTGTCATTTTGGTGAGTCTCAGAGGTATCTATGAGTAGCAAGTGTGGAAGAAGCGAAACACCATCCAGCGCCATAAGGAATGCTTGCACTGTTGGCCAAACCCATGTGAAACACAGTTGCTATTTATCTGAAGAGCAAAACAGGAAGTCACTCTGCAAGGAACCTCCCATTAAGAATCATTTCACGTGATGGTTTACAGCCCCTGTACAAAACCACCAGTATTTAAAGCAACAAACACCTTCTGAGTTTTCTATTAAGATTTTTCTTCTTCTTGGACAACTGAAAGTATGGCAATGTTTCATATATCCACAGTACAAAGAGTCAAGTCACCTACTTAATGATTTTCCAGGTAAAGTGCTATCAACGAGAGAAGTCCTGCAGGCCACGGTTTTTGCCCCAGATTTGGTCTTCCCTCCCCACTGGGAAGGAATCTTCCAAATGGCACAGCAATCACTCATCTTGGTGAAATCTCTCCTTAGAGATTCTCTGAGGAAAGAAAAGCACAGAAGGGATAAATAAAGCACCACGGGAGTAGAAGGGAAAAAATAGTCATACAGTTTTTAACCTTTGGGTGAAAACAGTGGTTCTTGAAATTTCCAGTGTTTTGGATAAATCTTGGTGGGGATATCCCCCTGGGAGCCCTTGCAGGAACTGTTTGGCCTCCAAAGGCACTGGGAGGGGGTCCACAAATGGAAAGTACTGGATCTAAAGTTAACAAGTCTCCCTCTAAAGAAGGAGGAATCTGAATCACCAGAGACATTTCCTAAGTAGAAATGCAGTCTCAGAGTTAGGGTTCTTGATGTGAGAATGTACAATTGCATTTTCCATTTGAGTAGCTCTAAAAATATTGTTTCAGGCCTTTCACCTGATGTTAGAATGATTGTTATATTCCTGGTGTTATTTTTGTTTTACTTTTTCTAAATAGGCCAGATGCTCCGAAGAATACAAAGATAGAGTAAAGATGAAAATTTCCTTCACTTGCCCAGATACCTGTTGTGTAATGACCTCACTCCACTGATCATTTTTGCCTTTTGAAGGTGCTTCTGCTAAACTGATGGCACTTCCTGCAAGTGGCATTAACCAAGATTTTAAGAATATGTCTCTCTATGAGCGACAGTTTTATTTGATTGCCAGCAGAGATTATTTGGAACAGACAATTTCTAGACTTTACATATTCTCCCAAGTCATAACTGTTGGAGCATGAAAAGTGGGCCATTTGCTGTTGGTATTTTGTAACCTGAGAAATTTTATTATTTTCCTTTATTGCCAATTTCTGGGAAAGACGATTCTGAAACACATTTTGTTGATTATCTAAGCACTATTAATTTCAGGTCTGAAAATTCCAAATGAAGTGTATTGACAGTCAAGTCTCTTTCTGAGTTTTATGGCGCTTTACTGATGTCTAATCTGTCTTAACAGCTCGTGGAGAGATGAGAGGCGGTACATAGATTCCCGAGAAAGTAGTCAATTTCAGTGAGATGACACCACTGCTGAGACTCATGCCACCTTAGGAAATTTAATTCTTCTCACCCCAAAGTTTCAGTAGATTAAAAACTACCAGGGAAATGCACCTTGCCATTTAAGTCTATTTAAGAATCTGTTCTCTTAGTTTAGTTAGCTCTTGAATAAGCTATTTTTCACATTTTTGGCTGGTTCCAAAAGCAAAATGTTGAAGTAGTGAATGGGCCCTGAGCAAATGATTCTGGCCCCAAGCTGCATATCATTCGTCCAGCTGTGACTGAGCAGGATCCCACGGGGGCTTTCCCAGGGACAGACACCTTCCCCACATCTCCTGCCTTTGCTCCTCTCTGAAGGACCTGAATGACAGTATCCCATGCGTATTTCCCAGTTTCTCAGCTGCTGAAACCACCACCAAATGGAAGAGATTAACTACCTGATGATCATGGGCAGGTAGCCCCCAGAACTTCCTGAGGCTAAGGATTGATCCGAGAGTTGTGCCTGAGCTGATCACTTACCCTCGATGCCCCTCCCTCAATTTGTCTTTAAAAAATGCTTTGCCGAGACTTCCCTGGTGGTCCAGTGGCTAAGACGCCATGCCCCCAGGGCCAGGGGATTGGGTTCAAGCCCTGGGTAAGGGATCTGGATCTCACCTAAAATCCCACAGGCCACAGTGAAGTTAGAAGATCCTGTGTGCCTCATCTAAGACCCACAACAGCCAAATAAATACATAAATAAAACTAAATATTTTAAAAAATGCTTTGCCAGAACTTTTCAGAGGGTTTGGGCGTTTTTGAGCATAAGCCACGCTTTCTCCTTGCTCTGCTCTGCAAAAACCTTCCTCTGCTCCAGACTCCAGCATTTTGATTTATTTGGCCTCACTGTGCATCAGGCATGTGAGCTTGCATTTGGTAACACAATGAACGCTACAGAGAGTCCATAAACAGAATATATCTGAGAATAAGTCACTGTCAAGTTCTTAGTCGCTATTCTATGTGAACTTCTTGAGGTGAGTTACAGAGCTGTTCTAAGCTAACATTCTCACATTCCCTGTGAGGGATTTAAAGTTCATCATTAGCTAGTCTTACCCTGAATTGTAATGTTGATGCTGATGATGTCAATTAACATTTATTGAGGGTATAATCAAACTGTTATAAATCAATGTACTGTTATTTAATCCTCCTTGTAGTCTTGAGAAGTCTAAATAATCTGTAGCAGAAGTAGACAATTGTAGGCTTAATGGTGGTTTATTTTAAAACTGAAATATTACTGAATTAGAGAATCCTGAAAATGAAGCCAGACTAAAGCTTGAGAAAAGCACCCATAGAGCCACCCTTCTAGTTTGTTCTGATTTCCTGCATAGATGCTGTCAAGTGTCCATGGTTCTATGAAAATTTGACCCTGTACCAAACGTTGAGGAAACGTGAGCAAGCAATTTCCAAGCTAATTTTTATAAATGAAGACACTTTAGAAATGGTCACTACATTAATTTAAATCTACACCCTTTCCTCTGATTCCACCCTTCTCCACTGACGGATGCGTTGTCTGCTTTTCAGATCTGGATATTAATTTTCCTACTTACATAGTGTATTTAATTGAATGCTGTCAATGGCATTTTCTCCTATTGACTCAATATGACTGATAACAGTGAAAAGAGTTCCTGATAGAATGACTGCTATGGACTAGTTAATTTACGTGGCAGGCACTATCCTGACTACTTTCCAAGTATTATCTCACTGTTCACAGGAAAACATGAGGTAGATGTTACTTTGTTATTGCTGTTTTGCAGATGAGGAAATAGTGTCTCCAAGAACTTAAGTGAATAGCTCAGTGAACAAAGCCAGTAACCTGGGCTTTCCTGGTGGCTCAGATGGTAGAGAATCCGCCTGCAATGTGGGACACCTGGGTTCGATCCCTGAATTGGGAAGATCCCCTGGAGAAGGGAAAGGCTACCCACTCCAGTATTCTGGCCTGGAGAATTCCATGGACAGAGGACCCTGGCAAGCTACACTCCATGAGGTCTCAAAGAGTCAGACATGACTGAGTGACTATCACTTTCACTTTTCACAAAGCCAGTAGATATGGAGATCCAGTGTTTGAAATCAGTTCTGTTTAACTTCTGAGTCCTAACATGCTGTTTTTTTTAAAATTTATTTTTTATTTTTTTATGGTCTCAATGTCATCTCTGATGTCTTTGATAATATCACTACTAGTTTCTTTAGAATTATCATTTCCTTTTACAGTCTCCATTTTTTCCACTTTGCTCTTTTCTGATTGTTTCTGTTTTTGCCTTTTATATTGTAGGCAAGGTTCTCAACTCTGAATATAACCAAAGATACCTAGAGGGCTTTAAAAAAATACTAATGCTCAGGACCACAGATGAATAAAATCCAAACCTCTGCTATTGGGACATATTTCTTAAAAGCTTACTAGTTGATCTCTGTTCAGATCTGGGGAATCCTTCAGTTCAGTTCAGTTGCTCAGTCATGTCAGACTCTTTGTGACCACGTGTACCACAGCACACCAGGCCTCCCTGTCCATCACTAGCTCCCAGAGTCCACCCAAACTCATGCCCATTGAGTCGGTGATGCCATCCAACCATCTCATCCTCTGTTATCCCCTTCTCCTCTTGCCCTCAATCTTTCCCAGCATCAGGGTCTTTTCAAATGAGTCAGCCCTTCGATGTCTCTATATCTGTGTCTGTTTAAGCAAGGAAGACTGGAAAACTGACTAGAAAACTTAGGCCAAGATGATTCAATTGGTGAATTCTATGGAGCATTTAAAAAAGAAATAATACACTATTATACACAGTCTTTCAGAATACAGAGAATGATGGTCCTATTAAACTCAAAAAATGAGTTTTTGAGGCCAATATCACTCAAATATGAGGCCAGACAAAAGCACTAAAAAATCCATTCATCCATCCATACCAGTAATCCTCATGAGACCCAAAGATTTTTTAACAAAATGCTAACAAATAAATCCAGGAAGGCAACGTTGATTTAATATTTGAAAATCAATCAGTATAATTCACTTAATAAAGGAGAAAAAAATTATCATTTCAATCAATGTAGAAAAATGTTTGAAAATATTCATTCATGATAAAACATTTAATCAAGTTAAAAGGGGACTTCCTCATTCTGATAAAGGGTACATATGAAAAACTTTTTTGCTAATATTATACATAATGTTTCAAAATTAAATGCTTTCTCACTGAGATCAGGAACAAGGCAAGGGTGATCATTAGCACCCCTTATAGTCAACATTTGACCAGAAAGTGTAGCCTTATTAAGCATGAAGGGGAAATAAAATGCAAAAGTATCTGAAAAGTAAGTAAAACTATCCCCTTTTGAAGATGTCATGATTGACTATGTAGACTATTATAAGAAATCTATAAACAACTGCTATCTGCAACTATTAAACTAATTTAGAGAGGTTATAGGGTAAAATGTCAATGTATAAAAAAATTGCATTTTTATATACTAAAAGCTGACTATACCCTTTTTGCATGAAAGAGGGACTGGGTGACATTTAGCTTCAGTATAAGGTAGTCTTGGTTGTTTACAGGGACATCCCATTATGAATATTTTATATCTTTACTCTTGGGCTGGTTGATTTCTCAGAAAAGAGTTTTCTAATCTGTCTAGACCATAATGTTCTGGCTGCCAGTGTTCTGGAGGTTGGGGATTTCAGGAAAATCAGTACACATATTTCCACTTAATCCCCATTTTTTGATTCCCCATTTTTTGCCTAGCATCCCTGGTACATTTACCCTCTGTTGAGAATCGACTGACGTCTTCTGCCAGGACGAGGGAAGGACTCCCCCTCTGGAGGGGTGTGATTGCTTCTTTCAATCCCCTTACCTGGGCGTTTTAATTTGGAGCCTCTCTCTCTCTTACCCTGCTCCAGAAGTGCGTGTTGCTACCAGTGTCTGAGTCCTCTGGGAACTCTGTGCAGGGATGAAGTGGGTTCTCAGTGTTCCCCGCTGCCAGCTCAGGCTCCAGTCCTGCTAAACTGATGACTGCTCAGCCGTCTGCTTCCAGGCGTGCAATATTTTATTGTCATCCTCCCTTCTGTTCTCCCATTCCTGTATGTGTTTGTGAGGACGCTCTTCATCTTTTCCATAAAGTACAGCAAGGATACCTCATGTGAAATTGAAATACCAAGATCACTGATTTAGAGGAATGACTTATTTTATAAAAAGTTAAGTTATATATTACATTTTAGTAATACTTGATACTTATGTAAGGGAAGAATAATCAGGCATCTCCTTTGTAGGCTTTAAAGTAACAAGCATTTCACATGGAAAATTCCATATGGAAGCAGATGGTTTTATTATCTGCAGTGAAAAAAAAAAAAAACAAAACAAAACTGAAAGAGTATCTGGTTTACCCAATATCAATGAGCCACTTTTCTCTTCATTCTGCCTCTCATGTAAACCATGCATTTATAACTTAGATTTTCATGGTAGTTAGAAAGAAATTTGGTGTAATTGTCACCATGCCTCTGAGGAAGTGAAAGACTACATTTTAGAGGCAGTACTAATTAATTTAACAAGCCTTAATTGAGAGTTAACCGTGAGGCAGGCACTATTCTGAAACAGAATGGACCCAGATCCCTGGCCCTCTGAGGATTCCATGCCAGGAGCAGGCTTCTGATAACAAAATTAACATAAAGGGCACCAAAAACTCCTTCAGTAAATTCCGTGAAATAGGGCACCTGTGCTTATATCTGTGGGTATTTCTTCTTGTGTCTGTGTTTTTGACTTCTGTAGCAGAGAGATTAACATTGTATTCAGATTTATTTAAATTCTCCTGTTGTTGCTGTTGTTTATTGATTATAACATCCACTCCTAAAGATGAATTGATATAGGCTTCCAAGGTATATACAAAGGTGATTAAAAAAAAAGTTTAAGTCAGAGAACTGAAGCAGAGGGAGAATCCAAATAGGAAAATAGAATAAAGCTAAGACTGACAACAATGAAGAAAATGCATGTAAACAAGACCCATTCCTTGTTAGGCACAGACGACAAATTTCCCTCTATTTCTTTTGGTATTTTAAAGGAAAAACATCATTGGTTTCCAGAAGTCAAAAAAAAGAGTTATCAGGTGATACAGGCACTTCCCAGGTGGCACCAGTGGTAAAGAACCCGCCTGCCAGTTCAGGAGACCTGCGCCGGTTCAATCCCTGGGTCGGGAAGATCCCCTGGGAGAGGGCATGGCAGCCCACTCCAGTCTTCTTGCCCAGAAAATCCCACGGACAGAGGAACCTGTGGGCTGCAGTCCATGGGGTCACACAGAGTTGGACACGACTGAAGCAACTTAGCACTCACGCACATAAAATACGGAGGTTTTGCCTGTGGATCTTCACGAAAAGATCTTCATTAAGAAATGGAGTGAAAAGCTTCCTTACTAAAAAAGAATACCACAGGGATTCCCTGGCGGCTCAGTGATGAAGAATCTGCCTGCCAGTGCAGGAGCTGCGGGTTCGATCCCTGCTCAGGGAAGATCCCACGTGCCTCAGAGCAGCTAAGCTCCTGTGCCACAACTGTGGAGCCTGTGACAAGAGAAGCCAGCACATCGAGAAACACGCACAGCAACTGGAGAAAGCCCCTGTGCAGCGATGAAGACCCAGCACGCCAAAAAGAAAGAGAATTATTTAAACATTACACTTTTGACTATCCCTTAAAGAAAATAAAGCAGTGAGTTCCATTGGACTACTTTTTCTTAGATCTTTACTATAGTCCAACTGTGTTAGTGCAAAGTATAATTTAGTAAGAGTGTTATACTAGGAGTCTAAATTAAGAAAATTCTAGAAAACCCTTCTACATATTTATTTAAAAATATGTGAATTTTTCATTCTCTGTGAAGTTATAAGAAATCTACCAATATTTGCAGTTTACAAAATACTTTCTTTCATATGCATTCTCTACTAAGGCAACTTTCCAGTGCGTGTTGTCATTATCATCATCTTTTTAACACAGAGAATCATGCATATTAAATAATTCACACAAGATATCCTAGCCAAGAAATGGGAAACCAATATTGGAGTAAAGAACTTTTAACTCTAGATATTGTGTTTTTAACAACTTACCAGTCTCCATTTAGCTACATCTAGGTGACCAAGAAAATGCTAACACACAGTTGTTTATTGCTTTTAGCTTTTAATAAACTGTGAAGAGCATAAAGTGGACTCAATAGAGACTGATGAAGTATATCTGGCTATGACTATGTATTAACCATCCAAATCAAGATATAGAATATTTCCAGCAGCCCAGTAGGTTCTTTTGTGCCCTTTCTTGGTCAACGTTTATTCTCCCAGCTACTACTGCTGCTGCTGCTGCTGAGTCACTGCAGATGTGTCCGACTCTGTGCGACCCCATAGATGGCAGCCCACCAGGCTCCTCTGTCCCTGGGATTCTTCAGGCAAGAATACTGGAGTGGGTTGCCATTTCCTTCTCCACTATTCTCCCAGATGTAACCGATATTCTGGCTTATATTATTATCAACATGATCAGGTCTTGAGCATTACGTAAATAGATTCATACTATGTATACTCTTTTATGTCTGGCTTTTTTTGCTCATAAAAATGTCTGTGAAATTCACTTATAATGTTGTGTATATCATTGCTAGGTCTTGTTCTTTTCTAAAAAACAGCTTTGTTGACATTTATTCTGCAAAGGATACAATTCATCCATTTAAAGTACACAGTTCAGCATTTTCTAGTATATTCAAAGAGTTATGCAACTATCACCAAAATCTAATTTTAAACATTTTTAACATCATCAAAGAAATTCCATACACATGAGCAGTCATTCCCCATTCCCCTCCCAAGACTGCCAAGCCCCAGAAAACCATGAATCTATCTACTTTCCATCTCTATAGTTACGCCCATTCTGCAAATTTCAATAAAATGGATTTACATAGAATGTTGTCCTTTGTGACGGGCTTTTTTCACTTACCATTATGCTTTCAAGATTCATCCTTATTGTAGCATAATATCAGTTCAGTTCAGTTGCTCAGTCGTGTCTGACACTTTGCAGCCCCAAGGACTGCAGCACTCCAGGCCTCCCTGTCCATCACCAACTCCCAGAGTTTGCTCAAACTCATGCCCATTGAGTCAGTGATGCCATCCAACCATCTCATCCTCTGTTGTCCCCTTCTCCTCCCACCTTCAATCTTTGCCAGCATCAGGGTCTTTTCCAAGGAGTCAGTTCTTCGCATCAGGTGGCCAAAGTATTGGAGCTACAGCTTCAGAATCAGTCCTTCCAATGAATATTCAGGACTGACTTCCTTTAGGATGGACCTGTTTGATCTCCGTGCAGTCCAAGGGACTCTCAAGAACCTTCTCCAACACCACAGTTCAAAAGCATCAATTCTTCAATGCTCAGCTTTCTTTATAGTCCAGCTCTCACATCCATGCATGAGTACTGGAAAAAACATAGCTTTGACTAGATGGACCTTTGTTGGCGAAGTAATGTCTCTGCTTTTTAATATGCTATCTAGCTTTGGTCAGTTGTTCTTCCAAGCACCAAGTGTCTTTTAATTTCATGGCTGCAAACACCATCTGTAGTGATTTTGGAGCCCCCCCCCCCCCCAAATAAAGTCTGTAATTGTTTCCCCATCTGTTTGCTCTGAAGTGATGGGACTGGATGCCATGCTCTTAGTTTTCTGAATGTTGAGTTTTAAGCCAAACTTTTCACTCTCCTCTTTTGCTTTTATCAAGAGGTTCTTTAATTCCTCTTTACTTTCTGCCATAAGGGTGGTGTTCTCTGCATATCTGTGGTTATTGATATTTCTTCCAGGAATCTTGATTCCAGCTTGTGCTTCATCCAGCCTGGCGTTTTGCATGACATACTCTGCATATAGCAAACACCTTTTTCCAACAAAACAAGAGAAGCCTCTACAAATGGACATCATCAAATGGTCAATACCAAAATAAGATTGATTATATTCTTTGCAGCCAACAATGGAGAAGCTCTATACAGTCAGCAATAACAAGCCCAGGAGCTGACTGTGGCTCAGAACAGGAACTCCTTATTGCCAAATTCAGACTCAAATTGAAGAAAGTAGGGAAAACCACTAGACCATTCAGGTATGACCTAAATTAAATCCCTTATGATTATACAGTAGAAGTGATAAATAGATTCAGGGGACTAGATCTGATAGACAAAGTGCCTGAAGAACTATGGACAGGGGTTCATGACATTGTACAGGAGGCAGTGATCAAGACCATCCCCGAGAAAAAGAAATGCAAAAAGGGAAGATGGTTGTCTGAGGAGTCTTTACAAATAGCTAAGAAAAGAAGGGAAACTAAAGACAAAGGAGAAAAAGAAAGATATACCCATTTGAATGCAGGGTTCCAAAGAATAGCAAGGAGAGATAAGAAAGCCTTCCTCAGCGATCAATGCAAAGAAATAGAGGAAAACAATAGAATGGGAAAGACTAGAGATCTCTTCTTCAAGAAAACCAAGGGAACATTAGAGATACCAAGGAAACGTGTCATGCAAAGATGGGCTCGATAAAGGACCGAAATGGTATGGACCTAACAGAAGCAGACGATATTAAGAAGAAGTAGCAAGAATACACTGAAGAACTATACAAAAACAGTCTTCAAGACCCAGATAAATCATGATGGTGTGTTCATTCACCTAGAGACAGACATCCTGGAATGTGAGGTCAAGTGGGCCTTAGGAAGCATCACTGCGAACAAAGCTAGTGGAGGTGATGGAATTCCAGTTGAGCTATTTCAAATCCTAAAAGATGATGCTGTGAAAGTGCTGCACTCAGTATGCCAGGAGACTTGGAAAATTCAGCAGTGGCCACAAAACTGGGAAATATCAGTTTTCATTCCAATCCCAAAGGGCAATGCCAAAGAATGCTCAAACTACTGCACAATTGCACTCATCGCACACGTTAGCACAGTAATGCTCAAAATTCTCCAAGCCAGGCTTCAACAGTACATGAACCATGAACTTGCAGATGTTCAAGTTGGATTTATAAAAGGCAGAGGAGCCAGAGGTCAAATTGCCAACATTTGTTGGATCATCGAAAAAGCAAGAGAATTCCAGAGAAACATCTACTTCTTTATTGGCTACACCAAAGCTTTTGACTGTTTGGATCACAAGAAACTGTGGAAAATTCTTAAAGAGGTGGGAATACCAGACCACCTGACCTACCTCCTGAGAAATCTGTATGCAGGTCAAGAAACAGCAGTTAGAACTGGACAAGGAACAACAGTCTGGTTCCAAATTGGGAAAGGAGTACGTCAAGGCTATATATGTATGAAATTGCTAGTTTGTATAATAGTTCTATTTTTAATTGTTTGAGGAGGTTCCATACTGTTCACTGTAGTGGCTGGGCCAGTTTACATTCCTGCTAACAGTGTATGATGGTTTCCTTTCCTCACATCCCCACCAACGCTTGTTATTCATTGTTTTTTTGAAGAGCCATTTTATCAGATATGAGTGCTCCATCTTTGCAGTTTTGATTTGTATTTCCCTTAGGATTGGTGATGTTGAAATCTTCTTATGTGCTTTCAGGCCATTTGTTCTTTAGAAAAATATCTATTCAGATCCTCTGCCCATTTTAGAATCGGGTTATTGATTTTGATGTCAACATGTATGAGTTAATTGTATCTTTTGGTTATCAACCCCTTATCAGATTTTGAAAAATATTTTTCTTATGTCCTGCCACACTGCTGAATTTATTATTCAATATTTTTACTGCTGGAAAAATATGCATTTGGGTTCTTTTCAGTTTTTGAATATTCTGTATAACACTACTGTGAACTTTTTGAATATGCTTTTTGGTGGGCATAGATACTCATTATCTCAGATATTTACCTCTGAGTGCAATTTCTGGGTCATATTATAGTCAACATAGCTTCAGTAAAACTCTATGTCAGTTTGAATAATTTGTTTTTTTCACATACTTTGATTGTAGTGATGACCAGCTTGAGTTATTTCTTAGAGATATGACCTCAATTTATTAGTGACTAATTGATATTTATCAAAATTGAAAAAGTGGAAAGGATTACAAAAGACTATATGTAACATGATGAGTGTTAAGGACTATTCAGTTCAGTTCAGTTAGTCATGTCTGACTTTTTGTGACTCCATGGACTGCAGCACACCAGGCCTGCCTGTCTGTCACTAACTCCCAGAGTTTACCCAAACTCATGTCCATTGAGTTAGTGATGCCATCCAATCATCTCATCCTCTGTCGTCCCCTTCTCCTCCCACCTTCAATCTTTCCCAGCATCAGGGTCTTTTCCAAGGAGTCAGTTCTTTGCATCAGGTGGCCAGAGTATTGGAGTTTCAGCTTCAACATCAGTCCTTCCAGTGAACACTCAGGACTGATCTCCTTTAGGATGGACTGATTGGATCTCCGTGCAGTCCAAGGGACTCTCAAGAACCTTCTCCAACACCACAGTTCAAAAACATCAATTCTTCAATGCTCAGCTTTCTTTAGAGCCCAATTCTCACATCCATACATGAGTACTGGAAAAACCAAAGGTTTGACTAGATGAACTTTTGTTGGCAAAGTAATGTCTCTCCTTTTTAATATGCTGTCTAGGTTGGTCATAACTTTCCTGCCAAGGAGTAAGCGTCTTTTAATTTCATGGCTGCAGTCACCATCTGCAGTGATTTTGGAGCCCCCTAAATTGAAATCTGCCAGTTTCCCCATCTATTTGCCATGAAGTGCTGGGACCAGATACCATGATCTTAGTTTTCTGAATGTTGAGCTTTAAGCCAGCTTTTTCACTCTCCCCTTTCACTTTCATCAGGAGGCTCTTAAATTCTTCTTTGCTTTCTGCCCTAAGGTTGGTGTCATCTGCATATCTGAGGTTATTGATATTTTTCCTGGCAATCTTGATTCCAGTTTGTGCTTCATCCAGCCCAGCATTTCTCATGATGTACTCTGCCTATAAGTTAAATAAGGACGTTAGACAGGTAATAAAGAAGATTCAGAATAAGGGGAGGAGAATATTTAGCTTTAAAGAGCATAGTCAGTAGACTGTTTTTCTAACAAACTATAGAAAGTAAACATTACTATAGAAAGGAATCATTTCTTACGAGTGAGAGAGTCTGACTTCAGATCAGTTCAGTTGCTCAGTCGTGTCTGACTCTTTGCGACCCCATGAATTGCAGCACGCCAGGCCTCCCTGTCCATCACTAACTCCCGGAGTTCACTCAAACTCACCTTCCTCGAGTCAGTGATGCCATCCAGCCATCTCATCGTCTGTCGTCCCCTTCTCCTCCTGCCCCCAATCCCTCTCAGCATCACAGTCTTTTCCAATGAGTCAACTCTTCGCATGAGGTGGCCAAAGTATGAGTTTGAAGTATGAGTATGAGTTTGCCATTTATAGACACAGTTTAAAGAGAAATATCAGACTAGCTTGCTTTCTACCTGCCTAGTTTTAGAGGTCAGTTCTTTCCTCTGTAAGCCAAGTCTCATCCAAATCTAGTCTTTAATGTTGCATTAAAAATAGTTAAAAGACTAAGTAGTTTAACCTAAATGTAAAGGAATAAGTTTAAAGAAGTAGATTAAAGACTGTTTTTCCCACATTGCTCCTCTTCACTGATGAAAAGGGTCAGAAATAATGAAAGTAACATTTTTACTGGAAAAATTAACTCAAGAATAGGTGTGAGGTTAAAATTTTCATGCTTTAACAAAATCCTGCCTGCTTGAGGGAACCTTGAACAGGTTATCCAAAATCTTTCTTTACATGGGGAGATAATGAAAAAAACATTAAAATATCCTTTAAACTTCAACTAAAAATAGGTAAAACTATACATTTCAACTTTGGCAGAATTTCAGCTCTTAATGAGAAGGGAAAAAGGAAGCCAAATTTGAAGAAAAATTGTTAAGTGTACTTAAAGTTCGAGTAATTTATTTTGTGAGAACTTTATAGAACATTTTGATTTAGTGTTTTTAGATACAGATGATGGATTAACATTCCTTCTTTTAAAAGTCAACATAGTTAATGATTTGAAAATTTAAATGGTTCTTGAATTAAGGGTACTGTTTCTGTTATTATCGTTTATGTTTGTTTGCTTGAAGTGTTTTTCTGCCCTTCTTTCCCTAATCTTTTGTTTGGTTGGTTGGTTGGTTATTTTAGTGTCAGTATTTATGGATTTTTCCAATATGGTGGCTCCTCCTCATTTTTCTAACAGCTTCTCTGCTTTTTGTTTTATCTGGAGCTGGCAAAGATGGCTAGCCCTGAGATCCAGTGTTTGGACCATGACGCCCATTTCTGTCTCTTTCTGTTACTTGTACAGGACCTGCCTCTCTCTCTCTGAGAAACCTTCCCGCCCTCATTTTCCACCACTCCCTTGCTTGCTTGAGCCTTGCTACTTCTCTGGAGTGTTGCAATAGCTATACAGAAATAGTTTCTCCTTTGACTTTCTGGCTTTTGAGCTTTACGAATTCCCAATTTCTGGTGAATTACAAAATCAGTTCCGTTAGCTGTGCGTCTCAAGGCTGTGGTTTTTTTGGAGAAAGTGACAGGACAATTATGATTGGCTGAGTATCCCAAGAGGGTAAATCAGTTTCTCCTGATCAACTCCTGTCTAGAGAGCCTCCATGTTTTCATGGAGCCATGACCTATTCAACAATTATTTCTCCTTTTCCTCCTTATTTTCCAGGCAGGGCGACTCCTATCTCAAGTCCTGACTCCCGCCTGGGCCCCCTGTGTCTACTTTTCTCAAGTAAGAAGTTTCTTCTTCCTCTCTCATCTAAAACCCCTTCCCGTATCTTCTCATCCTCTCCCTCCTATCTCTGTTCCTTTATCATTCTATTGGCTTTGAGGTCCTGTATAAGCACTTTTGGTCTCATCTGTATGTTTTGAACCCTGCTCCCCCTCTCTTCTTTCATGGACAGCTTCTTGAATCTACCTACTCCTTTATCTAAGGAAATACTCCTTTCTCTAAGCCAGTGATTCCCTGTGTGGAGGGAGCTGTTCTTCCAGGAGATGTTTGGCAATGAGTGGAGGTGCGTTTGTGTTACAGCCTGTGGCATTGGGTGTTATTGTCTCCTATTGACTAGAGACCAGGGATCCTGTTCAACATTCTACAATGTCCAGGGCAGATACCCCTGGCAAACTACCCAGCCCCAAATATCATTAGGGCCATAGTGGAAGAACCTTGTTCTGAGCCTAATTCAACCCAAACTTTTGCCCCTCCAGGAAACTGAAATGCTTTTGTGACTGTGTTTACTTCTTTGAGTTTTCCCTTCCTCTGTCTCCTGCTTTTTCATGATCTTCTAGGATGAAAGTCAATGCTTGTGGCTTAGTTTCCTTAATTTCCACTCATATCACTGAATAACACATGATGATGATAAAAATTATGACTCACCCAAAATTATTAAGATCTTTAACAGAATCAGTTTTCCCCCGAGCTCATCACAGTGAGCTTGGAAGTGAATGAAGCAGCTGGGAACACTTCTCTCATTCCACTTGTGACTTGATTATTAGCCACAGAAGCCTATGACCTTGAACTTAGATATGTATTTAAACATTTAAGTATGGTAGATAAAAAATTATCCTTGCTGATTTTTGTGTTGAGAAACACCAGGCGATAGCTATTTGAAGTGAACATAAAAAAGATGTATTTGAAGTCCAATCGCAAAACTTTTTACAATATATGCGTATTTGCCAGAAATAATAGAATCAAGTAAAAAATGGATTGCTTATACAGATACGGTGAGATCTGTAAAGCTTTAGTGTGGGTGTGATTCCCCACCACGAGGCTGTTGTGCCCTTGAAAACATCAATGGATATGGCACCATTCAAGGTGACACCTTGTCCAAAACATTTGCTTCTCTGTCTTCTCAGAGTGTTTAGTAGGATATTTTTAACACACACACACACACACACACACACACACACACACGAAGCAACACATTTCTAGTAAAATAGAAAAAACCTTAACTTTTCCATGTATTCTGTAACTAGCAGAGACAGTTGAAAGAGTTACTTGGAATCTGTCCAGTCAGAATTGAATTATTTTCCTTCTTGGAGGAAAAGTAATGAAATAGCATAAGGGAAAATCTTGGGTAAAATTTTTCATCATAATGATGGAGAGTAACTTGCAAGTTTGAATTATTCAACATATTTAAAAGAAATGTTCAGCTTGCCATTTCCTTCTCCAGGGCATCTTCCTGACCCAGGGATCGATGTAGGGTCTCCTGCATTGGCAGGTGGATTCTTTACCACTGCACCACCTGGGAAGCCCATATCCAGTAATTGCTGCTGCTGCTGCTAAGTCGCTTCAGTCGTGTCCGACTCTGTGCGACCCCATAGACGGCAGCCCACTAGGCTCCTCTGTCCCTGGGCTTCTGTAGGCAAGAATACTGGAGTGGGTTGCCATTTCCTTCTCTAATGCATGAAAGTGAAAAGCAAAAGTGAAGTCGCTCAGTCGTGCCCGACTCTTAGGGACCCCATGGACTGCAGCCTTCCAGGCTCCTCCGTCCATGGGATTTTCGAGGCAAGAGTACTGGAGTGGGGTGCCATTGCCTTCTCCATATCCAATAACTACTCTTATACAAATCAAATTATGAAAATACAGCTTGTGATAAAGAGTGTGGCTCAGAGTTTAGACATTTTACAACATTTAATGAAGATACTGCATTAGTTTTTTTTTTTAATAATGATCAATTTATTATTTTTTTCAATGAGAAAGGCATTTGAGAGTATTCCCTAAAGGAAATAAAGAGACCCACAAGGGATCCAGAGAGTTTTTCTGTCCTTCTTATGACCCAAGTGACGTTAAGTCTCACTAAGAGAGTATACAGTGAAAGTTCTGTCAGGAAAAGCCTGAACATGTACCACCAGACTCTATAAAATTAATTTCATTTTTTTTCTAAATTGAAAATCAATATGATAGCCAATGATACAGGTAGAAAGTAAATTTAGACAAGAAACCTGACTGGGTTAGTATCAAGATTTTGAGAACAGAGAAGGAAATAGTTCAAGAATAGGAGTAGAGCTCTAATACTGCTACTAATAGCATTAATATTAGTAGATGTGGATTTTTTCCTGCATATAGAAATGATTTAATTCACAGTGTCTTCTGTGAAATTGACACATAACTCTTTTCAAGGCATTTGTCCAGAAATTGAGAATATAGTGAAATAAAAATATCTATTATGAATGCCCTTATGCCAAGTAGTATAGTTATTTAACAAGGAACAATAACATTTACTAATGACAACTTCAGCTCTCTCTATTCATTTTTTTAAAAAAAATTCAGCATCAAGAAGATAAAAAAGAAAAATAAAGAACTTAAATAGAATTCTTGTTTGATAGTTATTGGAAACCAGTGACTGGAAGCACTTGGTATAGTGTGTCCTACAAAGGGCTTTTTTTAAATTTTATTTTTTGCTTGGACTTCCCTGGTGGCTCAGACGGTAAAGCATCTGTCTACGATGAGGGAGACCCGGGTTCGATCCCTGGGTTGGGAAGATCCCTTGGAGAAGGAAATGGCAATCCACTCCAGTACTATTGCCTGGAAAATCCCATGGACAGAGGAGCCTGGTAGGCTATATATAGTCCATGGGGTCGCAAAGAGTCGGACACGACTGAGCAACTTCACATTTAAAGCTCTTCACCTCCTCCAGGCTACTTAAGGAAACCCAAGTGTCAAACTGCTGTTAAAGTACTTTCCTAACTGGAGGAAGAAGATTGGAAATGAGAGTTGCATTTTTAATAGATTAAACTATATCTTATTTCAAATTTTAGAAACAAATACTCTCATTGTTCATCTGGGGTATAAATTTTTTTTTGTCTCTTCACTAAACTTTTCAGTTAAATCCTCTAAGGGTGCCATCCTGACTTACAGATGTTAAGTAAGAAAAGTTAGCTACACATCCTCCACTGATAAACCACAGTGTCCTTGCACTGTGCTCCCAAACTGTGTTTTCCTCTGGAAACACCTTCCATTGTCCCCTGCCAATGCAGGAGAGAGGCCTGGGTTCAGTTCCTGGGTTGAGAAGATCCCCTGGAGATGGGCATATACCCACTCCACTGTTCTTGACTGGAGAATCCCATGGACAGAGGAGCCTGGCAGGCTGCAGTCCATAGGGTTGCACAGAGTCAGACACGACTGAAGTGACTTAGCATGCATGCATACAGGGTTAAGGAAAACCGAAAAAGATACAGGAAGCATCAAGCCAAGTTTTGCTGGATCATAGAGAAAGCTAGGAAATTCCAGAAAAACATCTGCCTCTGTTTCATCGACTATGCCAAAGCCTTTGACTGTGTGGATCATAATGAACTGTGGAAAGCTCTTAAAGAAATGGGAATACAAGACCATCTTACCTGTCTCCTGAGAAACCTGTATGTGGGTCAAGAAGCAATAGTTAGAACCCGGTATGGAACAACTGATTGGTTCAAGATCGAGAAAGGAATACAACAGGGCTGTCTGCTGTCACCCTGTCTGTTTAACCTATACACTGAGCACATCATGAGAAATGCTGAGCTGAATGAGTTACGAGCTGGAACCAAGATAGACGGGAGAAACATCAACAACCTCAGATGTGCAGATGATACCACTCTAATGTTAGAAAGCGAAGAAGAACTAAAGAGCCTCTTGATGGGGGTGAAGGAGGAGAGTGAAAGAGCCAGCTTAAAACTGAATATTTAAAAGACTAAGATCATGGCATCGGCCCTATTACTTCATGGCAAATAGAAGGGAAAAGGTGGAGGCAGTGACAGAGCTCCTCTTGTCTCTAAAATCACAGCAGACGGTAACGGCAGCCATGGAATCAGAAGAGATTGCTTCTTGGCAGGAAAGTGATGACATACCTAGACAGTGTGTTTGAGAAACAGAGATATTACTCTGCTGACACAGGTCCATAAAGCCAAGGCTATGGTCTTCCCCGTGGTCACACATGATTGTGAGAGTTGGACTGTAAAAGAGGCGGAGCTCTGAAGAATAGATGCCTTTGAACTGTGGTGCTAGAGAAGACTCCTGAGAGTCGCTTGGACTGCAAGGAGATCCAACCAGTCAACCTTACAGGAAATCAACCCTGAATATTCGTCGGAAAGACTGATGCTGAAGCTGAAACTCCACTATTTTGTCATCTGATGTGAACAGCTGACTCATTGGAAAAGTCCCTGATTAGGGTTAGGGTTAGGGTTAGATTAGGGTTAGGTTAGGGAAAGATTGAAGGCAGGAGGAGAAGGGGATGACAGAGGATGAGATGGTTGGATGGCATCTCCGACTCAATGGACATGAGTTTGAGCAAGCTCCGGGAGTTGGTGATGGACAGGGAGGCCTGGCGTGCTGCAGTCCATGGGGTCACAAAGCACTGGAAATGACTGGGCAACTGAACAGCAACAACAGCAGCAGCATCCAGATACTAGCAGGAGCTGGAAGCCTGCCCTGACCTGAGCGATCAGAGGAAGCTGGTAGTGACCGGGGAGGCAAGCCTCGTGAGGTGGCTCCCAGCGCTAGCAGGCGTGCTTTCTCAGCTCTGGTGTCAGCTGGCCTCCTGCTCGGATAGGGGGACCTGACAGGGTGGGAAATTGACGGAGAGAGCAGGGAGAAGCCTCAGTGAGTCCCTCTGTCCCCTTGAGGCTGCAGTTCCCGCTGGGGGGCCCTCCTGGCCGCAGCAGCTGCTGCCTGGTGGGCCACCCCTCCCCCACTCTGCGGGGGCGTGGGATCTTTCTCAACGCTGGTCTCTGAGTAGCTCACTGCACCCCAGTCCTCTTCAGCTCTTCCCTCACTTTTGAAACCAGCCCACAGCTTTCGTCCTCTCTATTTAAAAAATGAAAAATTGTTTGTCTTTCCCTGTTGGATCTTGATAGATACTTTATACTTTTAATTGCTATATTGAACAGATGTCTTATTTTTCCTTGCACTATTTAGAGTCTATGTCATTATCTATTTGGTTATTGCTGGTGTAGAAGAATGACTTGAATTTTTAAATTTTTTATACAGTTTTTAAAGGCTACTTTCTATTTACAGTTATTATAAATATTGGCCGTGTTCCCTGTGTTGTTCAGTAATCCTTGGTCCTATCTTATAGCTGATAGTTTGCGCCTCCCCTTCCCCTACCCTTAAACTTCTCCTCCTCTGGGAAGCACTAGTTTGCCATCTGTATCTGTGAGTCTGCTTCTTTTGCTATCTTTACCAAGACTCTGGCATATTTTTCAGATTCCTCACGTAAGTGATCCCATGCAGTGCTTGTCTTCTTCCGTCTGACTCAGCTCACTCGACACGATGCCCACTAAGTCTGTCTGTGTCGCTGCACATGGCAAGACGCCATTCTTTTCTACGGCTGAGGTGACATTCCACTGCCTGCATGTGCCGCGTCTGTTCCATTCCTCTGCAGATGGACACGTAGGTTGCTTCCACGCCATTCTTTTCTACGGCTGAGTAACATTCCACTGTCTGCATGTGCCGCGTCTGTTCCATTCCTCTGCAGACGAACACGTAGGTTGCTTCCACGTCATTCTTTTTTATGGCCGAGTAACATTCCACTGCCTGCATGTGCCGCGTCTGTTCCACTCCTCCGCAGATGGACACGTAGGTTGCTTCCACGTCATTCTTTTTTATGGCCGAGTAACATTCCACTGCCTGCATGTGCCGCGTCTGTTCCACTCCTCCGCAGATGGACACGTAGGTTGCTTCCATGCCATTCTTTTCTACGGCTGAGTGACATTCCACTGTCTGCCTGTGCCGCGTCTTCCCGTTCATCCGCAGACCGACACGTAGGTTGCTTCCATGTCTTGGCTGTTGTAAATAGTGCTGCTATGAACCATGGAGGTGCCTGTATCTTTTCAAATTAGTGTGTTTGTGCTTTGGGTGTATACCCCAGAGTGGAATTTCTGGGTCCTAAGGTAGTTCTATTTTAGATTTTTGAGAAACCACCATACTGTTTTCCACAGTAGCTGCACGAATTTACATTCCCATCAACAGTATAAAAGAGTTAGAAGAATGACATTGTATCTACCAACCTGGCTGTACTCTGTTGTTAATTTAAATATTTGTTGATTCATCTGTGTATTCAATAGAAATAATCATCTGAAGTAATGCTTACACTTCTTCTTTCTTTTGCTTTGCATATACCATTGGAAAAGACTTTAGTCCTGCGTTTGATAGCCGTGGTAATAGCATTCTTTTTTTATCACCATCTTAATTAAAATGTGTCTATGGTCTGTGGTTTTTCCATTTTGGTACAATGCTTGTTACAGTTTTAAAAATATATAGATATTTATAAATTTAGGAAATTTCTATCTATTTCTAGTTTTTTGGCTGTTTAAAAAAATTGGTAATAAGCATTTACCATTACTTTTTAGCATCTATTGAAATAATCATGTAATTTTCCTTCTTTAATTCCCTACTATGGTGCTATGGTATATTGCATTGATAGATTTCTTGATATGAAACATTCTTGCATTACTAGAATAAACCCTACTTATTCATGACTCTTTTTATAACATTGTTGATCACATTAGCCAGAAGGTTTTGTTCTATCATCTATTTAATTAACTTTGGTTCCATGTTCATAAGTGAATGGAATGTTTAATTATCTTGTCAGCATCCTATCTTACTAAAGTTTTCAAAATTCTAGCTTTTGACTTTATTAATCTTTATGATTCTTCTGGTGAGTTTTTATTTATCATTTAACTTATTTTTAATTATTGCCTTCCTTCTAGTGTCATTGGGTTTTCTTTGCTGTTCTTTTCCCATCTTCCTTCATTGTTAATTTTTTAAAATATTTTTTTGTTTTCTGCAGTATGCATTTATGGCTATTAATTTCCCACTGCATATCGCTTTGTCCACGACAGACACCTTTTTATAAATGTTTACATAGTTCTCCACCTCTTAGTGACTTTAGATTTCCCTTAGGATTTTTTTCCTTTGAAGGGGCTATTCAGTAACAAATTATTTCATTTCTATACATTCATATGGCTTTTAAACTTACTCTGTTATTGTTCTCCAGTTTTTCCCTAATGTCCAGATAATACAATAGGTAAGATATTAATCTTTTAAATTAAATTTTTCTACCTTTAATGAGGTATTATTGACAAGTAAATTGTTTATACTTAGTTGTACAATGTGATTTTTAAAGGTGTACGACATGATTTAATATATGTATGTATTGTGAAATGATTGCCACAATCAAGTTAATTAGCACATCCATGACCTCATATAGTTACCATTTTTTGTTGTTGAAGTATAATTGACCTAAAACACTATGTTAGTTTCAGGTGTACAGTGCAGTGATTCAGTGTTTCTGTACATTACAAAATGATCACCACAAGGTGCCTGCTTACCATGTGTCACCAGTTATTACAGTGTGATTGACTGTATCCCTCATGAGGTACATTTCATTTCAATGACTATTTTGTAACAGGGAGTGTGTACCCCTTAATTTCTCTCACCTATTTCACTCATCCCTTTCATGTTCTGATATTAATTTTTTTAGTTTACAGAGGTTTTCATTTTGTTACTTGATATAGTTAAGTTTGTGAGTGTTCTCTATTACAAGAAATCTGTCAGGTTTTATATAGATCTGTAAGTCAGTGTTTGTAGCAGTTTTCCCCGTTTTTGCTGTTTTACTTATTTGGTCTGAGAGACGTGTGGAAATCTTCAGCTCTGGTTGCAATTGCCATTGTATCTGTTTGCCCTGTTCTCTCTCAGGTGTTGCTCTCCATTTTTTGAGTCTATACTCTTAGGTGCAGATGTTCATGCTTTTCCTTTTTCTACCACATATTTTTGTTCTTTATCTTTTATGCTTTGACCCTTATTTTGTCTAATATTAACATTGCTACTCACGCTTTCGTTTGACTTGCTCTCTGCTTTATTAATCTTGATGTCATAAAGGTACTCTCCTGCACTGGTTATAACAGTTGTGAAATTCTGCCTTTTACATGCAAATGATCAATCCATCGGGCATTGATATTTATATATAGTGTGAAATAGGGACCTACGGAGAAGGCGATGGCACCCCACTCCAGTACTCTTGCCTGGAAAATCCCATGGACAGAGGAGCCTGGTGGGCTGTAGTCCATGGGGTCCCTAAGAGTCGGGCACGACTGAGCGACTTCACTTTTGCTTTTCACTTTCATGCATTGGAGAAGGCGATGGCAACCCACTCCAGTGTTCTTGCCTGGAGAATCCCAGGAACGGGGGGGCCTGGTGGGCTGCCGTCTATGGGGTCGCACAGAGTCGGACACAACTGAAGTGACTTAGCAGCAGGGACCTAATTTCACGTTTTCTCCACCGAGTCAGCCATCTACTGTTTTCATCACTCATCTGAAATGTCAGCTCTATTTAGTAACGTGTTTCCATACACATGTTGTACTGGTTCTGGGATTCCTATTCGCTTCTGTTTGTCTATCTTTGCTCCAAATACATTGGTCTTACTTACTAGTTTTATAGCGAGTCTTAATATCATGTACAGCAAGTCCTCCTTGTTTTTTGTTTTTTTTTTTTAACCTCCTGAATGTTCTTTGTATCTTGATCCTTTGTTCTGCCGTATAAGTTTTAGAAAAAGCTTGTTGAACTATAGAAACTCCTGCGGCCTCCTTTTTGGAATGCCTCAGACTAACACATTGACAGCATTGCATCTTGTGTTCATGCACATGACTGTTTTCCTCCTGTGCTGTGGTATTCTCTAACGTTGTTCACTAAACTTCTATAGTTCTTTGCATACCAGGGATCACTTAGGGTACTGAGCTGGAGTCTGTTCCTGCCATCAGCGCCTAATTTTTGTAGGGCTAAAATGATAAATACATGACAAGATGACCCCCTGTATACAGTGTGCCTTAATCAGCTTGAGCTGCCATAACAAATATCATAGACTGGGTGGCTTAACAACAAAAGCTTATTTCCATTCTGTTTTTGGAGGCTACAAGTTCAAGACAGAGGTGCCAGCTGATTCGATTTCTGGTGAAAACTCTCTTCCTAGCTTTTGAGAACAGCTGCCTTCTTCTGCCTGTGGTGGGCAGGGAGAGAAGGAAGGAGGGGAGGGAGAAGAGGGATGGAGTGGAAGGGAGGGAGAAAGAAAAGGAGCTCTCCGATGTCTCTTCTTAAAAGGAAACTAATCCTCTGGGATCACAGCCCCTCTCTTATGATCTCATTTAAACTGATTTATCTCCATAAAAGCCCTGTATTCAAATGTAACCACAGTGGACTCTGGGGCTCCCACATATGGATTCGGGGAGCACAGTTCAGGCCACAGCATCCCAAGCTCTTCCCCTGGTAGCTCTTTGTTCCTTGGAACTAGAGATAAAAGGCAGCACAGCCCGCCGGCCACGACTCTGTCCCCCAGCTGAACTCCTTCTTGTCCTCATCCTACTACGTTGTGGCAGCTCACATTTCAGTACGGTTGTGAAAGTGCTTGAAGGGTATTCCTTTTGAAACCCAAAAGTGCAGGACAGGGCAGGAGAATTTTGCCCATTTTTCTTATTGCTCCAGGCCCAGTTAGGAAAAGTGGAAAATGGATGAAGTATTCATGCCACTCTTTCTACTCTTTTAGCAGGAAGAGATTGCTCTCTCTCCTGGGGCAAAGCATCAGTTGATCACATTCTGGTTTTTCCCCATCCAGTTCCATCAGCTTTATAGTTAGGAACTTCTTCCAGATGCTGGCCTTAAATCAGTTGTATTCATTTTCAGCATTGTTGTAAGCTTTTCTAACTTCAAAGATATTTAGTTGGAAGGCGAAGGGGCTAGCTCAACACCCTTTTAAATGGAAATGCCCAAATTTACCCATTTTCATATGAAGTAAATTTATGTTTTTTGGCCACACACACAAAAAATCTCAAAACAAAATACCCAGGATACTGGGTGTTGAAATAGGAATTTTTATGAGTGTTTAAATAAAATCCATATTTTCAATCATAGCTATTTTTTTTCTTTTTTGTGGACATGTCATCAGTACTGTGAAAATTCTACAGGCCAGATAAATGAAGAGAAGTCTGCCAGAATCACAAATGATACTGAAATGGGTTTGGATATTTTTCAAGATTTTAGTGTTTTTCTCTATTTATCTCAAGAGTACAATAGTTCTGTTAAATGCTGTCTGGATAGTGAACTCTTTTGTGGTTTTGGTCAATAGAAATTCTTCTTCAATTACATATGGTATTATGTGATGGCAATCTATTACAAAATTATAATTTCCATAGTTTCCAGTGTTGATAATAAACAGTTTATACCAATGTATTTTATCTTTCATATTTTGAAGACTGAGATAGTGTTTCTCTAAACTGAAAAAGCTCCATCTTTTTAGGGTTTGAAATTTTTCTTGATAAACTCTGTGGTGAGGAAGGACTTGCCTTATTGTCATGATCCACGGTGGGCTTCCCAGTGGCTCGGCTATAAAGAATCTGCCTGCAGTGCAGAGCTGCAGGAGACTCAAGTTCAGTCCCTGGGTTGGGAAGATCCCCTGGAGGAGGGCATGGCAATCCACTCCAGTATTCTTGCCTGGAGAATCCCACGGACAGAGGATCCTGGTGGACTACAGTCCACAGGGCTGCAAAGGGTCGGGCATGACTGAAGCAACTTAGCACACGAGCACACAATGATACATAGTATAGTGTTTCCAGAACAAAGACTTAGGAATCAGGCGCTTCTGTTTAACCTTGAGTGAATAATTAAAGCTTTTTAAATTTTAGTGTTATAATACATAAAATGTAAATTATAATAAAACCTACCTTATAGTGTTCACACAATATTTACAAGACTTATTTAGCATTGTGCTTGCCATAAACCAACATTCCTTAAAAGCTGGCTACTGTTAAGTATTACTGTCCTTGTGAACAAAGATTAAATGAAATTTTTGCTTTTTATCTTCTAAAATAGCATTTTCCAAGCCAAATGATTGTATATACTAATAACATTTCTACACACTGGAGCCCGTAAGTGAGGGAAAAAAGCAAAGCTTAGCTAGTTTTGCTGAAGGATGTCTTGGAAGGGACTTAGAAAATCATAAAACATGCCTGCTCCTTGAAATCTTAGAGGAAGATTGCCAAATCACATTGTGATCATGTTCTATTTCCTGTATTGAGAATGAAAGTACGTACAGCATTTGGATATGGGAACCAACAGCCATTTCTTAGTATTTTCCATCTTAAACCAATAAGGAAAAACACGATATAAGCTCTTGTTAAAGAGAAGTCAGAATTTTGTCCTTCCAGCAGTTTCAACGATCATGTGTCCATCTCAAACATCTCAAATGGCTAAATGGAGGCATTATTCTGTAGAGATATCTACCCTCCCTGTGCTAATCCATTCCTCCAAGAGCAGCATTCTTGCTGCTTTATTTTCCTTCTGCACGGGTCTCCTGACTGGGGAAGCAGGGGCAGAGGCCCTGGGTGAGACCCGCACTGGAAGACACTTTGTGCTCTGAAGGAAAGATGCGTGAAGACTGCTGGTGGCAAGTCTCCTTTCTTCTGCCGCTCTGTAAGTAGGTGTCTGCACCCAGCCCTCTCCGTCAGAAGTTGGTTAATGGTTATGCCCACAGGGATATTACCACTACTCAAGTGAAAGTGGCTCAGTCATGTCTGACTCTTTGCAACCCCATGGACTATCCAGTCCATGGAATTCTCCAGGCCAGAATACTGGAGTGGGTAGCCTTTCGCTTCTCCAGGGGATCTTCCCAACCTAGGGATTGAACCCAGGTCTCCCACATTGCAGGCAGATTCTTTACCAGCTGAGCCACTAGGGATGCCTATCCATTCTCCAGCAGATCTTCCTGACCCAGGAATTGAACCAGGGTCCCCTGCATTGCAGGCGGATTCTTTACCGACTGAGCTATCAGGGAAGCCCACCTCTGCTAAAGGAGTTTATTAAACTATTCCTATCAATCATATATACCAGAATAATTTCTGGTTAGCTGTTGCTGTGTAACAAATTACTTCAAAACTGAAAACAATGACCCCTTTTTTTTTCATGACTTTTATGAGTCAGAAATTTAGGCAGGACTGAGAGAGCTGGTTCTTATTTTAAAACATTTCTTTGTTTGGCTGCCTTGGGTCTTGGCTGTGGCACGTGGGGCCTTCTGTAGTGCTGCTGGGTCACCCTGGTCGTGGGGCACAGACTTGGTTGCTCCATGGCACGTAGGGGCTTAATTCCCCAACCAGGGGTCAAATCCACGTCCCCTAAACATAGGGATACTATAAGGTGGATTCTTAACTGCTGGACCAGCAGGGGAGTTTCTGAGCTGATACTTGACTAGGGTCACCTGGTGGCCTTGAGGCTCTAAGAATGCCAGCTGCCTTAGCAGAGTGGTCCTGCTAAGCCCTCCACGTGGTCACTACAGTAGGGTAAATGGACTTCTTACATACTTGCTGCTTCCCCAGAATGAATGTTCTGAGACAAGAAGAAAGAAAAAGGCAGACTTCTGACCCGGTCCCTGAAGTCACCCAGGATTATTTCCACCTAACTTTATTAGTTGGAGAAGGCGATGGCACCCCACTCCTGTACTCTTGCCTGGAAAATCCCATGGATGGAGGAGCCTGCTGGGCTGTAGTCCATGGTGTCCCTAATAGTCGGACATGACTGAGTGACTTCACTTTCACTTTTCACTTTCATGCACTGGAGAAGGAAATGGCAACCCACTCCAGTGTTCTTGCCTGGAGAATCCCAGGGACGGCGGAGCCTGGTGGGCTGCCGTCTATGGGGTCGCACAGAGTCGGACACGACTGAAGCGACTTAGGAGCAGCAGCAGCAGCAACTTTATTAGTAAAAAGCAAGTCACGGGCCCAGTCCGGATCTAAAGAAAGGGTGGATGAATACACAAGGTCGTGAACTGGGAGGGCACGGTTCACTAGCTGTCCTAGAGACTGGTCTCTCTGAGAGGAGTTAGATGAAAACAATTGTTTCCATCCTGCTGTAGTCCCAGTGATGCTCTTGCAGCCCTTATCAGTTGGCACCTTAGAAACCTCCTGGTTGGCCTCCTCCTTACTCACGCTCGCCTCGTGCCGATAACCTATACTGGCTGCTGCAGGGTATGTTGACAGTCTTCTCGGTGGGAACTTGGTTAACCTGAGTTCAAGAGTCTTTGCCATGTGTGACTGATTAAGAATCTAAATTCACACACCGAATCTCAGATCACCTGCTGCACTCCCACTTCGGTAGAAATCTGGAATTCTCAGCTGGCCCAATTCTTCACTATACAGCTCTGACCCCATGTTTAATGTATAACACTTCTCCAGTTTTATATATCCCTGTATAACTCAGATCTTAAATAACTGTTGCACAACATCTGCTGATACTTCTGTCAGTGCTATTTATTATTGAAATACCCCTCTTCCTGCTTCCGCCCTTCCTCCTACAGTTTAGTCAAGTGGAAATCAAGTGATCCTTTAAAAATCCCGCAGACTGTGGCACTTCTCTACCTGGAGCCCATTGGAGTCTACTCTTCTTGCTTAAGTAAAACCCAGAGTTCTTACAATGATTTATGATGCCTGATGTGACGTACACCTGCTTTCTCCCTCCCTGTTCTTATATATTTGTTCATTCAGCAAGTATCTACGTAGTGCCTACTGTGTGCTCAGCACTGTCTCGTGTGCAGAGAATAAGTGACCAACGTGAAGAAAAACGCCTGTCTTTGTGGAGTTCCGCCTCTGCCGCTCCTGATTCTCTATCCACAGCGGTCTCCTTGCTGTTCCTGAAGCCTTTGAGGCGTCTTCCCGCCTCTGGCCTTCCTGTCTGTTCCTCTCTCTCTTTGGGAATGCTCTTCTCCCAAACGTTCACACAGCTCGCTCCCTCACTTCATTTTCGTTCAAGCATCACTTCTGCAGAATCTGTTTCTTGACTATTCTATAGAAAATAGTGGTCATCTCTATACCATATTACCTTACCCCTCTCAGTAATGTTTATTACCGTATGATAAGCTGTATATTTGATTGTTGCTTGTTATCTGCCTCTTTCTAGACTAGAATGGAAAATCTATATGGAGAGAGCTCAGCTGTGTTGTAACTCGGTCCGAGTCATAGTGGCCATTCAATAAGTGCTTGTCGAATACCTTTTCTGATTCAATAATATGAATTCTGTTAACAAAAACCAAATGGCTTTTCAATGATGACAAGTCCCCTCAGTCAGTCAGTTCACTTGCTCAGTCGTGTCCGACTCTTTGCGACCCCACAGACTGCAGCAGATAGGGCCTCCCTGTCCAGCACCAACTCCCTGAGCCTGCTCAAACTCATGTCCACTGAGTCAGTGATGCCATCCAGCCATCTCATCCTCTGTCGTCCCCTACTTGTTGGGATTTTTAATTTATCTAGGCCATTTAGCTGCGGGTGAGATTGCATTGGTGATTTGGATTCCTTCTCTCAAGGTTAACTATTTACCTGCGTGGGCGTGCATGCTGAGTTGCTTTAGTCATGTCAGACTCTTTGTGACACCATGGACTGTAAGCCTGCCAGGCTCCTCTGTCCATGGGATTCTCCAGGTAAGATTATTGGAGTGGGTTGCGTGCCCTCTTACAGGGGATCTTCCTGACCCAGGGATTGAACCTGCGTCTCTTGCATATCCTGCAATGGCAGTCGGATTCTTTATCACTAGTGCCACCTGAGAAGCCCAAGTATTCACCTACAGTAGCGTAAAGAGAGAGCTTAAGCCCTACTCCATGGTTATACAGAACAGTTTAAAGCCTCATTTGTGGAAGAGAAAATATATGGGAGAAGATCTTGAGTCATCTTTAAATTATCCATATTTTCATATTCATGCATAATGCTCACTCCCAATTAATTTTGTTAGGCAATAAAGCAGCAAATGTTGGTTTATTTTAATTAAAAAGCTACTCAAATTAAACCAACACCATTTAAAGTTCCATTAAATAAAATGGACCATCATACATTATGTAGTAACTTCAGAGATACAAATACAGTGAACTGAATAGAATTAAAAAAATTTGTCAGTGAAGTTTCTTAAGTTGATGGAGTTACCCACTAAATACCTCTTATTTGTCATTCAGAGACTTTAGATACTGCCTTGGTAGGCCATGCTGCATGAATAGGCAGATTTCTTTGTTATTAAAAATTGTTTTCTTTATTCTTTTTTTTTCATTTTGTTTGTTTTTAAAGCTCTTTATTTTATATTAGATCATAGTCAATTAATAATGTCATGATAGCTTCACATGCACAGCAGAGTAACTCAGCCATACTTATACATATATCCAATCTCCCCCCAAACCCCCTCCCATCCAAGTTGCCACATAACTTTGAGCAGAGTTCCCTGCGCTATACAGTAAGTCCTTGTTGCTGCTGCTGCTGCTAAGTTGCGTCAGTCGTGTCTGACTCTGTGCGACCCCCATAGACGGCAGCCCACCAGGCTCCGCCCTCCCTGGGATTCTCCAGGCAAGAACACTGGAGTGGGTTGCCATTTCCTTCTCCAGTGCATGAAAGTGAAAAGTGAAAGTGAAGTCGCTCAGTCGTGTCCGACCCTCAGCGACCCCATGGACTGCAGCCCACCAGGCTCCTCCATCCATGGGATTTTCCAGGCAAGAGTGCTGGAGTGGGGTGCCATTGCCTTCTCCGAAGTCCTTGTTAGTTAACCATTTTAAATACAGCCGTATGTACATAGTTAGGGAGTTTGGGAAAAAACATTTATGTAGATAGATTTATTTCAATCTTTTCTATCTTTAACTTTCAAGTTACACAGGATTTTGAGCTATTTTGACAATATTAACTCAAAAAGAGGGGGAAATAGTTACAATGGATACTGAGTTCTTCTGGTTGATCTGAAGCAATATTAAATAAATTATCATCATTACTCATGAAGGAAATATTAATATCATTGATAATTTGACACAGGAGTCAGCAAATCCAGCTTGCAGGACAGACCTGCCTACCACTTATTTTTGTTCAGTCTGAGACCTAACAGTGTTTGGTTTTTTTTTTTTAATTTTTAAATGACTGGAAAAAAATCAGATGGAGCACATTTCATGACATGTGCACATTGTATGAAGTTCAAACTTCAGCATCTGTAGATAAAGTTTCACTGGATACAGTCTCAACTGCTTGTTTACACATTGTCTATGGCAGTGTCCCTGGTGGCTCAGATGGTAAGGGATTTGCCTGCAATGTGGGAGACCCAGGTTTGATCCCTGAGTCAGGAAGATCCCCTGGAGAAGGGAATGGCTACCCATTCCAGTACTCTTGCCTGGAGAGTTCTGTGGACAGAGGAGCCTGGCGGGCTACAATCCATGGTGTCCCAAAGAGTTGGACATGGCTGAGTAACTGACGCTTTCACTTTTGCGGCAGCTTTCATGTAGAGTTGAATAGTGTCAAGAGGGATCATTTGACCCCAATTCTCAAAATAGGAACTGTCTGTACTTTTCCAGAAAAAACTTTGCTGACTCTGATTTGGTATGCTGATTTCTCTAATTTTCTCAGTAGAACATAAACATCAAAATTAAGTGAAGAAAAGCGAAATGCAGACTTGCCATCTCTCCCTTGGACAGTCCTGCCCCGTGGCCATGGAGCAGGCCGTGTACTGAGTCCATAGGTTTGGGGTGGGGACTCCCTGACCCACCGCACATGTTCTTCTAGTGAGGCCCATGTGGGATTACTTCTTTGTTCACTGTCTCTCATTCATTCTGTGCATCATTGTAAATAACATTTCCCAAAGGCAGGCTCTCTCATTAGTAATGACAGCACACATTTTTCTCAGGGTTTATTTTATTTACATCTTTAGAGTATTTTTAGTTATGTGATTGTGTTAATACTGTAATTTAAATAGGGTAATAATTTAAAGAAATGAAATCCATAAAGTGATAGTACAGATTTAACTACTTGCCATGTAGAACAGATTGTGTCAATATTCATAAGCAAAACTATCACTAGCTTCCCATTAATTTTGATTTGAAGTGAAGATGGTGCTAAATCATGAATTATGCCTAGAGAAAAAATAGGACTGGGTTCATGTCATGAATAAAAAATGGATATCTGTATTTCAGTGCATTACATAGAAGCAGATATTAATCTTTCACTCCTTATCATGTCTAGGTAGCAAGTTTTGGTCTGAATCCTTTAAAACAAAATTAGTGATGTGGGAACCCGAGAAATCCTCACAGACTGGGCTTCTTTTTGGCCTCTCTTTCTGGGTCTGTTTATTAATAATGTCACTGGAACTCATCTAGCTCACAAAGACAGTTATACTTTATAAAGTCACTGTTATTTTGTCAAGAGGCTTACTTTTAAAGTAAAAATGTTTTCTTAGTGATGCTGCCTATAAGCAATAGATAAATATTAACTCCGTATGATTTGTGTGACTTTTTAAATAAAGGGAGAGAAAGTAAACCCTGACTCTTGCCATTCTTGTTCTAAACTTGCGCTAGAAGAATGCTCATTTCCATTCTGTAGGTTTGTTTTATTTTGAGGGAAGCTTTTCTCCTAATTGACAGTTTCATGGAGATAATCGTAGGTTCACATGCAGCAGTAGGAAGTCACAGAATGGACTTGTGCAGCTTTTATTAATTTCTTTCTCTTAATGAAGATACTTTGCAAAACTCTAGTTAAGTATCACAACCCGGATATTGATATGGCTATGGCCCCCCTGCCTTACTCAGATTCCTCAGCTTGTTGGATTTTTTATGTGTACGTTTACTTCTGTACAATTTTATCACATACATAAAGTCACCCCTGCTCTTTTATTACTGTTTAAATTGATGTTTGCCTGATAGCTTTTACTATTTTTTTAAAATTTCAACTGACCTATATTGAATTTGAAGTGAGTTTTTTGTAAACAGCATAAAGTTGGGTAATTTTTTGAATCAACTATTTACTCTATGTTTTTTGATTGATGTATTTAAATAATTTACATCCCGGTAGTTAGTGATATGATAGAATTGCCCAGTGTTTTTTTTACTTTTTTTTTCCCTTTGGTTTGTTTCCTCTAGTTCCCATTCCCATGTTTCTCTTTTCTTGCCTTCCTATAAGTAACTTGAACATATTTAGAATTAAATATTTTTATATTTACTTATAGTGTTTTTGGGTGTCTTTGTGGAGCTTTCAGAAGGGCTGCTCTGGGTACAATATGATACATATGTGCTTGATGACAGCTACTGGTATCAACGTTTTACCACTGTGAGAGACGCATGGGAAGCTCACTTGCATTTAGGTTCATTTTCCTTCCTTCCTTTTAAATATCATTCCGTTAAATATCAGGTGGTTTGTGTATTTTGTTTTAATCATCAAACATAATTCATAAAATTCATGAAATAAATGATAGCTTACTGTATGTACCTGTATTTCTTGTCTCTGTGGTACTTGCTTCTGACGAAGAAGAAAACTTTGTTCATTTTCTAATTTCAGTTTTGTTTGAAGAATGTCCTTTGATCTTTAAGGATAGATCTGCTAGTAACAAAATACTTTAATTTTTTTTTTCTTCTGAGAATGTCATTATTTCCCCTTTATTCACGAAGGGTAGTTTTGCTAGTGTGGTGGGTTGAATGGCAGTCCTCACAAGGTGTTTATGTCCTAATACCCAGCACCTGTGAATGTCACCCAATTTGGAAAAAAAAGGTTTTGCAGATTATTAATAATTAAGGTAAGCATTGTGAGATGAAATCATTCAAGTGAAACCTACCTTCAATGACAATTATTCTTGTAAGAGACAGAATAGGGACAGAGAGACGGATGTGAAGATAAGAGGGAGAGACTGCAGCTTAGGAGCTCCTGGAGCCACCAGAAATGGGGAGAAGCAAAGAATGGATTATCCTCTAAAACTCAGAGGCTGTACAGCCTTATCTATGTCTTGATTTTGGCTTCTGCCCTCCAGAATTGCAAGGGATAAGTTTCTGTTGTTGTAAACCACTCAGTTTAATATAGCTTCCCTGGTAAACTAATATAGCCAAATAAAAATTTTATAGTTGACAGGTTTTTTTTTTTCATTGTATAGAAATTGTTGCAGCACTTCATTCTGGCTTCCATGGGTTCAGATGAGAAATCTGTTGTTATTCAAATAGGCATTTCTCTATTGATAATATGTTGCTTCCAGCTGCTTTTAAGATTTTTTCCCCTTGTTTTTAGTTTTCAGAAATTTAATAATGATGTCTTGACATGGGTTTCTTTGGGGAAGCAGTCTTACCTCGGATTGGCTCTGCTTCTGGACTCTGCAGGTTTGTGTCTTTCCTTAAGTCAGGTAGATTTCAGTCTGTTTCTGGATGTTTGTTCACCTTTGCTCTCCTTCTCTTTTTCTTCTTGAACTCTGAGGATGCAGATGTTGAATACTTTCTTACTGACCCACAGATTCCTAGGTTTCTCTTCATTTTTTTTTCCTTTGTGTTGTCAGATTGCAAAAATTCAGTGTTTTTTTTTTTTTTTGGTCCGCAAATCCATAGATTCTATTCTCTGTCATCTCTGCTCCACTGTTAAATCCATGAAGATTTTTAAACATTTTCTGTTATTATATTTTTCAGTTCTGTAATTTACAGTTGATACTTTTTAAAATAACTTCTCTTTCTTGGATGATCATTTCTAATTTTTTATTCAGGCCGAGAAAATTTGTACCTGATTGTGGAAGCATTTTTATGTCAGCCGCTTTAAAACCCTTGTCAGATTATCCCAGCATCCAATTTATCTCAGTGTTGGCATCAGTTGACTGTCATTTCTCATTCAAGTTGCAATTTTCTTGGTTCTTGGTGTGACAAGTAATTTGATTTTATTGTATCCTGGACATTTTGTCTGTTATGTCAAGAAACTCTGGGTCCTATTCAACTCTTTTAATTTAGCATGCAGTCATTCTGTTTAGGTTTCTTTGTAGAGCCCGCCTACATCTGTGGGCTGTGGTCCCAGTGACAGTTTAATTTTTAAGGAGTTTGCGGTGTTATTTTGGTCTTTTGGCTTATCTGGTGCCACTGGGAACCCCTGCACCCCTACCGATACTGCCTAAAGAGTGGGAAAGCTTTCTCCATACCGGGCCCCGAGGTTTCTCTTAGTAGGGGATGGAGTTTCAGGTTCATGTATCAAAGAGGCTTCCCTGGCTAGGCTCCTGCAGTGACAGCATTAAAATTCCTGCTGTGGGAGATGCAGAACATTTCTCAGGCCAGGAGCTTGTTGTGGCAATATCTCCCCTAACTGGGCCTACTGGCCACCCCTGTGTCTCTGGGCAGGGGAGGGAGTCTCAGGCCTGGGGAGACAGTGAGGCTTCAGGCCAGGCTTGTTGTGTTGAGACCCATCTTTGAGCTGCTGGATGCCCTCAGCATCTTTTGGCTGGGGGAGGTAAGGCCTCGCCAGAAAGGAGAGCACTCGTCCCGGCCATTGATTGTAAGTGGAGCTCTCAACCAGCTCCCTGCTCTAGAGGGGCCGGAGGTTCAGCTGGTGTTATCAGAGGGTCTTTGACCCTCAGGAGGAATAAGCCTACCTAGACTGTCTTCCCGGAGAAGGCGATGGCACCCCACTCCAGTACTCTTGCCTGGAGAATCCCAAGGACAGGGGAGCCTGGTGGGCTGCCATCTATGGGGTCGCACAGAGTTGGACACGACTGAAGCGACTTAGCAGCAGCAGCAGCAGCAGCAGCAGCAGCAGCAGCAGCAGCAGCAGCAGCAGCAGCAGACTGTCTTCCTGCGCTAGTTTGTGGTCAGGGAACGTTGAGTCTGCATCATCCTTTTCTGGGTGGAGGAATGTGAAACATGCTGATGAGTTTTTCCTCCCCAGGTTCTGGGGTCCCAAACTGGTTTGCCTTCTTCTTGTCACCTTTTAGAGTTATACTTTTGTTGCCTCTTTTTGTTATTTTCACAGTTTATAATTTTACTAGGCAGGGAGCAGAGAGACATGGCTTTACGACATCTTGCTTGGACCCAAAGTTTTAGGTAAACACTTAATTCAAATGCACTGTGTATACAAAAAAGGAATACCTAATATTATGGTTGAATTTTATCCTCCAAAAGGATTCTTAAAAGCCTAACCCCCAGTGCTTCAGAATGTGACCTTATTTGAAAATAGGTTTGTTGCAGTTATAATTAGTTACAGTGAGGTCCTACAGGAGTAGCTGGTGCTGCTAAGTCGCTTCAGTCGTGTCCGACTCTGTGCAACCCCATAGACGGCAGCCCGCCAGGCTCCCCCATCCCTGGGATTCTCCAGGCAAGAACACTGGAGTGGGTTGCCATTTCCTTCTCCAATGCATGAAAGTGAAAAGTGAAAGTGAAGTCGCTCAGTCATGTCGGACTCTTTGCGACCCCATGGACTGCAGCCCACCAGGCTCCTCCATCCATGAGATTTTCCAGGCAAGAGTACTGGAGTGGGGTGAGCCTTTAATCCAGTATTACTGGGGTCACTGAGAAGAGGGGAAGAGACACAAAGATACAGACACGTTAGGGGAGAAAATTACTTGACGACACGGGCAGAGATTAAAGTGTTGTAGCTGCATGTCAAAGGATGCCACGGACACCAGTGAACCACAAGAGACAGGAAGACACAAGGAAGGGTTGTCCCTTTCAGGTTTCAGAGGGAACGCGGCCCTGCCAACACCTTAATCTGAGACTCTAGCCTCCAGAGCTGTGAGACGATTAATTTCTGTGGTTTTAAGTCACTTAGCCTGTGGTACTTTGTTACAGCAGCTCCAGAAACCTATATTTTAAAATATAGGTTTCCTAATACACCCTATATTTTAAAAATCCCATCTGGCCAGAGGAAAGATGGTCTGATTATGAAACTGAACTATTGATGGATCACAGAAGTATCACATATTTTCCAAGCCTATAACCAAATTAATTTTTACCAGCCATGAACAATTATTTTTAGAGGTGAGAACACAGGACTGTAAGCCTTCTTCATGCTTCTTTTGATAACATTTTACATTTGGACACCTACTCACCATAATGTATGGTTAGAGACAAAGCCTTCATTGCTGCCTGGAAACCTGGTTCATCTCTTGTTGAATCCTTTTCCATTTTCCTACGTTTTTTCCCTAAGTATCTTTTTTTTAAAAACTTTTTATTTTTACTTTATAAGACTGTATTGGTTTTGCCATACATTGACATGAATCCACCACGGGTGTACATGCGATCCAAAACATGAACCCCCCTCCCACCTCCCTCCCCACAACATCCCTCTGGGTCATCCCTGTGCACCAGCCCCAAGCATGCTGTATCCTGCATCGGACATAGACTGGTGATTCGATTCTTACATGATAGTATACATGTTTCAATGCCATTCTCCCAAATCACCCCACCCTAAGTGTCTTTTATGCTCTGCTAATTATTAGTTTATCCTCTTTCAAGCAAACTGATTCCAGATGACTTGTCTTCCTACTCATTTTTATAAAACAGAAGATTGATAAAATGAATCCCTTCAACTCTTATCATCTTCAAGGAAGAGTTCAAATTGCCATTGTATCTCTTCCCACATCTTTGTGCAAATATGTGTTTTTGGAGATAAAACTCTGCTTTAGGTCCGCTAGCCCCTCTGGAGGGAAAGTGTTGGGTAGTGGAAAAAACAGAATTTAGGTGTACTGACTGGCATTTCTGGACCTCTGGATTTTTTTATTCATAAATGAAAGGTGTAGGGTTGGATTATCTTAAGGTTTACTTCAATCCTAGCATCTGGAACCAGTTTCAAGAGACCACTCGTGGCAAAGGACAGGCTGTGCGGGAAGATCTGTCCAAAAGAGTCAAGCAGTCAGAGACCAGCTCCTTCCATCACTTACCCTGCTTTCTCATGCTAAGCAGTGAGCAAAAGGGGGATCCAGGTGGAACCAGGAGCGTCTGGAGAGCCAGTCCACGTGACGCAGGGGGAGTGTGTGTAAACGAGGGGCAAGAACCAAGGGCTCAGGATCAGGCGGTTTCCTAGTCGTATTCCTTTCTTTCGTACTGTTTGTTCCTGCGTTTGGCTGTGTTGCCGCATGCAGGGTCTTGATGGCAGCATACAGGACTCTCTTTGATGTGGCTTGTGGACTCCAGTTGCAGTGCCTCAGTTTAGTTGCCCCATGGCATGTGGAGTCTGAGTTCCTCTGACCAGGTGTCCAGCCGACACGCCCTGCTTTGGAAGGGGGATTCTTAACCATGGGACTACTGGGGTGACCAGGTGTCCAGCTGACACGCCCTGCTTTGGAAGGGGGATTCTTAACCACTGAACTACTGGGGTGACCAGGTGTCCAGCTGACATGCCCTGCTTTGGAAGGGGGATTCTTAACCACTGAACTACTGGGGTGACCAGGTGTCCAGCTGACACGCCCTGCTTTGGAAGGGGGATTCTTAACCACTGGACTCCTGGGGAAGTCCCCGTAGTCATGTTCTACACCAGTGCTGTTGAATGGAGATACAGCACAAAACATAAATGCAAGCCACATGTACGCAATGCTACAGGAGAAATCAGTATTAACAATATGCTACATTCTTTATTTAATATCGAGTCTTTGGATTCCACTACATATTTTTTTAATTCACGTCACATCTCAGTTTGATGAGTGACACTCTGTATACTTTAACCACGTGTAGCTAGTTGCTACTGTGCTAAGCAGTGTAGGTCCATACTGCATACTGTCAATGACTTATGGTCGCGTTCACATTGCCTCTTTCAGTCATCACTAAACCATCCATTTACTGTTCCCCATCTTCCGTTTCTTACTTCTTGCCTTCATCACTGCTCTTTCAATTTCATATCCACTGTTCGGCTCCAAATGAGGATTTCACAAGGACGATAATTATCCCTCTGAATCATTTCTTACCTTGACAAAATCATCATAATTTTAAAAAAAAGCACCAAGAGGGAAAAGCTACAATTTGTTTGAAAACTATTTACTGTATTTATATAGTGTTTTATTGCTTTCCATGTCTTTTTGCTGCAATACTTTATTTAGCTTTCACAGTGACCTGTGCAGTTCTCCAACCACTGTTTCCACTTTCTTCACAGTACACTTAGGTGTCAGTATGTTCAAAGCTAAAATGATGATTCTTCCTTTCTGTGCTTTTCTATTTGTCTCAGTAGTCTCAAGCTTAGAGAGGGTGTCCCACCACTTGCTCCATCCGCCTGCCTGGGAGACAACCTGCCTACCGACCCGCTCATCTCCTCCTGCTCTCAGTTCCAGATCCTTTATCTGATGTATCCCCAAGCTCCACTGGTTCTCCTGTAAAATATATATTAATTCCAGATGGTTTATTTCATCTTATCTTGAGGGGCAAGCCCAGATCATTTCATGCCTCAACCATCATAATTTTTTTTTTTTATAACCGGTCTTTTCTTCCATGCTAGCTCCCTAATCTTCCGTCCCCTTTCTGAAACACATATGTATTTATGGCACTTTCCCATACAAAATTTTCATAAGTCCATATTTCTTAGAACATCGCTTCTCCAAGTTTAATGTGAATTCAAATACTCTGAGGCTACTGTACAGTGCAGATTCTGGTTCAGTAGGTCTGGGCCCCTAGACTATTTTGAGAGATGGTTGTGTTCTTACTTGCCCCTACCACATTTTCAGTAGGAGATTTGTAGGGGATAAGGTACACACCCCCTAGAGTGGCATACACTGACCCAGCCTCTCTCTAGGTCTTAGCCTTGAAACATATCTTCCTTCATCTCCAGTCTGCTGAAGCTGCTTGTCTATTTTCTACACCCTCCAGCCTAAGCCAATCAGCTTCAGCATATGTGTGAAAAGAAAGTTCACTTTAGCTGAAATCCCATATTTAAAATTCCCAGACATTTTTTTGTCAGTCTTCCTCATTCTGTCACTAAGAGGCCACTAGGCAGCTGATTCCAACCTCAGCATCCATCTTGCCCTCCTGTGGCTTTTGCTTTCAAGTGAGTCCAAGGGGATTTGTTGGCAGAGTTTGTTTGCCCTTCTGTTGGCTCCCTGGTCCAGTTTAATGTGCAGTGGGTTGGAGTCGGGAGCTGAGGGAAGAGCTCCTCCGCCTCCTAAAAGGAGATTTACTGGACCCCACCGTGGCCTGGACCCCCAGTGGCCTGGATCCCACCATGGTGTGGACCCACCATGGTCTAGACCCCCAGTGGCCTGGACCCCCAGTGGTCTGGACCCCACCATGGGCTGGACCCCCAGTGGTCTGGACCCACAGTGGCCTGGACCCCCAGTGGCCTGGATCCCACCATGGTGTGGGCCCCCAGTGGTCTGGACCCCACAGTGGCCTGGACCCCCAGTGGTCTGGACCCTCAGTGGCCCAGACCCCACTGTGGTCTGGACCCACAGAGGCCTGGACCCCTAGTGGCCTGAACCCGGGGGCTGGTCCAGATGGCTGTGGAGTCAGGGAGAGCTCTCTGGGCAGCACTCACATCTCTCCTTTCAAGACCATGGACCTTGGGTCTCAGGCAGCTGATACTGTCTGGCTGTCTGAGCTTTGGCTTGGTTTGAGCAGTGCACAGGCCTGCTTCTGTCCCCTTTCCAATCAGATATCTGGGCAAGTCCAGTCTTCAGTTACACCTCTTCCCTGTTCACGTGCTGGACCCCTCGCATCTTTCTGTGCTCGTGTGTGTAATTGTGTTCACTCCAGAAATATGTACGGAGCAACTGCAGTGTGCTCAACACTGTGTGAGACCCTGGGGATACAGTGTTGGAGGTGAGAGCTGTAACCCCAACGTCTATCTTGGCTCTATGTCCTGTTCTGAAGTAGACAGACAGAATGCTCAGGGAACCTGGAGCTTACCCTGCTAACCTCGAGTTCTGTACTTTACCCCAAGGTGTTAATGCTTGGTGTTACTGTGTTTCAGCTCCCACAGGCATTGCTATTAAATCACTATTATCATTCAGTTCAGTTCAGTCGCTCAGTCGTGTCCGACTCTTTGCGACCCCATGAATCGCAGCACGCCAGGCCTCCCTGTCCATCACCAACTCCCGGAGTTCACTCAGACTCATGTCCATCGAGTCGGTGATGCCATCCAGCCATCTCATCCTCTGTTGTCCCCTTCTCCTCCTGCCCCCAATCCCTCCCAGCATCAGAGTCTTTTCCAGTGAGTCAACTCTTCGCATGAGGTGGCCAAAGTACTGAAATTTCAGCTTTAGCATCATTCCTTCCAAAGAAATCCCAGGGCTGATCTCCTTCAGAATGGACTGGTTGGATCTCCTTGCAGTCCAAGGGACTCTCAAGAGTCTTCTCCAACACCACAGTTCAAAAGCATCAATTCTTTGGCGCTCAACCTTCTTCACAGTCCAGCTCTCACATCCATACATGACCACAGGAAAAACCATAGCCTTGACTAGACGGACCTTAGTCGGCAAAGTAATGTCTCTTGCTTTTGAATATGCTATCTAGGTTGGTCATAACATTTCTTCCAAGGAGTAAGCGTCTTTTAATTTCATGGCTGCAGTCACCATCTGCAGTGATTTTAGGTTAGCTATTATGATTACCTCTTTTCAGAGGTCAAATATACCAACTACATTGTGATTAAATAAATTCACTCTGTATGTTCATTGGAACTTCTGTGGTTGTAAGAAACAGAATCCAGCCTGAACTGCTTAAGCAAAGAGGAGGAAACCATGGAGCCAAGAACAAGGTTGGACCATCAGCCCAAGGGAAAGACAGAGGTGGAGGCAGATTCCCAGATGTCAGGAACTCAGTCCCTGGCCAAGCTCCTCTTTCCCTTCCTCTCCAGCTGTTCCTGGCGGTTTCTCTGTGCTCTTTACACCGTGCACAGCTTTTGCCATCAGGCAGTAATAGACTGTTTCCCAGTGGCAATCTGGATGAGCTCAGAGAAGAATTCAGCTATCATTTCTGGACCAGTCACCTGTGGTCCTGGGACAGACGGGCAGCTTCCACTATGGCCACATGATGGAGGAGGGAAGAAGGGCATCTCCCAGGTGAGGGCAGGAGTGATGGGCACATGATATTATAAACGTCTATATGTGATGCCTGGAAAGCAAACCACTATTGTTTCCAAGTTCCAGACTTATATTAATATTTGGATTCGTGAAAAGTATTTACAATTCTTGGGAATTTCCAAAATTATAAATTATTCTAAAAATACATCCAAAGTTCTTCATATCTTAAAACTCATTATTATAGATATCTAAAATACTTGATTAATAAGAAATTAAGCTGGGAAGCTATTTACTAAGAATCATAGCCTGCAGTGAATATATAAACACTGGAAAATGCTAGCAAACATTATTAGGTAGTATTCGAATAACGTTGGGCTTCCCTTGAGGCTCAGACAGTAAAGAAATCCGCCTGCAGGAAAACCTGGGTTCGATCCCTGGGTTGGGAAGATCCCCTGGAGAAGGAAATGGCAACCCATTCCAATATTCTTGCCTGGAGAAGTCCAGGACAGAGGAGCCTGGTGGGCTACAGTCTGTGGGGTCGTAAAGAGTTGGACATGACTGAGAGGCTGAGCACAGCACAGCCTTCCAATAATGTAACATCCAGACCTTCTAGCAAGGCTACCAACCCCACCAGATCACATGCCTGAATGGCTACATTAAGGCCTTGCTTTGTTTCTTGCACTTATTGTTCTTTGGGACTCCTTCCAGAGAATCTGTAAGTACCCTGTGCATATAGGCTGTGAACATGTGACCTAGCAACAGATGCAAGCCAGAGTGACTGAGTAGACATATCTTTTTTGCTTCAGTGGGTCGTCGTTGCTGGACGCGGGCTTTCTCTAGCTGTGGCGAGTGGAGGCTGTTCTCCGGTGCGTGGTCTTCTCACTGTGGTGGTCCCTCTTAGTGCAGACACAGGCTGTCAGTGCTTGGGCTCCAGCAGTTTTGGCACACGGCCTCAGTTGCCCCGTGGCATGTGGAAGCCTTCCCGGCCAGGGGCCGAACCCATATACCCTGCGTTGGCAGGTGGACCCTTAGTCTGTGGACCACCAGGGAAGTCCTAGACTGATACATTTTTTCAATGTGACCCTGTCCTTGTTCCTGGAAAAGCCAACCTTGACTTGTACGTGTAAGCTTTGACTTCTCTTGCTTTCAACTTGGTATCTGTAAATCAACTTTATGTCTGTGAATCTCTTAGAACCAGTAAGCTTTCTTTTCATTTGTTTTTGATTGGGGGATAACTGCCTTACAGCACTGTGTTGCTTCCTGCCAAGCATCAACATGAATCAGGCGTAGCCATACACATGCTCCCTCTGTCTTGAACCTGCCTCCCCGCTCCTCCTCCCTCCCACCTCTCTAGGTTGTCAGACAGCACTAGGTTGAGCTCCTCGTGTTATACAGCAACTTCCCATTAGCTGCCTGTTCTACATGTGGTAATGTGTACATTTCAATGCTGCTCTCTCAATTCGGCCCACTCTCTCCTGCCCCCTCTATGTCCGTAAGTCTGTTCTCTATGTCTGACTCTCTATTCCTGCCCTGCAAATAGGCTCATCAGTACTGTTTTCTTAGATTCCATATATATGTGTTAATATACAACATTTGTTTTTTCTCTTTCTGACTTTCTTCACTCAGCATAACAGGCTCTAGGTTCATCCACCTCTCTTGAACTGACTCAAATGTGTTCCTTTTTAAGACAGTATTAATAATAGTCCATTGTACATATGTACCACAACTTCTTTATCCATTGATCAGTCAGTGGACATCTAGGTTGCTTCCATGTTCTAGCTATTGTAAATAGTGCTGCAGTGAACATTGGGATACATGTGTCTTTTTCAGTTATGGTTTTCTCAGGGTATATGACCAGTAGTGAGATTGCTGGGTCATATGGTTGTTTATATTCCTAGGTTTTGTTCTTCGTTTTTTTTTTTTTTTTTAAGGAATTTTCATACTGCTGTTCTCCATAGTGACTGCATCAATTTACATTCCCACCAACAGTGCAAGAGGATGGGCTCCCTTTTCTCCATATCCTCTCTAACATCTATTGTTCGTAGATTTTGATGGCCATTCTGACCAGTGTGAGGTGATATCTTATTGGAGTATTTATTTGCATTTCTCTATTAATTAAATGATGTGGAACATTTTTTCATGTGTTTATTAGCCATCCAGATGTCTTCTTTGGAGAGCTATCTGTTTAGGTTTTCTGCCCATTTTCTTATTAGGTTGTTTGTTTTTCTAATATTGAGCTATGCTGAGGTAGGTTCCTTTAGGCTGATGTTCTGGAGAGGTTTTTTTTTTTATCATCAATAGGCACTGAATTTTGTCAAAAGCTTTTTCTGCATCTATTGAGATTGTCACATGATTTTATCTTTTAATTTGCTAACATGGTATATCACATTGATTGATTTGCATATCTTGTAGAATGTTTGAATAAACCTGACTTGATCATTGTGTATGATCATTTTAATAGGTGGTTGGATTCTATTTGCTAGAATTTCATTGAGGATTTTTATATTTATGTTCATCAGTGATACTAGCCTGTGATTTTCTATTTTTGTGATGTTTTTTCCTGGTTTCAATAACCTCAGATATGCAGATGACACCACCTTTATGGCAGAAAGCAAAGAAGAACTTAAGAGCCTCTTGATGAAAGTGAAAGAGGAGAGTGAAAAAGTTGGCTTAAAACTCAACATTCAGAAAACCAAGATCATGGCATCTGGTCCCATCACTTCATGGCAAATAGACAGGGAAACAGTAGAAACAGTGACAGACTTTATTTTTGGAGGCTCCAAAAACACTGCAGATGGTATCTGGCAGCCATGAAATTAAAAGACGCTTGCTCCTTAGAAGAAAAGTTGTGACCAACCTAGACAGCATTTTAAAAAGCAGAGGCATTATTTTGCCAACAAAGGTCCGTCTAGTGAAAGCTATGGTTTTTCCAGTAGTCTTGTATGGATGTGAGAGTTGGACTTGTAAAGAAAGCTGAGTGCTGAAGAATTGATGCTTTTGAATTTTTACTCTTTCTTATGATTCTCATTTGCATGGAAATCTTTTTCCATCCTCTCACTTCCAATCTGTATGTGTCTCTATATCTGAAGTGAGTCTCTTGTAGACAGCATATATATGGGTCTTGTTTTTGTGTTCATTCAGACAGTCCATGTCCTTTGGTTGCAGCATTTAATCCATTTATATTTAAAGTAATCATTGAAGAGTCTTGGGAGAAAACTCTTGAGAGTCCCTTGGACAGCAAGGAGATCCAACCAGTCAATCCTAAAGGAAATTAGTCCTGAATATTCATTGGAAGGCCTGATGATGCTGAAGCTGAAACTCTAATAATTTGGCTACCTGATGCAAAGAACTGACTCACTGGAAAAGACCCTGATGCTGGGAAGGATTGAAGGCAGTGGGAGAAGGGGATGACAGAGGATGAGATGGTTGGATGGCATCACCGACTCAACAGACATGAGTTTGAATAAACTCCGGGAGTTGGTGACGGACAGGGAGGCCTGGCGTGCTGCAGCCCATGGAGTGGCAGAGTCGGACATGACTGAGCAACTGAGCTGAGCTGAACTGTCTGGTTTTGGTATCAGGGTGATGGTGACCTCATAGAACGAGTTTGGAAGTGCTCCTTCCTCTGCTATTTTTGAAAGAGTTGGAGAAGGATAGGTATTAGCAGTTTCCTAAATGTTTGATAGAATTTATCTGTGGAGCTATCTGGCACTGGGCTTTTATTTTTTGGGAGATGTTTGATCACAGTTTCCTTTTTAGTGCTTGTGATTGGCTTGTTCAAAATTCCTGTTTCTTCCTGGTTCAGTCTTAGAAGGTTGAACTTTTCTAAGAATCTGTCCATTTTGTCCAGGCTGTCCATTTCATCAACATGTAGTTGCTCATAATAGTCTCTTATGATCCTTGTATTTGTGTTATCTCTTGCAGCCTCTCCTTTCTCATTTCCAATTTTGTTGATTTGAGTCCATTTTTTTTTTCTTGCTGAGTCTGACTAATGACTTGTCAATTTTATCTTCTCGAAGAAGTAACTTTCAGTTTTATTGATCTTCACTGCTGTTTCCTTCATTTCTTTTTCATTTATTTCAGCTGTGATCTTTATGATTTATTTTCTTCTGCTAACTTTGGGTTTGTTTTTTTCCACCTTTTCCCAGTTGCCTTATGTGTAAGGTTAGGTTGTCTATGTGGTGTTTCTCGTCTTTTGGAGGTAGGATGGTGCTGCGGTAAGCTGCTGCGCTCCATAGGCTTTGCGTCATGTTTTCATTGTCAGTTGTTTCTAGGTATTTTATGATTTCACCTTTTATTTCTCCAGTAACCTGCTTATTATTTAGAAATGTATTGTTTAATCTCCATGTCATGGTATTTTTACAGCTTTTTTCATGTGATTGATATCTAATCTCATAGTGTTTTGGTCAGAAAAGAAGCTTGATATTATTTCAGTTTTCTTAAACTTACCAAGGCTTGATTTGTGAGCCAAGATGTGATCTATCCTGGAGAATGTTTGTGTGCACTTGAGAAGAAATGGTATTCTGTATTTAAATGGAATGTCCTGAACATATCTTGTCCATCTAATGTGTCACTCAAGGCTTGTGTTTCCTTATTAATTTTCTGTTTTGATGACCTGTCCATTGGTGTAAGTGGGGTGTTAAAGTCCCCTGCTATTATCGTGTTACTGCCAATTTCCCCTTCTATGCATGTCAAGTGTTTGACTTATGTATTGAGATGCTCCTGTGTTGAGTGCATAAATATTTGCAACTGTTATGTCTTCTTCTTGGATTGATCCCTTGATTATTATGTTGTGTCCCTATCTCTTGTAGTATTCTTTATTTTAAGGCCTATTTTGTCTGATAGAAGAACTGTTAAATTGTTACTCTTTCTTATGATTTTCATTTGCATGGAAATCTTTTTCTGTCCTCTCACTTCCAGTCTGTATGTGTCTCTGTATCTGAAGTGAGTCTCTTGTAGACAGCATATATATGGGTCTTGTTTTTGTGTCCATTCAGACAGTCCATGTCCTTTGGTTGCAGCGTTTAATCCGTTTACATTTAAAGTAATCATTGATATATATGTTCCTATTGTCATTTTCTTGTTTTTGGTTTGCTTTTTTAGGTCTTTTCCATCTCCTGTGTTTCCTGCCTATAAAAGCCCCTTTAGCATTTGTTGTAAAGCTGGCTTGGTGATGCTGAATTCTCTTAACTTTAGTTTGTCTGTAAAGCTTTTGATTTCCCCATCAACTTTGAATGAGATTTGTTGGATAGAGTAATCTTGGTTGTAGATTTCTCCCTTTCCTTACTTTAACTATTTCCTGCCATTCCCTTAAGGCCTGCATAGGTCAGCTGTTAACCATAGGGGATTTCCCGAGTATGTTATTTGTTGCTTTTCCCTTGTTGCTTTTAATATTTTTTCTTTGTGTTTAATTTTTGTTGGTTTGATTAATATGTGTCTTGGCATGTTTCTCCTTGGGTTTATCCAGTGTGGGATTCTCTGCACTTCTTGGCCTTGACTATTTCTTTTCCCTTATTAGGGAAGTTTTTGACTATAATCTCCTCAAAAATTTTCTCAGATCTTTTCTCTCTTCTTTTTTTGGGGGGACATTCAAATGTTGGTGCATTTAATATTTTCCCAGAGGCTCAGAGACGATCCTCAATTCTTTCCAGTCTTTTTTTCTTTACTCTCTTCTTCAGCAGTTATTTTCATCTTTCTGTCTTCCAGCTCACTTATTCATTCTTCTGCCTCAGTTATCCTGCTATTGATTCTTTCTAGTGGGCTGCCGTCTGTGGGGTCACACAGAGTCGGACACGACTGAAGCGACTTAGCAGCAGTAGCAGCAGCAGAGTATTTTTAATGTCAGTAATTGTGTTGTTTATCACTGTTTATTCTTTATTTCTTCCCTGTCCTTATTATATATGTGAAATGATTCTAGAATTTCATCCATTCTGTTTTGGGAGTTTGGAAGGCCTTTGCTGTCATCACCCTGAATTCTTTTCCAGGTAGTTTTTGCCTGTTCCCTCTCCATTTACTTGGCCTTCTGGATTTTTACCCTGTTCCTTCATTTGCACAGTATTTCTCTGCCTTTTCATTTTATCTAACTTTCTGTGTTTGAGGTCTCCTTTCCCCCATCTGTAGGGTCATAGTTCCTGTTGGTTTTGGTCTTGCCCTTGCTAAATGAAGCTGGTACAGTGGCTTGTGTAGGTTTTGTGTTGGGAGGGACTTGTGCCTATGTTCTCCTGGGAGAAGGTGGTTTTTTTATTTTTGCCTCTGATGGGTAGGGCTGTGTGAGGTGTTGCATTTTGGGGTTTCCGTGGGAAGCCTTTATGCTAATGGTTGGGTTTGTGTTCTTGCCTTGCTTGTTGTTTGGGTGAGACATCCTGTGCTGGGTGCTGCTGACAGCTGGGTGGTGCCAGGTCTTGGATACAGGTGGAAGCCTTCATGAGACTTCTCACTAATATTCCCTTGGGTCAGGAATTCTCTGGCAGTGCAGTCTCCTGGACTGAGGGCTCCAACCCCCAGAGGTTCAGGACTGATCTTTCATCAGGGAACCAAGATCCAACAAGCATTTGTTATAGCAATAAAGAGGATTAAAATGAACACTCTAAAAATAAAAAACAACCAAAAACCTAGGGGAAAAAATGAACCCCCAGCAAATGGTAAATGCAAAATCAGTCATATAGTAGTAAAACCAAAGAAACACACACACACATATACACACATACACATACACAAACAAAACCAAAACAGTCCAAAGGAAACAAAGTATAAGAGTGATCTCCTGAGCAAAGGAAACCAAAGATGGTATCAACCAATTAAAAAATGACACTAACTAAAAACCCAAACAGAAAACAAGACCAAAGCAGAGACCCAGTGAGGAATGATGCAAAGAAAACAAAAGAAACTAACAAACATGGTGAAAAAAATAAAAGAAAAAATCGAAAAGCCAAGTTAAATAGAAGTACATAAAAATATTTTTATTTATATTAAAAAATACACCACGAAAAGAACAATTAAAAAAATAATAACAAAAATACCAAAAAAAAAAAAAAAACCCACCCTAAACTGCCCCATGGAACTGCCAGTGTAGAAGTAGAGGTATATAAAGAAAATGAGAATTCTGTTGGTGGGAAAGCAGACCAGTGCAGCCACGATGGAGAACAGTGTGGAGCTTCCTTAGAAACTGGAACTAGAGCTGCCTTATGGCCCAGCAACTAGTGCAGCCACGATGGAGAGCAGTGTGGAGCTTCCTTAAGAAACTGGAAATAGAACTGCCTTATGGCCCAGCAATCCCACTGCTGGGCATACACACCGAGGAAACCAGAACTGAAAGAGACACGTGTACCCCAATGTTCATCGCAGCACTGTTTATAATAGCCAGGACATGGAAGCAACCTAGGTGTCCATCAGCAGATGAATGGATAAGAAAGCTGTGGTACATATACACAATGGAGTATTACTCAGCCATTCAACAAGAATACATTTGAATCAGTTTTAATGAGGTGGATGAAACTGGAGTCGATTATACAGAGTGAAGTAAGCCAGAAAGAAAAACACCAATACAGTATACTAACACATATATATGGAATTTAGAAAGATGGTAATGGTAACCCTGTATGCGAGATAGCAAAAGAGATAACAGTTGTATAGAACAGACTTTTGGACTCTGTGGGAGAGGGAGAGGGTGGGATGATTTGGGAGAATGGCATTGAAACATGTATAATATCATATAAGAAATGAATCGCCAGTCTAGGTTCAATGCAGGATACAGGATGCTTGGGGCTGGTGCACTGGGATGACTCAGAGAGATGGTACGGGGAAGGAGATGGGAGGGGGTTCAGGATTGGGAACACGTGTACACGCATGGCGAATTCATGTTGATGTATGGCAAAACCAATACAGTATTGTAAAGTAAAATAAAGTAAAAGAAAGAAAGAAAAAAAAAGGATTTGTAGAAAGGAAATACACTGAATGTTAAAAGTAGTTAACACATTTTACTAATAAAATTTAGTAATTAACATATTTAAAAACTTATAAAAATAAAAATAATCCTTTATAAATGAAATATAAATATATTTAGTTAACAATAAATTCTTAAAAGCTTAAATAGATATAATAATATATAATAATTATGATGATAACCACAGCAACAGAGGGAAAAAGAAGAGGAAAAAAGTCCAGAATCAACTACAGAACAAATCAAAATATAAGAATAACAATAAGTGTTTTTCTCAGGCCTCAGCTGTCAGCATCTTCTCCCCACTGATTCACAGCCCACCTGTGCCGCCCTAGGAGGCCCTCCAATACCTGTGCGGTGTGTATATGTGTGTGCTGATCTCTGGACCTGTTGTGGGGACAGCTCGGACTCTAATCTGGCCCTGCCTCTGAGTGTTCTTGTCTCCAATGTCCGCAGCTGCCAGGGAGAGTATTTTCTTTTGTGGGAACACTCATTCTCCTTTTATATATTCCACTGACACAGAGTCTACCTAGTTGATCATGTGAATTTAACCTCTAGCTTGTATAGCTGGTGGAAATGTTTTCAGTCCCCTTCCTTAGCCACTCTGCCTGTGGAGCTCAACTGTGGTTTGATCCCCACCTCTGCTGATGGGTCATCCACAGGAGTCTGCTCCTGAGGCAGCCCTGGAGGGCTTGAGTCTGCTTCCGTGAAGACCACGTGTGAACGTGGTGCGGCTGCTAGGATCGCGTGGACCCCCACGGCACCAGGTGTGCAGGGAAGCCAGTGGCTAGCAGTGCAGGAGGTATGGCGCTATTGGGGTTTTTTGGTAACTTTCGGCCGTTCTCCCCGGTTAGGACCAAGTGAGGAGTTGGCATAGCTGCTTGGAATGCAGGGACCCTGGTGGCACCAAGTGTGCAGGGAAGCCAGAAGCCGCAGGTGCAGAAGATCAGGCGCTATTAGAATCTTTTTCTAGCCTCTGGCCCCTGGCATTCAAAGGGCCTCACTGGCTGGTCCTTCTCTATTGCTTGGCATGCCAGGTGTTGAAAGGGCACCCCTGGCTGGGGCCCTTCTCTATTGCTTGGCTCGTCAGCCACTCGAAGGGCTGCCCTCCCTGGAGTCTTTCTCTGTTTGTAGGCTGCTGGCCCTGCCACGTGGGGAGAGAGGCTGCAGTGGTGGCTCTACCCGCTGTGCGTGGCTCAGCCGTAGCACCCTGCCTCCACGGCTGCCTGGCTTTCCTACGAAGGCATTCCCCACAGCAATCTCCTCCCTCCTGTCCCCTTGGACCATTTCCCTGCAGTCAGCAGCAGTCCTCATCCTGGGGGTTGCTCTTCAATCTCTACCCTCCAGCTTCCAGCCAGTGTGTGTTTCCTTCCTGGTGGTCGGGGACTCCTGCCAGCTCTTGGCTGGTGCTCTGCAAGACCTTCTGCATCTGAAGATTTGTTCCTGATGCGTCTGTGGAGAGAGCTGTACCTCATATCTACCTGCTCCTCTGTGTCTCGACTCCTTTCAAAACCAGTAAGATTATTAAGATTTAATTCTCACAGGAGAATTATAATTATTTCTCCCGATTTCTCAACTGTGTTTTGTTTTTGTTTTTTTTTTTAACTTTGGTCCTTGTAAAACCATTCTCCTGAAATTCTGGGAAGAAATTCCTACCTGAAACCACTGCTATTTGTACTTAATTTATAGGAAAATGTGTTTCAAGTTCCACATAATTGATTTATCACTGTGGAAACTCTTGAAAACACCTTTTACAGGTAAAGGGGTTTTATAATATGGCCCATGTGTTTATTCTTCCTTCCCTTGGAGCAGAGATGGATTTATTATGTCCTCACCTATTGCTAAGGGACTCTCAATGCCTCTTCTCAAAAGAATTTCATGCATACTTCAGAGAAGTAAGGGAGCTTGCTATACTTTGTGAGTTTCTGATACGATACTGACTTACAGTTTTAACATTGGTTTTAGAGAATAAGGGATAAAAGAAACATTTGCCTAAGTTTTAAAGAGGGTTTCAGGATGGGGGACACGTGTACACCCATGGTGGATTCATGTTGATGTATGGCAAAACCAGTACAATATTATAAAGTAATTAGCCTCCAATTAAAATACATAAATTTATATTTTAAAAAAAGTTTAGAAAGTTCAACTCAATACTGGTTACCCCATCTCTGCACCAGAGGACATTATAAAAGGGATCAAACATCTTCCTCTGGACATCCACACCCATGTGCCTCCATGGATTCACTGGGCAATGCAGACAGATTCCTCTGGGGCTGGCCATTAATCCTGGGCGTCTAAAAGTGTCACCATATGTAAAAGTTGAAAATGGTGATCTCTCTAGCAGAGAACGGAAGAGCGGTCTGGGCAATGTTTGAACCTGGGGAGATATTCAGGAGAAGTGAAAGTGAAAGAAACAGCGGGACAAGTCAGTGACAGCATAGGACGGTTCAGATGGTTCACTCGTGTGCCTGTCAAACATGTGTATAAACCCCAGGAGACCAAGCTCTATGAGGCAGGCAGGCAGGGAAGGGGCGAGGCCAGTGCCCAGCAAGCAGATGTTCAGGAGGCATCTGTGGTACTGAACTCAGTGCAGGGCATTGGACTTCCCTGCTGGTCCAGTGCTTGAGAATCTGCTTGCAAAACAGGAGATACAGGGTCAGTCCCTGGTCAGAGAAGATGCCGCATGCTGAGCCCATGCGCCACACCACTGAGCCTGTGCTCTAGAGCCTGGGAGCTGCAGCTAGTGAGCCCACGTGCCTAGAGCCCTTCTCCCCGACAGGAGAAGCCACTGCAATGAGGACCCCATGCCCCACAGCTGGAGAGGAGCCCCCGCTCGCTGCAGCCAGAGAAGAGCCTGTGAAGCAACAGAGGCAGCACCACCAAAAACAGAGTCAGAGCCGCGTTGCTGGGGCACCTGGCCTTGTCAGTGAGCCAGTGAGCAAGTGAGGACCTTAGAATCACGTCTAAGGGTAAATCGACGCAGGACAGTGTTTCCACGGCAAAACCCCAATTCCTTGCATCCTTACTCATCACAATCCTGGATCGCCTGGAGTTTAGAGTGTGAAAGAAATAACAATGCATAAGAAGCTGATTTTGGTGTTTATTCAGACTCTGACATGCAGGCCGACTTGTCTAATTGCATCAAAGATACTAGATGGTGAAAAATATGTATGGAATGGTCCATTTCAAGCACTGAAATGACTGAGATCATGAATAAAATGTCTCTTGAGATCTTTATTGAGAAGCAAATGAAAAAAAATGTAAAGTGTTGAAACAGAACAAAAAAATTGTCAGGAAAAAACAATGAAATGATATGGAATAACTGAATCTCAATACACTTGGCTCATTGAGGCTGCTTTATACCTGGGCACCCAGGGAAAAGTTGGAGTTATCATAACCATTTCAACTTTTCAACATTCTGGATTTTGCAAGGAGTTACAGGAACTACTGAGATCTGGCTTTGAGGACAGGGTCCTTCATCCCTCTAAAATCTGACCCTCTGATTGATATGGCCTCCATCAAGCCCCTCAGTGTTTGGGGGAGTTTCCATGGGACCCAGGCAGTTAGTGGTAAATTAAATCCTTTGGGAAATGCCCACTTAGGGGGATCTGGCATGATTTCTTCCCTTCGTCGCATCCTCTGGGGTCCTCTCACTGTGGTATGGGGTTATGTGAGTCATGTGCTTGGGTTCATCTTCCCTCTACCCATGTCAGCCATGGAGCTACTCTGGCAGACGGTTTGGTGACAGAGGTCTAGGGGTGCTTCCAGAAACAGTCTCTTCTACAGTCTACACAAGACTCCCAGCAGTCACCAGAGTGGCCAGTACCTTATATACAGCTGTTAGACATGAGTCATATGACAGCAGTCAGGAAACTCATCGACAGTCCAAGGAGGCCAGTGAAAAAGGCTGAAGTCCTGGAATGGCATCTGCATTGCAAACCCAGACTGAAACCAGAAACCCAGAGAAATTCAAAGATGATTTGAATTTCCAAAGATTTCCAATTCCCCAACACCTTCAACCTAAAAGCAAATAAAAACAAATAAAAGAAGAAAGAAGGAAGAAGCTGAAACAGTTTACTTCCTGGGCTAAAATTACAAAGCTAATATGAAAGAAGCAAAATCTGAAAACGATTACTAGGCAGCCATTCCAGGAGGAAGCAATGCCTCTCCACCAGGAAACTACCAGGAGGATATCCTCAGCTAGGTTTTGAAACTTGTCATTAAATAATAATTTAACTTGTTATCAAAATTACTGTCATCCACAGGGCTTTTTAAATGATGGTGGTAATAAAGGAGCTATGTCAGTCAAACAACAAAATAACGTGGCTTTCATTTTCTATCATGGCAGCAGTTAATGAAATATTAATCTGTGTTTGTATTGTAGTATGATAGTTTATACCACATTAAAATTATATAGCTGGCTACAGAATTTCACCAAGGGAAAACTATGAGGGCCGGTTGACCAGAGAAAGTATTTTCTACTTCTAAGGACAAAAAAAATTAGTGGGAAAAAAATGAATTTAACTTGAAAACCTACTTTCAACAAAAGATATTATTGGGCCTTTCTAGGCAAATTGAGTACCCTCTCTGGCTTGTTCGATCTTTGACACACAATCCATCCTGTATCTTCCGCAGTAGCAGGCACCGTTGGTGTTCTGCCCACGTAGCCTCAGCTCCCACATTTTTGAGCACTCCTGAGCCACAAGGGTCTACCTAATCTCTGATCAAGCCCGACTAGAAATGCCTAGGAGGTAACGCTTTCTGGAGCCACCCTCATCCAGTAACTGCGGAAGGCTGGTGGGAAAATAACCCCACTGCCCGGCTCCCTGGTTAGAATGGTGCTTGTGGGAGTCGGTATGGTGAGAATTCCCCAAAGGACTGGTCTCTTGTTCTCTGCTGTGTTAATCTGGGGCTACCTGCTGAATCAACTCTTGTGCCTTGTCTCAGGACATGGTTTTGGGGAACCCAGCTTAAGATATCCATGCTGCTGGTGCTGCTAAGTCACTTCAGTCTGTGTGACTCTGTGCAACCCCATAGACAGCAGCCCACCAGGCTCCGCCATCCCTGGGATTCTCCAGGCAAGAACACTGGAGTCGGTTGCCATTTCCTTCTCCAAAGATATCCAAACAAGACCCAATTTCACCCATTCTACCACCTGTCTCCCCACTCCAATCATCTCCGGGAGCCTAAGGTAAAACAGAGCCCTTGGCTGCCCTCTCTCTCTCTCAGCTTGTGTCCACCGTAGTCCCACATGAAACCCACTCCCTCTTCCTTCCCTCCCTGGACCCAATTCCTAATCCCCCACCTGTAAGCCCACACTCCTCCTGGAGAGGATGAGAAGAATTGCTAATTTTCGCTCTAAACAAAGGAAGCTGAACTGATAAAATAGCAGCTGGAAAAGACAGGTTGGATGTAGGAAGTCACTATGCACCTTTCCCAACTCACTCAGCCCAGGATTTCTGAGGAACATCCGGAAACCCAGACATTTCCTCGGATTGTTGCTGCTCTGATAAAAGTAAGCAGAGCAAGTCTCTGATTTTACATCCACCACCCACTCTTCCCCTGACTTGAAGATAATAAACTGTTTAAAATACTTTGCTTCTACAATTCTGATATATTGCTTCTGTGATTGCTTTCTATAAATACCTCTAGCCCACCAGTTCCTGGAACTGCGGAGGCCTGACGCTTAAACCAGCTGCTGTAATTCGGAACAAAATTGACAGCTTTCTCTGGGTTCTCTAATTGGAAAAGTCTCCAAGGCAAAGACCTGGGTAGAAAGAGTATATAATTCATTTCTAAGCAGGTACTTTTGGGTGTAAATCAAGAGCTGTCTTCTTCCTGATTTATCCTACATGTTGTTTGTACTCTGAGCTGATCATCCTTGAAACTTCTTGTTCAACGGGGACCATAGCTTTGCTGTGGGCTGTGTGTACTCTACCTCAGTCATTCGTGTGCCCAGCACATGTCATTTTGAACAGACCAATGACTCTAGAATTTTCCAGAGCAAGGTCCTAGACTACCTGCATTAACACCCTGTGGGATGGTGTTTGAAAATCAGACCACCACTGACTGATTCAGTGCAACTCTGGGGAGAGGACCAGTGATTCCTAGGTACAGAAGCTTGAGAACAACAGGTCTGGGTGTTCAAATTTGACAGGAGAGTTTAGGTTACAAAGGTTGAATATAAGTTTTCCTTGCTTCTCCCAGGACTGAATCCATGGTGTTGAGCTCATCAGCTGGCTCTCGCTAACTTAGCTAATAAGCACTTATTCTAAGGAGTGACAAAGACTCAACCTAATCCCTTCTGCTGGAAAGATGAAAAGACTAGTTTTCAAAGAATAAAATGCACTTGAGTTTTCTAATGGGAAAAACATGACCTGGGTAAGCATAACACTCCAGGTGGCAAAAACCGGGCTCCTGTGTTCTCAGTTTCGATCAACTGTGCCTTTGGGAGCAGATGTTTGAGGAACGATGTTCTAGTTTCCTGACTTAGATGATGGGCAAAAATCAAGAAGAGTTGCATTTGTATTGGAAAGAAATATTATTTTCAATTTTTTTCCTAAAATCAGTGTTTTTTGGTGATATCTGCATTTTAAATCTCATGTGGTCTTGTGTAAACATTCTTGGCTTTTCCATCTGTCAGGACACTATTAAGTAAATTCAGTCTCTTTAGAAATAATCATTGTTTCCTGGCCCAGGATTTGGAAGGGTTTTCAAAGTAGATGACAGATGTTTGGCATAGAATCCCACTTGACATTGTGGTGAAGGGATTCATTATGGGCACAGAGTAGAGCTCAGCTCAAGGAAGAAGGGTTTTTCTTTAGAATCCAATAGTGAATGTGTTTGTGGATGTCAGCAGACCATTTGAGAAGACGTATATAACTCTAGTGAGTAAACAAATCTCTTCTTCCTGGAACAGAGAACTGTTGTGGGCTTGGTTGTTCTGAAAAAGACCAGAACAATAGAAATGTCTTTTAAAAACTCTCAGCTTTCAGAGCAGAGTGTTCAAAGCACACGTCTTCTGATGAAGAAGTTCACGTCTGCGGCTCACAGGAGGTGGCAGCCTGTGGCATTTTCCCATCAAGTGCTTGGCATTGTTCTCTGCGTATTTTACGGTGTTCTTACATCCTTGTAAGGACGTCACGGATGATGTTCCTCGTGGTCCGGTATTACTGACCAACCTCTTGTGTCAGCCCTGGTTCCATATGAGAGATGTTTGCTATAAGAGTTCATTAATAGAAATGTGGTTGATGAACGTTGTGTAGACTCTTGTACTCTGAGTGGTTCTATTGATGCCACTGTCTTTCCAGCCTGGCAAGTTATAAACTCTCTAGCCTCTGATTCTTGGTTTCTTTATACCTAGCCAAACACTTTGGCCACCTCGTGCGAAGAGTTGACTCATTGGAAAAGACTCTGATGCTGGGAGGCATTGGGGGCAGGAGGAGAAGGGGACGACAGAGGATGAGACGGCTGGCTGGCATCACGGACTCGATGGATGTGAATCTGAGTGAACTCTGGGAGTTGGTGATGGACAGGGAGGCCTGTTGTGCTGTGATTCATGGGGTCGCAGTCGAACACGACTGAGCGACTGAACTGAACTGAACTGAAACATTTTCCAAGACAGAAGATCTGGAAATGCTTCTTCAACACTTGAGTACCTGACAACATGAATGAATACTATTTTGCACAGCTTTTCTGTGTATGAGTCATTGACCCCAGGAGCATAAACCAGTTTTTCAGTTTTTAAATCATTTAAACCTTTTGTTACACTCTGCCTAATTAGTGTCCATTGTGTTTAAAAACCCTTTTTATGTGTTTATTAATAGTCAAAGTATTAAATGAAACCATAGAAACCTCTGGAGGAGAGGCAGCTTCATTTCTTTTTAAAAACAAGTAATTCACTTAACATCTATTCTAGTCAAATGAAAGGCTTTAATAGTTGGAAATTATCATTTAGTAACTTTTTTTTTTCCAGCTTTTTGTCTCTTGAACTTTCACCTTGACACAGTCTTCCAACTCCTGGGAAAGGAATATTTTAATCAATCAAAAGTGCTTTTGCAACAAGTTTACAGATTATATATACATGTTTTAAATTTTATGTCTCACACAATATTTGGATTTCTGAAATGTTGCATTAAAATACCATTTTTGGAAAGCAGTTTCCGTTTCTCTATCATGGATATTGTCATTGAACAGCTCTTGTTTGGCTTGGCTTTTTAAGATGACTGTCAGTTTTTCTCCTTTAATTTTATCCTGAACCCAACCGTATAAACACGCAGCATCAGCCTCACCTGGAACTTGTTAGAAGTGCAGCGTCTTGGGCCTCACCTGACTCACAGAACCAGCACCTGCCTTTTAACAAGACTTCTAGGTGAACCTTGTGCATATTAAAGTTGAGAAACTCAATTCTGACCTAGTCCTTCCACCTTACAGTAGAATTTCCAAAGAAAATGAACTCAGAGTTCATTTTTATAAATGATGGCATCTGAAACTGCTGGGCTTCCCTGGTGGCTCAGTGGTAAAGAACCCGCCTGCTGATGCAGGAGACGCGGGTGAGATCCCTGGGTTGGGAAGGTCCCCTGGAGTAGGAAGTGGCAACCAGTCCAGTATTCTTGCTTGGAGAATTCCATGGACAGAGAAGCCTGGCGGGTTACAATCTGTAGGGTTGCGAAGAGTCGGACACAACTTAGTGACTAAACAACAACAAAGAAAATAGCAGAGTAATTGGAAGACAGTGAATCCTCAGGGCAGAAGCATGGTTGCATTTACTGCGGGGCATTCTGCGGCAGCTCACACTGTGCTCAAGGCTTTAAGTGCAATGGTGCTGACGAAGTGACCGCCTGGTGCTGGCCCGGGAGTGGAGAGTAGGTTGGTGTGTGGTGAGGCAGTTCATGGGCAGAGAAGAGACACGCCGGTCTTTGTACACACGTGACACACCGTTGCCGGCAGAGATACAGAAGTAGGCCAGAAGCGTGAGTCATTCCGTGGGTGGAAGGTGGGGCAGAGGATGGGCTTCCCAGAGAAGATGACTTGATTTTAAGAATTTCACCCTGTGGGCAAGTCAGAAGCTGTTCCAGGCAGACAGACATGAAAACACTGAGACGTATAAACCTCTCTTAGGGAAATTCTTGTGCTTTGGTCTTGGTGAATGTAAGCAGTGGGGCAGGGTAGTGGGGAGCGTTGAACATTAGGTGGATCTGGATGCCCCGTGAGTGGGAGCTTGGCTTGTGTCAGAGGGGCCTGGAGGATGGAGGAAAAACACAGCCAGCTTGGTGCTTTCAAGCGGTTCTTCTGGCTGGAGTGTGGAGGATGAGACGGGGCCAGCGTAGAGCTGGGGAGACCACGGTGCAGGCGGCCATGGTGGCCCAGTGGAGACGCGATGGTGCCAAGTGGTGCCAGGAGGTGGTGGCCGGGGGACAGCTCAGGACAGAGTCCAAAAACAAGAGAAAGAAATTCTTTTCTCTGCGCCACCAACTTCTCCCACAAACCTTTTGAAGACAACGGTTCTTTGCCGAGTCCTTTGCTGAGTCGTAGTTAGAGCAAACACTTCCAGGTCTTTTTTTTATTTGTTTTGTTAAAAAAAATTTTTTTTTATGTAGACCTTTTAAAAGTCTTCATTGAATTGTTACAATGTTGCTTCTGTTTTACATTTTGGTTTCCTGGCCGCAAGGCGTGTGGGATCTTAATCCCCAACCAGGGAACAAACCCACAACCCCTGCCTTGGAAGAAGTCTTAACTGCTGGGCAACCAATAAAGTCGCTCCAGGTCTTTGAATTGCTGTTCACATGCCACGGTTTTGCATCTCTCTCTCTGTTAAGTACTTGGTTGCGTTCTCTCCCACATGCAATGGGGTGCCAAGAGTTAAAGAAAAGGTGAGGTGGAGTGGGGAAAGAGACCTAAAAGTTACTGGGTCCCTAAATATGCCAAGTGCGCCACAAACATTGGTTCATTTAGTTACCACAGTCCTGCAAACTAAGTATTATTACCTCTGTTTTAGAAATGGCAAAAAAAATAAAGCCCTAGAGACTAAGGAACTCCTCTATCAGCTACAATGAGCAGAATCTGAATTTGCATCCAAAGATGGGTGATTCATATACTCAAATACTTGGACCTCAAGGATGCCTGACAGTTTAATCTACCACTTACTTCCCCCCAAGTTTGCTGAATGTACAGGTAGAGGATCAATTGCCTTCTCCAGTTGCACGCTTTGCCCACTGAATGAGGTCACTAGAACCAGTGGGCAAGCAGAGAAGATCTCTGAGTGACCAGGTAGATGACACTAATTCTCTGGAAATAAAAAAAATAAAGATGTAACATGCAGATCCTGGTTGACTTTGTTTGTACACAATTCTCTCCAGCTGGGCCATATGTTTCTGCAGCCCATACACAACTAAAAACATGTCAGGAATGAGTGGGAAGCAAATGAGATCTCATAGCTGACAAGCTAACTTCAAGGGACGAGATGGGACAGTAAAGAGAGCCCAAGATGTAGAAGTCAAGAAGCGGCAGTCGTCGTTTTGGTCACTAACATAGAGGCAAACAGCCCCACAGACTTGACTGGTTCTTGAAGGCATGACTGTATTACAGCACAATGTGTAGACCCTGGGAGTCAAGGGAAACGCCATCTCCCGCCTAAAGGACAAAGCATCCACGTAACGTCCCGGACCAGAGGGTCACTCCTGTGTCTGCAGGAGCCATCAGGAGTGTGACGAGGCACACCTATTTTTGGATTAGAAGCTGGTGGCATTTACAGAAGATTCTAGAACTCTGTTCAGCAAAATCTCGGAGTCATGGCTGCCAGCTGGCCACCGTTCAGTGCTTTTTTGCATGTTGCTGTTGTCGTGTCTGACTCTTTGCGACCCCATGGACTCTGCAGCGCGCCAGGCTTCCCTGTGCTTCAGCATCTCCCGGAGTTTGCTCAGACTCAAGTTTATTGAGCCAGGGATGCCATCCAACCGTCTCATCCTCTGTTGCCCCCCTCTTGTTAAGCTGTAAACAGAGGCACAGCGTCCAGTCAAGTCAGTTCGTTGGTCCTTCAGTTTCCACTGGAAGGAAGTCTTCCAGTCCACGCCCTCCCACCTCCTGCCTCGGAGGAGTGGCTCTTCCTCTCCCTTCACCTCCCTGGTCGGTACCTGCTATTTCCAGACGAGGAGCTCTAAGCAGGGAGAGGAAGAAAAGTTAAGGGAGACAGGAGCATTCTTACTTGACAGGTGCCATCCTATACTGGCTCCTAAGTCTCAAGATTTGGGGGTGTTGTTTGTTTGTTTTTGGCTTTTTATTCAAGTATACTTTATGTACAATGTTGTGTTAATTTCAGCTGCACAGCAAACGGGCTCAGGTATGCATACATATATCTTCTTTAAAAAATATCTATTTGGCTGCTTGGGATTTTAGTTGCAGCATGTGGGCTCTTCATGGTGGCACGTGAGATCTTTTGTTTGGGCCTGCGGGCTTCTCTCCAGTTGTGAACTTGGGCTCCAGGGCACCTGGGCTTTAGTACTTGCCGTGAGTGGGCTTAGTTGCCCTGTGGCATGTAGGATCTTAGTTCCCTGACCAGGGTTTGAACCTGTATCCCCTGCATTGGCAGGTGAATTCTTAACCACTGGACCACCAGTGAAGTCCCTACAATCTTTCCTATATTCTTTTCCAGTATGGTTTATCACAGGATATTGAATAGAGTTCCCCATGCTGTAGAGTAGGTCCTTGTTTTTTTTTTTTTTTTTACTAAGTCTCAAAGTTTAATGAGCTCATGAATCTCAGGGGGAGCTCATTAAAATCAGGATTCTGAGTCAGTAGGCCTAGGGTGACCTCTGAGCCTCTGCATTACTAATAAGCTCCCAGGCGACACAGATGATGCTAAGCTATGGACCATACTTTCAGTAACAAGGATTTAGAGATTCCCCTGCAATTCATTGGATGCAGCTAATTAATGTGATTCCTTGAATTCAGGTAACTCTCTTTCAGCTATAGCCCTTGGTTGGGGATTTTACTACTTTGCGTTTAAAAAACCATTGCCTTTGACTACTGGGGAACTGATAGATCACCCCCCTGGTCAGAATACCTTTCACTATGTCATCAGGTTTGGTTTTGCATACCTTTGACCTTCATTTTGCCGTGAATACAGTTAACTTCCTAGGCATCTGCTGCTCAGCCCCAGACGACTGTAGCTTTCCATAACGGGGAAGGTACCACCCCCTGCCCTCCAGATGTAGGGAGTGTATGTAGGGCTCTCCCTGTGGAGCTGCTGAGAATCACACACTAGGCTCGGGATTGGAAGGAGTGGTTAAAACGGACAGTATAACTCTCTTGCAAGAAATTGCTTCACAGTCCCTCTATCCTTAGTCAATAATTGAACTCCTTTACATTCTCAGTCTGGGTGAAGAGCCATATATCCTGTAACCAGTTCTATTGATATGATATTGATATTTCTTTTGAAAAGTTACATGTTGGTGGCTGTGCTGAAAACTAAATTTGGTATCTCATGAACTGCAGTGTATCTCTGCAGATGCTTCTCTGTGATAAGCATCTTGTTTCCATGTAATATGGTCTCTGAATTTTTTACCAATCTCTAGATGCTTTCTCATTTGTGAATAATCTACCTAAAATAAGGTACCTAGAATCACACAGAATTCCATGTAGACGCTCCCAGTTCAGAGTTTATTAAGGTGGTGTTTTTCTATCCCCTACCTGTGTGACTTCATTAATGCTCTTGGCAGTTGAATGTATGTGGGAGAGAAAAAAAAAAAGAAGGGGAAAAGGGAGGAATCAATAAATGTATAATCTTTTTAGAAAATGGAGTGTAGTTGATTTTCAATGTTGTGTGAGTTTCTGGTGTACAGCAAAGTGATTCAGACACACACGCACACACACACACACACACATGCATGCAGACGTCTCTTTCCCATGTTCTTTCCCGTTGTGGCTTACTGCAGGGTGTTAACTACAGCCCCTTGTGTCAGACAGCAGGGCCCTGTTGTTTCCTTCCTTATATAAAGCAGTGTGTGTGTCTGTTAATCCTAACCTCCTAATTTATCCACCCTCCCCCCACTTTTCCTCTTTGGTAACCGTAAGGTTGTTTTCAAAGCCTGTGAATCCATTTCTGTTTTGTCAATAAGTTCATTTGTATCATTTTTTTATTCTCTATATAAATGATATCATATGGTATTTGTCTCTCTTTGTTGGACCTACTTCACTTAGTATGATACCCTCTTAAGTCTGTCCATGCTGCTGCCAATGGCATCATTTTGTTCTTTTTTATGACTGACTAGTATTCCACTGTATATATGGAGCACATTGTCTCTCTGTTCCTCTGTCAGTGGGTGTTGAGGTTGCTTCCACATCCTGGCTATTGTAAACTGGGCTGCTATGAACACTGGGGTGCACATATCTTTTCAAATTAGAGTTTCTCTCTTTTCCCCAATAGTGGAATTGCTAAATCATATGGCAACTCTGTTTTTAGTTTTTAAAGGAACCTCCTATACTGTTTTCCATACTGGTTGCACCAAGTGAGCTTAACTGTCTAGAAAATTGAGATAATGTTAAGACAAAATAAATGAAGATGAGGAAATGAAGGGTTGTTCCATTTTAGATGTCCTGGGTTTGAAATGCCAGTAGGACATGTACGTGGAAATATTCAGCAAGTGGTAATAAATTAGATTCTGGAACATACTGGAAGGTACACTTAGAGATAAGGATGGGGATCATGCTTATAAGAGAATGTCTGCAGTCTAGGGAATAGAGGATGGATGCAGGTTGAGCTTAGGGGAGAAGGTAGCCAGTTCAGGCCTAACGATGGCGAAGACTCATACACATTCCAAGAGAAGGAAACATATTCTCCGGGAACTGGACTGTCACCTACATGACTCCAAGTCTTTCTTTCTGTGGCCTGCCCCATTATCTGAAAGTGACAGCAGCTTCATGTCTTAGAATTCTCCCAAAGAGGATTGTGCATGTTGCCACCTGGGAGGGGGTCACATGTTAGCTGGCTGATACATGTTACATAAGGAACACATTTACCTGATTAATAACCATTGTCGCCCACTACCTCCCAGGCCAGAATCTTGTGAGCATGGAATATGGGATTTTTTAAAATTGGAATGTAGTTGGTCTACAGTGTTGTACTAATTTCTGCTGTACAGCTAAGTGATTCAGTTACACACACACTCTTTTTTGCTGTTCTTTTCCATTGTGGTTTCTCTCAGGAGATTGGATGTATTTCTCTGTGCTGTTCAGTTAAGACCTTGTTATTTATTCTTTCTCGACATGAGAGTTGAAATATAAAGAAAGCTGAGTGCTGAAGAATCGATGCTTTTAAACTGTAGTGTTGGAGAATACTCTTGAGAGTCCCTTGGACTGCGAGGAGATCCAACCAGTCCATCCAGTCAGTCCTGATTATTCACTGGAAGGACTGATGCTGAAGCTGAAATCCAATATTTGGGCCACCTGATGCGAAGACCTGACTCAATGGAAAAGACCCTGATGCTGGGAAAGATTGAAGGTGGGAGGAGCAGGGTACGACAGAGGATGAGATGGCTGGATGGCATCACCGACTTGATGGGCATGAGTTTGAGTAAACTCTGGGAGTTGGTGATGGACAGGGAGGCCTGGTGTGCTGCCGTCCATGGGGTTGCAAAGAATTGGACACGACTGAGCGACTGAACTGAACTGATGTAATAGTTTGCAACTACTAGCCCCACTCTTCTGATCCATCCCTCACCTTCCCACATTCCCCTTGGCCACACAAGTCTGTTCTCTGTGTGAGTCTCTCTCTGCTTCATGGATGGGTCCATTTGTGCCACATTTTATTTATTTATTTTTTAATGACTTTACAATATTGTATTGGTTTTGCCATACATCAGCATGAATCCGCCACGGGTATACCTGTGTTCCCCATCCCGAACCCCGCTCCCTCCTCCCTCCCTGCACCATCCCTCTGGGTTGTCTCAGTGCACCAGCCCCAAGCATCCAGTATCGTGCATTGAACCTGGACTCGTGGTTCGTTTCATATTAGAGTTCACGTTAGTGATATCATATGGTGTTTGTCTTTCTGTTTTTGACTTCACTTAGTAAGATAGTCTCTAGTTATGTTCATTTTGCTGCAAATGGAATTATTTTGTTCTGTTCTTTATGGCTGAGTGGAACATGGGCTTTTTGATGCCTGTGGGGAATTAGAGGTGAGGTCTCGGTCACCTGTGAAAAAAATAGGCTTGGGCAGCAGGGTTGGGTGGACAGGACATAGGAGGATGCTTACAAACATAACAAGGAGACTCAGAATTTATTGTTTTGTGGAAAAAGCTCATATTCAAAGTGAGTGTATTATTTTGTTGGGTAATCCTCACCTAGCCAAATGATTTTATAAGCATTTATGTATTCCAGTTAAAAATCACTTAATGTTTATTTTCACCCCTCTCTTAAATTGGGTTATATATTATTTTTATTATGCTATATGTTTTCTATAATCAAAGGAGTGAAAATGGCCATTGTACAGAAAAGCATGAAAAAATAATGTAGTAGACACTGGTTTTAAAGGATATCCACAAATTTTTGTATATTCTTCAATTTCAAAAATTATTTACTTGAATCTGACTTCAAACATTAAATTTCAGAATATAAATACCAATATAAGTTGTAATTATTGTTTGATACATGAAATAATTATGAAATACTTATAATTTAATAATTTAATAACTGTATGAGATAGTTTAATGTTTCATGGCTAAATGTGTGCTATTAAGAATCCATGCTGTGCTGTGTTAAGTCGCTGCAGTTGTGACTGACTCTTTGCAATCCCGTGGACTGTAGGCTGCCAGGCTCCTCTGTCCATGGGATTCTTCAGGCACGAACACTGGAGTGGGGTGCCATGCCCTCCTGCAGGGGATCTTTTCTGCCCAGGGATCAGACCTGCATCTCTCACGTCTCCTGCACTGGCAGGCAGGTCATCTACCACTAGTGCCACCTGAGAAGCCCCAGTGAGACATAACTGCTTTATGTATGTTTGGCTTTTAAAGGGTTTAAACTATGTGTATTGGTTTAAACTCTCATAAGCTGTCCTCTTGACTATATAAGCAGACTAGTGACATGTATTATATATGCATACATGATCTTTACATTAGATATAGTGATGTGTACTTAGTCGCTTGAGTCATGCCCAACTCTTTGCAACTCCATGGACTGTATGTAGCCTGCCAGGCTCCTCTGTCCATGTGATTCTCCCAGCAAGAATACTGGAGTGGGTTGCCATGCTATCCTCTAAGAAATCTTCCTGAACCAGGGCTCAAATCTGTATTTCCTCCATTGCAGGTGGATTCTTTACCGCTGGGACTGAGGAAGTCCCAAATATAGTAATACATCCTGAAAATTTTTTGTTCAGACCTGTTACATCTTTTAAGAAGAACCCATTCAGGAGCATAATTTCTAGTGGAAACATTTTTAGCACTACACAAGTTCCATAAATTGTGGTGTTTGGTAGCTTTTGACATCGACTGAAAGTGCAAAGATGAAAATCAAAATTCTAAGGATTCTTTAGAAAATGTGGGGATGTACCAGAATTCGCAAATGTTGCTGTTGTTGTTGTTTAGTGGCTAAGTCATGTCTGGCTCTTTGGGACCCCATGGACTGCAGCACACCAGGCTTCCCTGTCCTTCACTATCTCCCTGATTTTGTTCAAACTCATGTCCATTGAGTCAGTGATGCCATCCAGCCATCTCATCCTCTGTTGTCCCCTCCTACTGCTTTCAATCTTTCCCAGCATCAGAGTCTTTTCAGATGAGTCAGTTCTTTGCATCAAGTGGTCAAAGTTTTGGAGTTTTAGCTTCAGCATCAGTCCTTCCAATGAATATTCAGGACTGATTTCCCTCAGGATTGACTGGTTGGATCTCCGTGCAGTCCAAGGGACTCTCAAGAGTGTTCTCCAACACACAGTTCAAAAGCATCAATTCTTCTGTGCTCAGCCTTCTTAATGATCTAACTCTCACATCCGTACATAGCTACTGGAAAAACCATAGCTTTGACTAGATGGACTTTTGCTGGCAAAGTGATATCTCTGTTTTTAATACATTATCTAGGTTTGTCATAGCTTTTCTTTCAAGGAGCAAGCGTATTTTAATTTCATGGCTGCAGTCTTCGTCTGCATTGATTTTGGAGACCAAAAGTATAAAATCTGACACTGTTTCCATTGTTTCCCCATCTATTTGCCATGAAGTGATGGGACCGGGCACAGAGATCTTCGTTTTTTCAATGTTGAGTTTTAAGCCAGCTTTTTCACTCTCCTCTTCCACTTTCATTAAGAGACTTTTTAGTTCCACTTTCTGCTATAAAGTGGTATCATCTGCATATCTGAGGTTGTTGACGTTTCTCTTGACAGTCTTGATTCCAGCTTGTGAGTCATCCAGCCAAGCGTTTCGTATGCTGTGCTCATAATAATGTACCACGAACTTGGCTTTAAGCAACCAGATTCCCAGTTTCCCAGAATAAGTTATTCCCAGATACCCGAATCAGGGATGAAAGTGTATGTGATAAACGCTGGGGACTTCCCAGGTGACTCAGTGGTAAAGAATCTGCTTGCCAATGCAGAAGCCGCAGGGCACTGGGGCTTGATCCCTCCATCAGGAAGCTCCCCTGGAGGAGGAAATGGCTAACCACTCCAGTATTCTTGCTTGGAGAATCCCGTGGACAGAGGAGCCTGGTGGGCTACAGTCCATGGGGTCATAAAGAATTAGACACAACTGAGCGATTGAGCGTGCGCGCACACACACTCACACACAAAAGCTGGGGGATCCAATGTTTAGCCACCTGGAGCTCTTAAGCAGCCTGGAAAATTATAATGTGATAATTATATTCACAGTGATGACTCTGAGGATAAAAGTCTTAGCTAACTTTTCTTTTATACCTATTGTATTCCAGAAGTCTTAATATCATTTCTAGTGTAATATACCATCTTATTTGGGCTTCCCTTGTGGCTTAGTTGGTAAATAATCTGCCTGCAATGCAGGAGATCCTGTTTTGATCCCTGGATTGGGAAGATACCCTGGAGAAGGGAAAGGCTACTCACTCCAATATTCTTGCCTGGAGAATCCATGGATTGTCTGGTCCATGGCGCCACAAAGAGTTGGACACAACAGGGTGACTTTCACTTCTCTTCACTTCCGTAACATCTTATTTAAGTAGCAGAAGGATTCTACTAAGTAGCAGAAATAAATAGGTTGTTTTATCCCCACGTTACAGATGAAGAAAAATGGTGTTCTGAAAAATTAAAAGTAATTTTTCCAAGATCCTATTGTGAGAAATAGGTATCTGTGTGTTCTCTGATATTCCAGGAGTACTTAAATTCCAGATTTTGTTATGTGCTTATTCTTGGAAAGCTGGTAATCCATAGTTGCTATGTCTTTGATAAAAATGAGTACTTCAGAAGAATCTGAAAAAATAGATAGATGTATATGTATAACTGAATCACTTTGCAGTACACTTGAAACTATTAACATAGCATTATAAATCAACTATACTCCAATAGAAAAGAAAATTTAATAAAACACAGAAAAAAATAATAAAAAGTGGACAAAGATTTCTGTAAGAAAAAGAGTGAAAGTTGCGTCTGACTCTTTGTGACTCCATGGACCATACAGTCCATGGGATTCTCCAGGCCAGAATACTGGAGTGAGTAGCCTTTCCCTTCTCCAGGGGATCTTCCCAGCCCAGGATCAAACCCAGGTCTTCTGCAGTGCAGGCGGATTCTTTACCAACTGGGCTATCAGAGAAGCTTGGAAAATGAATCAAATGGTTGCTACTTGCTTCTGCTTATTTCATTTCCTAAACATCTCCTGAATACTCTGTTTCTTTTTGTTTCTACAGTTCCCACATTGTCCGTCTCTTCCTTCCTGACTTTGAACAGTATCCTGACTGCTCTCCTTGCTTCTGCTCTTAGCCCCTACCAATCCATTCTCTCCGGTGCTACCACAGTGTTCCTAAAATGCAAGTCTTATCTCGCTTCTCTGCCTGAAGTCCTGCACTCGCTGCCCAGGGGCACGGTCAGGTTTGCCCCTGGCCTGTCTCTCCAGTTCACCACATCTGGAGGCTTCTCTGCTCCAGGTCCTCTGGCTTCCTTGTGCTTTCTCTTACTCCCCAGCCTCAGGACCTGGGGCTTGCTGTTCTTCCACTTTTCACTTGGTAACCATCCTTCAGGGCTTGGTCTAAATGCCAGTTTCTTGGAGCAACTTTCCATGATACCAGCGGAGGCTCAGCCGTCAGGTTACAAGCTTTCATGGCACTGTCGTTTCCCCAGAACCCCCGTAACTGCACCCCCATAACTGCACCGCCATGACTGTATTAAGGAATTGGTTCTTAAAGTCTGTCTCCTACACTTGGTTGTTAACTTCATGAGAGTCAAGTCTGGATCTTTCTTATTCACCACCGTTTCCCACCTCCTAGCAGAGTGCCTGGTCTCTGTAAGCACACAAAAATGTTTCATTAAACATTTTTGCCTAAGCTTCACACATTAAGCTTTTAGCCAACAGTCATACAAGATGACTGTTGCTGGCCAGTGTCTTAGAAATACCTGCAAACTGTTGTGAGATTGAGTATTTTAATATCAAGTATTTGGGCACAGGAACTGAGGAATTCATCACTGAGGCTGATACCATCGTCAGATGGACCACCCTGAGTTTGTGTTTGATTATCTATTATGTCATTTATTGAGGGCAAGTATTGAAGCTAAGAAGACTTAGTAATGGAAGGTGTTGAATAGAAATCAGGGGGGAAAAGGCAGCAAAAAGCCTTGGATGTAAGATGGAGATGGTATGGAACGCTGAGAGATGTTATCAGGCAGAGAATAAAAACAGTCACAGGGTTAAAGATGTAAGGAAGAAAGGTGTTTTCTGAAAAGTTCACCAAAGAGACTACAAAGTTAACAAGTTATTGTAAGAGGTAACTGAGAAAATACAGCAATTACCCTTCTCTCTCTCTCTCTTTCTCCTCGTTCACTCTCTCCCACCTTTTCCTCCGTACCCCCCGCCTTCCTTCTTTCTTTCCTTTAGCAATTACTATACTGCTCATGAGAATGGAATCATTTTACAAGCACTGGGATAAAGGTCAAGGCACAGGTGATGTTTATAGAGGAACAGGAGTTTCGATTAGGTAATCTGCTAGTAACACCTTCAGTAAATAAATGTGAGAATAATATGGAATGTTTATCATGACAGTGAGTTTTTAATCAGATCCATTCACTAACAGAGCTGTAAAATAATTTGCAGATTGCTTTGAGGTAATAAGCGGCTGTATAAACACAGTCTTATCCTAGCAACTGAAATTATAAAACTATTTGTTTTAGAAAATTCAAGCTCTGGTATTTTATTTCCCTTGAGTGGTGACAATAGATTTATGAAATGAAATCTTTTTTTCACTTGAATCAAATTATCGTGTAAGTATACTGACTAGCTGTTAGTAATGGATGGATATCTCTGGCAATAATTTTATTTTTGTTTTTGAATTTCCTTTAAAACTTTTCAAGCTTCAAAAATAGCATTAGTGAATCACGTGTGGTGTGCAGGACATGAGCAAGTTTTAAGTCTGTGCTTTGCTTTTGGAATCATTTCTGTGCCAGAGTGCATGCAAAAGTTCAGTATTCCTGAAGACAGTGACTGTGCTTTCCCCCTCCACCCCCCGCCCCGCCCCCCCCCCCCCCCCCCCACCCAGGGTATTAAAAAGAAAAATCTATTGGCTTGGTAAAAGTGAGAGAGAGAGGGAAAAAAAAAAAACAACTAAAAGCTTCAGAAACATCTAAAACTTGATAATAGAGAAAAAATAAGAACTTCATCAAGACCCACAGTTCAGTTCCTTTTTGTGTAATCTATGTTCTAGGGACACCTTGCTGAACTGTAGGTCTTCAAGGTTCAGAGAAATCACAAACCCAGATGACTCTGGGTTGGACCTCATACCATTCTGGTGATGAGTAACTAGGCTTAAAGCCCCCAGATAGTCCTTCTCGGGTCCATGATGAGTGTATCTGTTGCTTTATACGAGGTCAAAGACTATGTGGGAAGGAACAACATAGCATCAAACTTTTGATGTCTAACCGGGGACTCTACCTACTGTCAGCAGAGTTCATAGGATCAGAAATCGACCTGTGCAGGAGCTGCATGAGATTTTAAACTGGCCACTGTGGCTCAGCTGGTGAAGAGTCTGCCTGCAATGTGGGAGACCTGGGTTGGGAAGATCCCCTGGAGAAGGGAATGGCTACCCACTCTAGTATTCTTGCCTGGAGAACCCAAGAGAATCCTGGTGGGCTACAGTCCATGCGGTCGCAGAGAGCAGGACAGGATTGAAGTGACTTAGCACACATGCACACATTATGGTGTTAAAAGGATCCCATATTTAGTGAAGAAATACAACCCATGACCTCAGTGTGTTACTGAAGCATGTCTGCTACTGCTGCTGCTAAGTTGCTTCAGTCGGGTCCCACACTGTGCGACCCCATAGATGGCAGCCCACCAGGCTCCTCCATCCATGGGATTTTCCAGGCAAGAGTACTGGAGTGGGGTGCCATTGCCTTCTCCAAAGCATGTCTAGCTGCTTGCAAAGATGTTGGTAGAAAGGAAAGTTGCTTTTGATCAGAATATGAGCAACCTGGGGAGATGGTGGATTCAGTGGTCCCCAAGAACCATCTTCAAAGATCCTGCTCAGCCATGGAAGTTTTCAAAAGTAAAAAGGGAAGTAATCTAAGTTAATCATTGAGATGAGGGGTCTGAGTCATCGCCACCCCAACTGCATGCAGGCAGGTCCACTTCTTGTGATCTTTCTTTAGATGTCTTGTTTGCACAGTTTGTTCACAAGATTACTGAAAGGGGAGCTGGGGAAGAGATCTGGTCACCTGTTAATTACTACTTGAAATTCATTTCTACTTCAAATTCATTTCTATTTGAAATGTCTACTTGTGTTCTTCTAGTTCTGTTGGATCTACAGGAAGAATTAACATGTTAGGCAAAGTATTGTGTGATCAAAAAATTGACTATGTGTGCTAGGGCCAGAGGTGAGTGGAGCAGGGGGTAGCGGGTGGGGGTGCCAGGTTTAAGGTTGGTGACAAGACAAAGGGGCTTGCTGCAGAGAGCTCTTTCCTGCCAAAAGCTGCTTACAAGTGGAAATGAAGTGTCCCTAGGAGTTTTGTTGCTGTTGTTCAGTCGCTGATTCTTTTCAGACTCTTTGTGACCCATGGACTGCAGCAAGCCCGGCTTCCCTGTCCTCCACTGTCTTCCAGAGTTTGCTCAAATTCAGTCGGTGATGCCTCCGACCTTCTCATCCTCTGCTACCCCCTTCTTCTGCCTTCAGTCTTTCCCAGCATCAGGGTCTTTTCCAGTGAGTCAGCTCTTTTAATCAGATGGCCCAAGTATTGGAGCTTTAGCATCAGTCTTTCCAATGAATATTCAGGGTGGATTTCCTTTAGGAATGACTGGCTGGATCTTCTTGCAGTCCCATCTATTGTTGTTTAGTCAGGAATGTGTCATAATGTTGTAGTTTCCTGATGTAATTTTATGGGAATTAAACTGGACCAACCTGAAATGACATCATTCATTATATTCTGTGTCAGCTGAAATTACCACCTGATACAATCTTGCTAGCAGAACATGTGAATGGGATAAATTACTCCCACCTTCATCCACTGGTCGGCCCTGGTCGCCTGTTCCCTCAGTATGGGTTAACTAATCAAGAAGACTATACACACACACATACACTCTTTTTTTTTCTTCTAAAAAAAATCTCAAGTTAAAGATGATTAAAACACTGGTTCCTTGTTCTTGGCCTGTACTGGCTGCCTGAAGATTCTAAAACCCAAAATGTTTTAAAAGTATATATATTGATTCCCAGGCCTAGTCTCACAAAGTCTGTGTCAACTGGGCAGAAACAGGAACTGGCATTCTTATATTTAAATGGTGATTGTATTGCGAACCTGAAAATTGGGAACCACAGATGAAAGCTACCTCATTCCATTTTCATCACCTTAGTAAGGCTTTCCCCTTACAGTTTAGTATATCAAAAAACTGACATTCAGTTTAAGACTAAGAGTTGAATTCATGTCTTTAGGATTTTTAACTGTTTGCTTTTCTCATCAGTTCTGATTTAAGACTTTTAGTGAGATCAAAGATTTTTCATAGAAAGATGCTCATAACTATTGTGAGAGAAAAGGAAAAGAAAACTCGATTCTAGTGGTTAGGCTAAAAATCTTCCATTTTTAGAAGATTTATTTAAGGCTGAGTAAATTCTCTGAAGTGCTATACGTTTGCCCTGAGGGAAAGCTTAATGTATCTTACTTGCTTACATAACATCACCCTGAAAAAGCCAGAACTGAAGTATCAAACCTACTCTCCTCCTTGCTACCTGCCCAGTAGGTGAGCTTGATAAACAGGGCACAAAACGGCGGCACGGACATTTCCGTTCTCTCCACATGCTTTCTAACTTTATAGAAAAGAACAATTCAAGCCATTTTTCTCTGACATTCAATCTCTTTCATTAAAAAAATGCACAGTATGAGCTCTTGTATATCTACCATTACTATGGCTGAGTATCTCCCTTGAATCTTCTGCTCTGAGGAGGACGCCGAACAGACAAACTATTGCCAGGGGCATCTTAACCCTCCTGCATCCTCAAAACCCAAATAATAATCCAAATGTAAACCTCTAAGCCTGAGCCTTCGGTAGGTCAGTTTCATGCAGGCTCAAGCACGTTCTGTCTTTCTTTCCTCCCGGTTTTCATCTGTTCTCTGGCAAAGCTGCCAGCAGCAGATGTACTGAGAATGTGCAAAGTTGCCAAGATGCTTAATCAAGTCCTTGTGATTGTTGTGGCTGTCACCTCAAATTTCAGATTCAAAAGCACAACTTTATCAACTTATCCACAAAGGATCAGGTTCTTGAGGGGAAGAATAATTTGCATTGACAAAAACACACAAGCATTGATTTATAAATCCTAATGCCAATCTGTTTAATTACAATGGCCCGAAAGGAATTTGCTCATTGGATCTTGTTTCTTTTTGCCCTTTAGTCTTTCAATAGCAAACTAATTGAATGACTTTCTTATAAGATACTCTTCCCACCATGCCGGTTTTCACAGTGTAACAGATTTTAAACCCAGACAAGTTTGGGGGAAGATTATCGGTCACAAAGAGCAGCAACCCACTCAGGCTTGTTGACTTTAAAAGGGGATTATTGGAAAACTGACAGATACATTCCAAAGTACAGTGTAGGAAGTAAGGAAAGTGGCAACTGATGAGGCACCTGTCTCTTGTTCTTGAGCTCTCAGACCACATGGGCTCATGTCTACAGCCCTCCTCATGTTGGTCCTGGGTAATCGGGCTTGTCCTGCTTGGATGCAGCCCCACATGGCAGCCACCCTTACAGGATCACCAGCTCAGAAGGGGCAAAGCTTCATGGCCAGTGGCAGTGCCCCTTCCCACTCAGTCTGCTGTCTCTAGGCTTCAGAATTTGTACCTTCTTGAAAGGTCTTTGGCTCAATCTATGGCTGTTTCCCAAGGCTGAGTGTCTAAGTCCAGCCCAATCACAGTCAGTGTGCCTTCCCTGGGCCTAAGCTTCCCTAGAGGCTGGAGATGTAATATGAATGCCGGGAGTGCAGCTGGGAGGCGGTGGAAGAGCCCCTAACAGGTTGGTGACTACGCGGCATCCTCTCAGCATCCTCCTGGTGGGTACAGAAGCATCCTGCGTGGGGACTGTGGGACCAGGACCAAATGGAGGGGGCAGTGGGAAGGATGGCTTCCACATGACACTGTGCCACGGAGGCATATGGCAGGGAGGCAGAGCAGGAAAGAGGGGGCGGAACCCTGGAGGCTTCCCTGCCTCTAAGGTGTACAGATAAAGTGAACACCAGCATTCAGAGAAGTCTTTCATTTTCACAGAACTAGAACAAATAATCCAAAAATTTATAGAGCACCATGAAACAACCAGAATTGCCAAAGTAATACTGAGGGGGGGAAAGAAAGCGGGGGGCATAACTCTCCTAGACCTCAAACTATAGTAATCAAAACTGTGTGGTATTGGTATAAAAACAGACACATGGCTCAGTGGAACACAACAGAGGTAAACCCACACACCTACAGTCAATTAATCTTCAACAAAGGAGGCAAGACTATAAAATGGGAATAGACAGTCTCTTCAACAAGTGGTGCTGGGAAAGTTAGACAACTGCATGTAAATGAACGGATTTATAACACACCCTCATACAATGGACAAAAATAACTCAAAATGGCTTAAAGACTTAAATACAAGACACGACACCATAAAACTCCTAGAAGGGAACATAGGCAAAACATTTTCTGACGCTAATTGTACCAGTGCTTTCTTAGGTTAGTCTCCCAAGGCGATAGAAATAAAGACAAAAACAAATGGGACCTAATCAAACTTAGAAGCTTTTGCACAGCAAAGGAAACCGGAGAGCACTTTCAGGGCGCTCCAGCTTCCCTGCTCCAGGGGAAGAGGCTTTGGCGAGCCTCTGCAGGGTGTTTGCAGGACAAGAAGGACAGCATAGAAGAGAACGAGGCTGAAACCCACATGAGGGAAGGCGTGAAGACTGTCTGGAAAGGATCCTACACTGGATATAGTGAGTTGAATCATGGCTTCAGAAAGAAATGTCCACGTTCTAAACTCTGTTACCTTAGAATATGATCTTTGCAGGTGTAAGTAAGGCAGGGATCTCAAGACAAGATTATCTTTGATTCGGCTAAGTCCTAAGTTCACCCTAAGAAGCCTTTAAGAGGTGGGAAAGAAGAATACAGAGAGACTTGGGGAAGAAGACCCATGAAGATAGAAGCAGAGTTTTGCTGCCATGAGCCAAGGAGCACCAGAAGCTGGGAGAAAGGGCAGGATCTCCTGAAGCAGCCTGATGGAAAGCACAGCCATTGATTCTGGACTTAGGACATCCAGAACCATGACGAAATACAGTTCTGCTGTTTTAAGCCAAGAAGTTTATGGTAATCTGTTAAGAAAGTCCTAAGAAACTAAATGTTGGGCTTATGACAGGGCTCTTCTTGGGAGAGATAGGAAGCCTGCTTCCTTGTTTAATAGCAATCCCAGACTCAGAGCAAAAGGGTGTGAGGCAGTGAGCCCTGGAGATCAGGTGGATGGGAGACCTCAGGCTCGGTGAAGATACAGACTCTGAGTAGACTGGATGGAAAGGGTCTTTGCTCTCACTTAAGGTGGACATGCTGAACTGTGAGACTGTGAAAAGATGGCCTGGGCTCAGTTCTCACTGAGTCCCTGCCTGTCCTTCCTGCTCACCCTCTAAGAGTGGCAGTAGTAATCGTGTATTAGAAAGATTGCATAAGATAACCTCTGAAGGTCCTTGTGGTTTCAGCTTTCTGGTCCTTAGGCCTGTGTGTTTAGGACAAGGGGAGAGTCAGGTCTGAGCCTGCAAGCCTTTGTCTCCTGGACGGGTTCCCTCAGCTGGATATGATGGTTGAATGGAGGTATTTCCTCCTCTACCACCTCCCTGTGATAGATCCTCAGGCTTGATCCTCTCCACGTCTCAACTAACTGGGACCAACAGTTGTCTTGGGAGGATTTGGCCCTTGAAGTTTCCAGGCATAGTCAATGACCCTGCCTATCTCAGGCTTTGGGGGACCCTTTGAGCAGTTTACGTCAAGGCTGTATATTGTCACCCTGCTTGTTTAACTTGTATGCAGAGTACATCATGAGAAACACTGGACTGGAAGAAGCACAAGCTGGAATCAAGATTGCCGGAGGAAATATCAATAACCTCAGATATGCAGATGACACCACCCTTATGGCAGAAAGTGAAGAGGAGCTAAAAAGCCTCTGGATGAAAGTGAAAGAGGAGAGCGAAAAAGTTGGCTTAAAGCTCAACATTCAGAAAACGAAGATCATGGCATCCGGTCCCATCACTTCATGGGAAATAGATGGGGAAACAGTAGAAACCGTGTCAGACTTCATTTTTTTGGGCTCCAGAATCACTGCAGATGGTGACTGCAGCCATGAAATTAAAAGACGCTTACTCCTTGGAAGAAAAGTTATGACCAACCTAGATAGCATATTCAAAAGCAGAGACATTACTTTGCCGACTAAGGTCCGTCTAGTCAAGGCTATGGTTTTTCCTGTGGTCATGTATGGATGTGACAGTTGGACTGTGAAGAAGGCTGAGCACTGAAGAATTGATGCTTTTGAACTGTGGTGTTGGAGAAGACTCTTGAGAGTCCCTTGGACTGCAAGGAGATCCAACCAGTCCATGCTGAAGGAGATCAACCCTGGGATTTCTTTGGAAGGAATGATGCTAAAGCCGAAGCTCCAGTACTTTGGCCACCTCGTGCGAAGAGTTGACTCATTGGAAAAGACTCTGATGCTGGGAGGGATTGGGGGCAGGAGGAGAAGGGGATGACCGAGGATGAGATGACTGGATGGCATCATGGACTCGATGGACGTGAGTCTGAGTGAACTCCGGGAGATGGTGATGGACAGGGAGGCCTGTTGTGCTGCGATTCATGGGGTCGCAGTCGAACACGACTGAGCGACTGAACTGAACTGAACTGAAACATTTTCCAAGACAGAAGATCTGGAAATGCTTCTTCAACACTTGAATACCTGGCAACATGAATGAATACTATTTTGCACAGCTTTTCTGTGTATGAGTCATTGACCCCAGGAGCATAAACCAGTCTCAACGCACATCATCTATCTCCAGACCACTGCCATTTCTCTAAGAGAAATGGCATAAAGCTGAAACTTTGGCATAAAGCTGAAATGGCATAAAGCTGAAATCTCTCTAAGTGTCTGGAGAGACTTCGGGTGAGGTCAGGGCCCAATCATAATGGAGACAGAATGTCCCTGCACCTCATGTAATGAAGAACTCATGGTCAAAATTACCTTGATTTGAAAGAAATGAATATTTATTGAACCTTAGCCTGTAAGCTGATATTTACTTTTAGTATAAACAAACAAGTATTTCTTATGTGAAAATCTGTTTATTGTCACTGAAAATGTCTTTATGTCAATGAAAGTTACAACATAGTGGATCAGTTGGCCAGACCAGAGTCTAGAAATTTTTCTGGACTCTTTGTTTGTCCTAATTCATTTAAACAGTTAATTTTAAGACAATGTTTCATTGTTGGACTTTTTTTTAATCACAAAAGTAATGTCCTCATTAGCATAAGCAAAACACTACAAAGATACATGAGCAGAAAAATTAAATCTCTTGTCTTTTGGTTCAGTATTTCCTCAGTATCCTTATCCTTCAAAACATATTTATGCCTGTAGATTGGGCCTTTCTTTCTTCCTTTCTTGAAAAAATATTATACTAAAAAGTAAAAAGCCATAATTTGATTTTTATTCTCGTAAAAAGTTTCATCTTACTGTTGTTTTAATTTCCCAAACTAGAGTAACACTGAGCATGTTTTGGTAGGCTTAGTCATTACTTGTATTGCATATCTTTTGCTCATTTTTATATTTTGCTTATCAATGTATTGCAGCTTTAATGTATCAGGAATAGGGATCATACAGGTGGCAAATAGTTCCTCCTAACCTAGCATTTGAACATTTCTGTCTATAGCATCTTTGCTCTGTAGGTTTTCATTTTGATGTGCACTAGTCAGCTTCTTTTGTGAAGTCTTGTTTTTGTGTTATTTCTGTGTCACTCACTTTGTCGCCTATGCTTTCTTTTTTATATTTTTATTTTAAAATATTAAATCTTTAACGTATCTGTCATTTTAGTACACATATGGTGTAAGGAAGGGGTATACTTTTATTTCTTCCAGATGGATAGGCATCTAGTCTAATAACCAATGAATTGGAATAGTAGATTTATCATATACTAAATATCATAGGATATAATTTTGAGCTCTTCATGTGCCACCCATCAATTCAGTGGTTCATTCGGTAGCTTCCTCCTCTAGAAGCTTCTTCTGACTCCTAACTCCTGTTTCATGGATGGCCTCATTAGGTAACACATTTTCTCATTTCCATCTGGATTCAGTGTATTTCTTAGGAATGTAAACATATGTTTTGCGCAAAGCCTTCTACTTCCCTGTGACTTCAAATAAACATCGACTTTCCATCTCAGTGTTCTGAAAAAGGAAGACAGGGAGATTTCCTCTTAGGAAAATGAATGGCAGGGCACCGTCTCTTCTGTCAAACCCCTCATTCCATCTGCCTTCTCCCTTCCTGCATCCAGGCCTGCCCCAATCATGTTGGTCCCTAATCTGCATCTGAAGTCTTGTGCATCCCACAAGTCCTCTCAGCCACCCATACAACCCCCCGGTCCAGCTGTCCCCTATCAATCAGACATGACAGAGCGTAAGGAGCCCACAAAACTCAAAGCCTAGTTAAATCAGGAAATGAAGCAAAAATTCCCTATGTATCCGAAGCCCTCCTGTGAAAAACATCTTACAACTTGAATTGATGATCACCTCTGAACTCCAGTTTCTAAGGTAAAAAAAAAAAAGTGTAATATTGGTAATAATGATGATAATAGTAATATGCCCCAAGATGAATAAAATTGCTTTAAATTGATTTCAAGTAAGAAAAAAAAAAATCCCCACAGCTTTCTCTCTCTTCCCCCTGCCACTTACCACCCACCTCACTCCCACCAGGTATCTTAACATTCCTACATAAAAATAGATTTTAAGTGTGCAGAGAGATGGTGTACTCTGAAGCTGAAGGTCCCAGGGTAGAAAGCAAATGTCGCAAATTGCTAACAAGAAGAGGAAGAAAAAAATAGCCTGACTTCACACTCTCCAATCCCTCTCCAATGTAGTAGAAATTCTTTGAAGACAGCTTTGAAACACAGCAGCTGGTGCGGGAGCAACATGGCTGCCGTCACCCACCTGGCGTCCAGTCAAGCCTGCGACCTTTCCCCAGGAACCCTCCCCTCGAGACTCCAGGACCTGAGAATCACTGGAAAGTGGGTTTTCACCATAGCACGGCTCTTCTACACCAACCTCTTCCTTCAAAATGGCTGAATGGGACATTGCTGGTGACCCAGCGCCTTCTAAGTGATGTGGGAAGTGGATATAAAATAGGCAGCCTCAGAAAAAGACCCCACCTCTGTCTCCTCTGAATCACGGGGACTCTGTGAAATGGATTGCCCACCAGGGACAAAAGAGCAAAGCAGATGGTGCAATTTCATGCTTTTTTCTGGAGAGTTAAAAATATCATCAATCATGTATTTAGAAGTTGGCAGTCACTGAAGTTCTGTGATTCCATAAGTCATTACCAGACAGAAAGTTTCTTAAGCAAAAGACCACGGACGTCTTCCAGCAAGTAGACATCGTTATGATTTCTGAATGTATAGGGCATCGGTGGAACCAGAACATTCTTTCTTAGCTTCCGTCATAGATGGTGTACGTGCCTCAGTGCCACCAGTCAGAGGTGTTGAATATGAGACCTCCACCTGGGAGTGAGCATCTCGAGAAGGCAATGCCATCTCGCTCCGTCGTGGAGACAGCAGCGGCTTCTGGCTTTGGGGTGGCCGGAACTGCGATCCTGAGTTTCCGTCCACGGGGTCGCACTCACGGGGGGCCCTGGAGGGGTCCTGCGCTCCTCACCAGGCCAGCTCTGCTGCAGCCTTTTGGGCACTAATCCTGGAAGCTTAGCTTGGATGTGGGTTTCCATTCCTGAAAAGGATGCTGGGAGATTCAGTATGTTTTCATAAACCCCGTTCCTGTTATATAAACCGGAGGCAGCCTCTGTGGCTTGCAAATAAGAATCCCGAGTAAGAAAACACCTATGGCCTTTGTTTATGTATATTGGAAGCGGAAATATTTTGGCTTATTCTACCTGGTCTATGTCATGAATAAACTTAATCTGACAGAAGAGGTCTAAGATGCTGAAACTGCCTCTGGGGGAGGCAGGCCTTGAACTCCTAGAGATCTTCCCTGGGACCCGGGAGGGAACCTCAGAAGCTGTACTGTGGAGTGACTGAGGGATCTGCATCTAGAGCTCTAGAAGCCTTTTCACTGAGAGTAAATAAATAATCTTGCTACAAATATCTTGTGTTCCCCAAATCTGGAAAGTTTATGGGCTCAGAAGATACTTGCTTTGGAGATGCAAATCCTCTTCCCATTGCCTTTCTTTAAATCATCCATACACTACCCAGACTTTGGCATTAATTATTTGGGGTGTTGTTTTTTCTTCTACATTAGATTGAAAATTCTGACTCCACGTGTGGAGAAGGTGGAAGAAACAGATGCCTTCCATCTGATGATGCTTGGGGAAGATTGTGGTGGGCTGGGTACTTGGATTTTTCTCAGTAAAAAATTGCAAAATATAATTCATATACAGGAAAGCATGTCAAATGTATTTGGCCATTAAAGAATTATAACGAAGTGAACATGCATCTCGCCATTGCTGAAAATGAGCTTGAAGAATATGACCCATAGTCTGTGAGTCCCATGTCTGTCTTGCAGTGCTTTCCTCTTATTCTCCTTTAAGAATAACTAGCATTCTACTTTTAGGAATAGTCCATAATCATTCTTTTGCTTTTCTTTATAGTTTATCATCTATATATGTATCTCTAAAAATGCTATTTCATTTTTCCTGTTTTTATACTTTATATAATAAATACATCATGTTCTTCCTTTGTGTCTTATCTTTTGCATAATGTTATATAAATCCCTGGTAGCTCAGTAGTAGTAAGCATCCACCTGCAATGCAGGAGACTCCCTGCAATGCAGGAGACTCAATGCAGGAGACTCCCTGCAATGCAGGAGACTCCCTGCAATGCAGGAGACTCAATGCAGGAGACTCCCTGCAATGCAGGAGACTCCCTGCAATGCAGGAGACTCCCTGCAATGCAGGAGATATGGTTTCAGTTCCTGGGTTGGAAAGATCCTCTCGAGAAGGAAATGGAAACCCACTCCAGTATTCTTGCCTGGCAAATCCCATGGACAGAGGAGCCTGGGGGGCTACACAATCTATGAGGTCGCAAGAGTCAGACATGACTTAGGGACTGAAATCACCGCCTTGTGAAATTTTTTCATGTGGTCGTAATTCATTTATTTTTCGCTGCTGGGTAGTATGCTATTGTGTGAATGTGTCTTCGAGCGTTGATGAACCCAGGATTGGTTTCTAGTACTTGGCTTATTGCACATAAGGCTGCTGTGGACATTTGAGTGCAACTCCTGGTGGACACATGCACACATGTTTGTACACATGTGCCTGATGGTAGGATTGCAGGGTTCGAGTGCTGCTAAATTGTTTTGTCCAGTGGTTGTGCCACTTCACAATGATAAAGGTACAGTGAGGGAGAGTGCCTACCTTCTGACACACACTTGTTGGTGTTTATAATGGTCTCTCCGGTGGTTTTTTTGGAGAAGGTCATGGCAGCCCCCTCCAGTGTTCTTGCCTGGAGAATCCCAGGGACAGAGGAGCCTAGGGGGCTACAGTCTAAGGGGGTCACAGAGTCGGATACGACTGAAGTGACTTAGTGCACCAGGCGGTTTTAGGTTCCTTCTCCCTGAGAATGCTAGTAAAGCATAGCATCGCGTGTTATTTATTGAGTTATTGGTAACCAGTTGGCTTTTGGTAATCTGAGTTTTTTCTACTGTGAATTCCCCTTTCAAGTCCGTTACTTTTTTTTTTGCTTTCTTTTTTTAAAAAAATTTTATTTATTTATTTTTAAAAATTTTTATTTTTACTTTATTTTACTCTATGATACTGTATTGGTTTTGCCATACATTGACATGAATCCACCACGAGTGTACATGAGTTCCCAAACATGAACCCCCCTCCTACCTCCTACCCCATATCATCTCTCTGGATCATCCCCATGCACCAGCCCCAAGCATCCTGTATCCTGCATCAAACATAGACTGGCGATTCAATTCTTACATGATAGTATACATGTTTCAATGCCATTCTCCCGAATCATCCCACCCTCTCCCTCTCCCTCAGAGTCCAAAAGTCTGCTCTACACATCTGTGTCTCTTTTGCTGTCTCGCATACAGGGTTATCATTACCATCTTTCTAAATTCCATATATATGTGTTAATATACTGTATTGGTGTTTTTCTTTCTGGCTTACTTCACTCTGTATGATCGGCTCCAGTTTCATCCACCTCATTAGAACTGATTCAAATGTATTCTTTTTAATGGCTGAGTAATACTCCATTGTGTATATGTACCACAGCTTTCTTATCCGTTTATCTGCTGATGGACACCTAGGTTGCTTCCATGTCCTGGCTATTATAAACAGTGCTGCGATGAACATTGGGATACATGTGTCTCTTTCTATTCTGGTTTCCTCGGTGTGTATGCCCAGCAGTGGGATTGCTGGGTCATAAGGCAGATCTATTTGCAGTTTTTTAAGGAATCTCCACACTGTTGTCCGTAGTGGCTGTACTAGTTTGCATTCCCACCAGCAGTGCAAGAGTGTTCCCTTTTCTCCACACCCTCTCCAGCATTTATTGCTTACAGACTTTTGGATTGCAGCCATTCTGACTGGTGTGAAGTGCTACCTCATTGTGGTCTTGATTTGCATTTCTCTAATAATGAGTGATGTTGAGCATCTTTTCATGTGTTTGTTAGCTATCCGTATGTCTTCTTTGGAGAAATGTCTATTTAGTTCTTTGGCCCATTTTTTGATTGGGTTGTTTATTTTTCTTGAATTGAGCTGCATAAGTTGCTTGTATGTTTTTGAGATTAGTTTTTTGTCAGTTGCTTCATTTGCATTATTTTCTCCCATTCAGAAGGCTGTCTTTTCACCTTGCTTATATTTTCCTTTGTTGTGCAGAAGCTTTTAATTTTAATTAGAACCCATTTGTTTATTTTTGCTTTTATTTCCAGAATTCTGGGAGATGGATCATAGAGGATCCTGCTGTGATATATGTCAGAGAGTGTTTTGCCTATGTTCTCCTCTAGGAGTTTTATAGTTTCTGGTCTTTCGTTTAGATCTTTAATCCATTTTGAGTTTATTTTCGTGTGCAGTGTTAGAAAGTGTTCTAGTTTTATTGTTTTACAAGTGGTTGACCAGTTTTCCCAGCACGACTTGTTAAAGAGATTGTCTTTACTCCATTGTATATTCTTGCCTCCTTTGCCGAAGATAAGGTGTCCATATGTGTGTGGATTTATCTCTGGGCTTTCTTATTTTGTTCCATTGATCTATATTTCTGTCTTTGTGCCAGTACCGTACTGTCTTGATGACTGTGGCTTTGTAGTAGAGCCTGAAGTCAGGCAAGTTGATTCCTCCAGTTCCATTCTTCTTTCTCAAGATTGCTTTGGCTATTCGAGGTTTTTTGTATTTCCATACAAATCTTGAAATTATTTGTTCTAGTTCTGTGAAAAATACCGCTGGTAGCTTGATAGGGATTGCATTGAATTTGTAAATTGCTTTGGGTAGTATACTCATTTTCACTATATTGATTCTTCCGATCCATGAACATGGTATAATTCTCCATCTATTAGTGTCCTCTTTGATTTCTTCCATCAGTGTTTTATAGTTTTCGGTATATAGGTCTTTAGTTTCTTTAGGTAGGTATATTCCTAAGTATTTTATTCTTTTTGCTGCATTTTGTTTTAAATTGTAGTTGATTTACAGAGTTATGTTCATTTCTGGTGTATAGCAAAGTGATTCAGATATATATATGTATCCTGACCCTTCAGCTAAAATGGTTCTCCGATATCTTATACCTGCAAAGAGGGGGACCTCGGGGAACAGGGCAGGGTTTCTCAACCTCGGCACTGTTGACATTTTTGAGGGAGTAATTCTTTTCTCTCAACAGCGGTGGGGGGCTTCCCTGAGCATTGTGGGAGCTCCCCTGTGCATTGTGGGATGTTCCACAGCATCTCTAGTCTCTCCCCTAGCTGCCAGTACAGTGTGACAGCAGACAGGGTCTCCAATATTGCCAGACATTCCTCAGACAAAATCACGTTGGTTGAAACCCAGTGGAGTAGCGACAGATAATAGTTTATAAAGTGAGAAGATATCCATAAGCGGGAAAAGCAGCTTACAGGACAGCTTGTGCACCGGGATCCTCTTTCTATTTGAGAAAACCCCGTGTCTACACATTAAGTGTTGGATGGTGAGTGTTGTCTATTTTACACTATTTGTGTTTTGGTGTTTTTCTGATTTTTAGACAATGGGAATATAGTAGCATGAAATAAAAATAGATATTTTAAATTTTAATGTTTGCGCATATGAATACAAAATCTTGAAAGGATATAGACAAAATGATAATGATAGTTACTTCTTAGCATTAGGACTTTGTATTTTCCTAATTTCTTAGAGAGGACACATACTAATTTTGTAATCAGAAATGAAGTAAACAGAAATTATTTCAAGCATAAATCCCAGATTTCAACTAACCATTACGTGCCTGTAGATAATTAGGCCCATTAGAGGGCATATTTCTAAATTTGGATGTTCTATCCTTTCCAACGCTTGGACAAAGGCTTAATGACATTTCCTGGTGGAAAATAGTAAGTGTTACAAATGTTCTTCACTCATCTCATCACACCTCCGTCCCAGCTGAAAAATCACTCCTTAGTTTAATGTGAAAATGGAAACCATTTGGTGTCAGCATCCTTAGTATTTCACCCCTTGAAATCTGTGTTAACTTTTTTTCTCTTCCTTTGTATTCTGTAAAGAATGATCTATGTGGCTTTTTTTTTTCTTTTCTGAAATTCACCAAGAAGTTTTCCTCTTTTACTTTTATCTACCAAAATTAAGGACAGAGTCCTTGAAAGAAATAAGAATGATGAGTTTTCTCCCTTTTGCAACTGAAGTTCAAGATTTGGAATCCAGGGTTGCCTGGGAGGGTCTGCATGCTTGTCTCTTGTCTCAGTTTTGCTAAATAATCTGAGAATGGAAAGTGAGCACTGAAGCTTGGTAAAACTTCTCCATCATACCCTGCTTAGAGTAATGGCACCCCCCCCCACCCCTCCCTCTGTGAGTCATGTGGGGCTGCCGTCCACAGTCCCCAGCCCCTCACCATACCACCCCACCAACCGTATGGCCTCTGTCTGGAATGAGACTCCTGAGTGGAAACACACAAGGACAGAAGGTAGTCAGGGCTGGATTACCTGGCACAGCAAAGTCTGAAGTTGCCATGCTTCTGGAGGAGTCGTGGGCTGTACCTACCTGACTATTTCCCTTCCCAACCTGGTCCAGTCCCGAGAGAAACTTCTCAAGTCCTAGTTTACTTTCTCCAGGTAAAGTAAGTCCCCCGCATATGAAGGAGGTCTATTCTGAGAGCAGTTTCATTGAGTCCAGTTTGTTCATTAAGTCCATCAAAGTTATCCTAAATACCCAGCTAACACAACCGGCTACATAGTACTGTACCGTAATAGGTTACAACGCTTTCTACATAAATAATACATAAAAAGCAAACACAAAAATAAGTAAAGCATTTTAAATCTTACAGTATGGTACCTTGAAAAGTACACCAGTACCAGCTACGCCATGGCTACTTTTACCCTTGCTTCTGGACACCCTGGGCTTGGAACAAAGATACTGCATTATTGTACTTTATACAGGACTGTACAGTGAAACACACAAAAGCACAACCACTTGTAGAGGATGCACGTGCATGACAACGTACGCCAGACCCCTGAACTCACTTCTGTGGCTGGTCATATGAAAGCACGTTCACATCACAAAGTGCAAAGCTTGAAGGTTCATATGTAGGGGACTTAACGGTAGTGGGGCAAACCTCACTTGAAGTTCAGGCTTAGTTCCACAGCAACAGAATAAACTAGTTATTTCCAGTCTTAGTAAGTGCTTACCAGGCAAAAACATGGGTTGTTGCATCTTCGAGTGGAAACTTTAACCGGAAACAGTAATTAAGTCAAGGGAGGCTGAACACATGTCAGTGGTGACAATAAGGAAGAGACACACTCAGTGAGCTTTTTACTGAGTGAGGTTCCCCCTTCCCAATATACATGGCCTCTATTAAATTAGAGCTGCAGACTTTAAATAACATGGGCTAAACTATAGGTACTGCCTTGAGGAAGAATGAACCAGAAGAAACTGGGAACAGAGGGGAGAGGCACCAGCGATGTGCCTTTTTTCCTCTACCTCAGAGAGATGTTCAAGCAAGAATACTGTGTCCAAGTTGACACTGTAACTCTATTATGTAGGAGAAGTATTGGAGTAGAGCCAAGTAGCTAGATTTTAGAAAACCCATCAAATAGTAACAGATTATTTTGCCTTACTTCTAAAGATTAGGACTTCTACGTATACAAAAGGAACACAATAATTTTAAATTTCCTTGCTTGGAATCATTCTAAGTTTTAATAATTTCCTAATGTTTATACTGTTTCTAGTATATATCTTCTAATTCATACTATAATATCTGGGCATGAAAGCAAAGATTAATTTTAGTATTTTGTAATAATAGGCTGACACCCAGTGAGATGAAATAACTTGCCAATGTAAACTGGCTAAATGACCTGAAAAATCAGAATAAAAACTCAGATCTTCTGAGTTAAGTGTTCTTTCTACCAGGCCAGCTATCAGTTATCATGCCCAGTTTAAATTAGATGACTCATCAATTAGCATAATTGAAGCAGTGCTTCACTGAAAATACCCAGTACTGGGTGTAGTGCTGTGAGGAAGGCAGTTTGTGAAGAAATTACCACAACCAGGATCTCCTCCAGCTATTCACAGAGCCATGCACTAATTTCACCATCGATTTAAAAGGGTTTATTATGAGGGTTGAATACAGTCTGTGAACATTATGAATAATTGGAAACTGAATGCAGAAATTTATTTACATGGTCAGAGTACATGGAAAAGAAAGACACACTCATTTTAGAAACGACCAAAAGTAGGAATAAACAGCTGCCATCTGCCAGGAGGAAACCTATGATTGGACACGTGACTGTCATCATATGGCACCCCAGCTCTTGGGAACTAGGAATTTTACCACTGAGCTCAGGGTTTGGGGCATTTGATTATGTGTCTCCATTAAGAAATAAAACTTTAAGCAGGCCACCCAAGATGGGCCAGCACCAAGCAGTATCTCCACTTCTGAGAGCTGTGGTCCCCAACCCCTCCTGACAGTTGAGGCCAAGCTGCTGGGACCTTCTGCAGGCAGCCTGGGTGTTGGTATCAGCCTCTCTCCCTTTCTTCCTGGGTGTCACTTTTTATTTGATTTGTCACATATTTTAAAAGTTTTTTGTTGAACTGTAGTTTATAGTGTTGTATTAGTTTTAGGTATATAGCAAAGTGATTCAGTTTTATATATATGTAATTTTTTTACATTCTCTTACATTATATGTTTTACAAGATATGATGGAGTATAGTTCCATGTGCTATATAGTAGGTCCTTCTTATTTATCTGTTTTATTAATATATATTATTTAGTCACTAAGTTGTGTCTGACTCTTTGTGACTCCATGGACTGTAGCCTGCTAGGCTCCTCTGTCCACAGGATTTCCCAGGAAAGAATACTGGAGTGTGTTGCCATTTCCTTGTCTGATTTTATATATAGTAGTGTGTATATGTTCAGAGAAGGCGATGGCACCCCACTCCAGTACTCTTGCCTAGAAAATCCCATGGATGGAGGAGCTTGGTGGGCTGCAGTCCATGGGTTCGCACATAGTTGGACACGACTGAAGTGACTTAGCAGCAGCAGCAGCAGCGGCAGCAGCAGCAGCAGTGTGTATATGTTAATCAACCGTTAATTTATACTCCCCCCACACACACTTTTCCCCTTTAGAAACCACAGGTTTGTTTTGTCTGACTGTGGATCTGTTTCTGTTCTGCAAATAAGTTCATTTGCATCATTTTTTTAGGTACCACATATAAGCAATATCACATATTTGTCTTTCTCGGTCTGGCTCACTTCACTTAGTATGATAATCTCCAGGTCCATCCATGTTGCTGCAAATGGCGTTATTTCATCCGTTTTATTGGCTGAGTAATATTCCATTATACATAAATATAATAAATATATGTATAATATATGTATAAATTGTATAAATTATATAAATATATAATATATAACATATATACTATAATATATATAATTATATATATTATGTACTATATCCATACATTGTGAAATAATATAATATTAAATATATAAATATATTTAATACATATAATTTTATATACTATATTACATATTATATATACATAACTATTTTATATAAATATATTTTATGTTTATATAATTATATATTATAAAATAATATATAATATCAAATACATGAATTTATATATAATTTAATATATTATATATATGTAATAATGATTATATATTATAAAATAATATATCATATAATATTAAATAGTATATAGTATAATACTATAGTATATATCTATTATATAATTATATAATATATAATTATACAAATTCTATATAAATTTATAAATATAAATATAATTAATTTATAAATATATCTGTATTATAAAATATATTATGTAAATTATATATAATATATACAAAATATTATATATAAATATATTTTTATAATTATATGTTTATATAATTATATTCTATAATATATATACATCATATATTATATAATATATACTATGTAATATATATACTATGTAATATATAAACTATGTAGTATATTATATAATTTATATTATATAATATACATAATTTAATGTGTATGCTATATAATATTATATTATTATATTTATTCATATATATTATACACTATATTTTTTATAATAAAAGATAATGTAGATAATATATATGATATAAAATAATATAGCAAAATATATTATATGTTTATTTTATATTACTTTATTTATATTAATTATAGATCTATATGCTACATCTGCTTTATCCATTCTTCTGTCAGTGGCCATTTGGGTTGCTTCCATGTCTTGGCTATTGTAAACAGTGCTTCAGTGAACATATGGTTATATGCCCAGGAGTGAAATTGCTGGATCATTGGTAGTTCTATTTTTAGTTTTTTAAGAAATCTCTATCCTGTTCTCCATAGTGACTGCACCAGTTTACATTCCCACCAACAGTGTAAAATTTTCTGACTGCAATGAAAGATTGTGAGTAAGAGGAGCATTCCAAAACCACTCTTCTGAGTCATAGTGTTTAACATTTTCGTTCCACTCTATCTAGTTTAAAGTCTAATTAACTAAAGGGAAGTGAAGTGACATCGCTCAGTTGTGCCCGAATCTTTGCGACCCCGTGGACTGTAGTTTACAAGGTTCCTCTGTCCATGGAATTTTCCAGGCAAGAGTACTGGAGTGGGTTGCAATTTCCTTCTCCAGGGGATCTTCCCAAACCAGGGATCGAATCCAGGTCTCCCGCATTTCGGGCAGACGCTTTACCATCTGAGCCACCAGGGAAGCAAGTGACCATAATTAGCTAATTGGACTTTAAAAAAAAAGAAGAGCACTTCCAGCTTAAAACTTAAGATCATATTCCTCAACAGTCAAATATATTGACGGGGTCACCAACTATCCTCACACTCAGGACTTTTAGTACCAAAATGGGGGGCATCAAGGCCAACCAGGAGGCTGGTCACCCTAATATCTGTGTGTATTGGAGAAGAAAATGGCAACCCACTCCAGTATTCTTGCCTGGAGAATCCCAGGGACGGGGGAGCCTGATGGGCTTCTGTCTATGGGGTTGCACAGAGTCGGACACGACTGAAGCGACTTAGCAGTAGCAGCAGCAAGTGATTATCATGAACACTCCTTGGTAGAATAGGGCTTAATTTCCAAACTGACTGGAGAAGGCAGTCATAAAATGTCCCGCTACTGTTACCAAACCTAAATATGATTTTTTAAATGTTATAATTAGGTTTAAATATTGAGCCTTAAAGGTTCAGTGCGGAAATGGCCTTAATTTTAATTCAATCTACAGCTTTAAAAAATAAAACAAAACAGATCCCCTCCTTTTAAAATTAAAGGTCCTTAGAAAAATTGATATGAATTTGGAGTTAACTCAGAATCAAATAGGAATATTTAAATGAAATGCAGCAGTCTAAAACGATGGCCTTCAGAGGAGGACTGCACAGGGCTCTCCTGAGTTGTGGAGTCAGGGTCACACTTAGCCCGTCCAGAGGGCCTGACCATCAGCCCGGAGGCTCCTCTTCAGTTCCCTTTCTTCCAAGGGAAGAAATCATCATGTGTGAGAAATGGTATTTTCCCCAAATTTAACGCTAAATGTGTGAAAGGCATGGGAGAGTCATGAATAACCCTTTGTTGTTAGCACATGTCTGCTTTTTTTTTTTAAGTGAAGCATAGTTGGTTTACAGTGTTGTGTGGTTTCAGGTGTACAGCAAAGCTCCTCATATATATGTTTATATATGTATACACACACACACACACACACACATATACACGATCATATATATATTCCTTTTCAGCTTCTTTGCCATTATAGGGTATCGCAAGATAGTGAGTGCGTCTGTGCTCTATGTAGGTCTTGTTGTTCGTCTGTTGTATATAGAGGAGTGTGTAGCTGTTCATCCCACGCTCCTAATTTATCCCACCTTCCCCCCTTTTCTCCTTTGGTAGCCATGTTTGTTGTCACTGTCTGTGACTCTATTTCTGATATTTTTATCAGCTTTTTTGGAGAGGAAAACAAGTCACCATTTGCTAACACATGTATGGCCAGTATACACAAAAGAGGCCCCAGGAGATGGGGAGGCCCGCTGCTCCTGACTCCCAGAGCCTGCCCTTGGGGAGGGTGTGAGTCCCTGAGCTGCTGAGTCACAGCCGTCCACGGTAAGTCACCAACGGAGTTGGCAGCAGTGAGTGGCACTGCACCTCAGCGATTCTCACACTTTAGTGCATTAGAAGAAGGGAGAAGGAAATGGCAACCCACTCCAGGGCGGGGACTGGAGAGGAGCCTGGCAGGCTACAGGCCATGGGGTCGCCAAGAGTCAGACACGACGGAACGACTGAGCACAGCGCAGGGCATTAGAATCACCTCGCTTGTTAACAGCCAGACCCCTGGGCTCCCCACCAAGGTTTCTGAGTAAGTTTGGGGTGAGTCTGAGAACTTGCATTTTTAATAAATTCCCAGGTTGTTGCTGGTGGCCTAGGATCATGCTTTGAAAAGTATTGCTTTCTCTCCGTGCCACACACACGCACACACGTGCACACAGGGCAGAATTTTCATGTGATAAGAGAGTTCGGGAGGTCAGATATTCATTTTAAAAGTATAGTAATACTTAATATGAAAAACTGCCAAGATTTATATGTTAAGAAAAAATTTTCTCACCCTCTCCCCCCCTCACCCAGCATCAAGTCTCAATTTTGTAGATAAAAAGATTTTAGAAATTACCTTATAAAAAATTTCTGCTGTAGCAAGAACTATAGGATGGCTCTTTTATGCCATATTTGCAAATTGTCTTTATAGCCTTTGCGTGTAACACACCTTTAGAAACAGATGAGTAAGTTACTTGTGAATCATTCACAACATGGCTACAGCTTTTAACCCGTCATTAATTTTCACAGTAGCTGTTGCTTTATGACTCAAGTAATTAACTAAACAATGTTTCACAACCATTTTAAACAACTAGTTATACCGAAGGCCTCAAGGTGTGTAGGGAGATCGTAAATTTACAGGTTTATTGGCACTGGGAAAATTCTTACCTTGTCCTTGGGAGTCCAGAGCTTAAGATGAGCAAATTTATATAAATCAGACCTGTAGCTGCTCTGGAGTCTCTCACCCTTCAAAATCTACCTCCCAAACTATTTATTGTTCAGAAATTGGCTTCCATTCTTAGTAGAGAAACTATTTCTCATCCCATATGTTTCTAAAGAAGAACATAGAACCTTTCCTTCTACGTTCTCTCAGCTTTGAAGCTCATTTCACCACCATCTTCCCTCAAACTAAATCCCTCATACTCCTTTAAAAAAAATTTCATAATGTAATCTTCCTACTTATTTTTTTAATCTTTTATTTAATTGGAGGATAATTGCTGTACAATACTGTGTTGTTTTCTGGCATTTATCAGCGTGAATCAGCCAGAAGTGTCCATAAATCCTCTCCCGCTTGAACCTCTCTCCTAGCCCAGTCCCATCCCTTTCTGAGTTTCCTGTGCTATACAGCAGCTTCCCACGAGTTTTCTAGTTTACACATGTTAATGCGTATGTTTCAAAGCTACTCTCCCAGTTTGTCCCACTCCTCCTTCCCCCACTGCCCACAAGTCTGCTCTCCCTGTCTGAGGCTCTATTCCTATCCTGCAGATAGCTTCATCAGTGCCATTCTCCTAGCTTCCAGATATATGCATTAGTATGCGATAGTTTTTCTCTTTGTGACTTACTTCCTGATACTGCTTTAAAGCTTCTTCCCAGCTATTCCTGTTTATCCTACAGGGCTTAGTTGAGATGACACTTCCTCAGTGAAACCTTGAGTGATTTCCATGTTACACTTGCCTATAGCATCATAAGCTCATTCTTTCAGACAAGCTCTATAATAGTAGAAACATAATTATTTGTTTAAGATCAGTTCTGCTTTCAAAACAGAAACCTCATGAAAGAAAGATTTGTCAGGGAGCAAGAATTCTTCCTCTACCCTGCTTAGATCTTCTGGCTGGTCTAATAATTAAATTGACATGAGGCAGATTAACAGGAGAAAAGCAGACAAGTTTTATTATGTGCATACATGGAAGAGACCCAGGGAAAGTGAGTAAGTCACCAAAATGGCTGAAATTCTCACCTTAACTATTATCTTCAGGTAAAGACGAAAAACGATGTTGGGGGACTTTAAAGGGGAGGGAGAAAGTTCATATGGAGATGGAAAAGCAAATGTTTGGTGGACAAAACCTTTCTGGGCCATGTCCCCAGGACACCTAGCCCATATTCTTTGTAGCTATCTCTGGTGGTAGCTCTATTCTGGGAAGAGGCCCTCTATCTAAATTCTCTTAGACAGTTGAGGAGGTAACAAGAAAAACGTCTTGAATTTTCTGCTTCTTAACTGTAATCATCCTAGATTAACTCTCATACTAAAGAGACACAGTAAGGGGGACAGGTTTTGCTCCCCTACAGGTTCATGGCTTTGTTCTCTAGACCTTGTGCATTGCTGGGCAAATAGGAAGGGATGTGTGACCCATCCTCCAGGATCCCCCAAGGCTCCATGCCTGCTGGCATCCACATCGTTGCCAATCCTCTCTCACACGTGGCAGAGTTGGTCTGTGTGACCAGTATGGTATTGCTGGGGTCATGGTATGTCCCTGTGGAAATCAGAGACTGAGGCGCTACGATTGCTTCCTTCTTCTCTGTGAAAAGCCAGCTGCCATGCTGTGAGAGGCCCTGTGCAGAGGCCCATGTGGCAAGAATCTGAGGCCTGCCCACTGGAGAGAGTTTAGAGCTGAATTCTCTAGCCTGAGTTGAAAGTTGAGAAGACTGTAGGCTGACCACTAATTGTATCCTCTGGAGGGACCCTGACACAGGGTCTTCATTCTGATCCCCAGAAACTGTGTGGTAATAAGTACTTATTGACTTAAGCTGCTGCAGTTGGGATAATTTATTAAGCATTGATAGATACCTGATTCAGTGCTAAATAAATATGTGAGTGAGGACTAAATGAACAGAAGGTCTTGAAGTTCTCTGATTCATACGATAGCAATCCATTGCAGTTAATTTGTCTCAACTTCTGGGACATTATTTGCTTGTCTCAGAATGAAGTCTGATATCGATAACATAGCTTGGAGTTGTATAATTTGTGGGAATTAATTTTTTATCTTTTAAAAATTTAACCAATTTAAGTAGTTCATTCAGAATAAGATTTCAAATTAGCCCCTTAAAAATTCTCAAATACTTAGTAGTTACCAAGATCACTATTAGTCCCAAACACCTGAAAATATTGGCGCTTTACCGATAATAACTAAAATACACGCAATGTTATTATATGTGAATTATATAGACCAGATCATTAAACATAAAACTCATCATAAAATGCAACATTTCAGTCACAACAACTAGGCATTCAAAGTCTTATGATTTGACAATTTTCTTTAAAACATTCACATGTCTTATTTTCATGGAAATAAAATTTCCTTACGATAGTTTCGGAATTCATTTACTTTAACCTCTGAAGTGACTAGATATAGCAGTCTTTCTTGTAAAGTAATCAGTTCATTTCAGTTCCATAGCTCATTCATGTCCAATTTCTTTGTGACCCCATAGACTGCAGCACATCAGGCTTCCCTGTCCATCGCCAACGCCCAGAGTTTACTCAAACTCATGTCTATTGAGTCGGTGATGCCATCCAGCCATCTCATCCTCTGTTGTCCCCTTCTCCTCCTACCTTCAATCTTTCCCAGCATCAGGGTCTTTTCCAATGAGTCAGTTCTTCACCTCAGGTGGCCAAAATATTGGAGTTTCAGCTTCAGCATCAGTCCTTCCAATGAATATTCAGGACTGATTTCCTTTAGGATGGACTGGTTGGATCTCCTTGTTGTTCGAGGGACTCTCAAGAGTTTTCTCCAACACCACAGTTCAAAAGCATCTATTCTTCGGTGCTCAGCTTTCTTTAGAGTCCAACTCTTGCATCCATACATGACTATTGGAAAAACCGTACTTTGACTAGACAGACCTTTGTTGGCAAAGTAACGTCTCTGCTTTTTAATAAGCAGTCTAGGTTGGTCATAACTTGTCTTCCAAGGAGTAAGTGTCTTTTAATTTCATGGCTGCAGTCATCATCTGCAGTGATTTTGGAGCCCCCCAAAATAAACTCTGCCACTGTTTCCACTGTATCCCATCTATTTGCCATGAAGTGATGGGACCGAATGCCATGATCTTAGTTTTCTGAATGTTGAGTTTTAAGCCAGCTTTTTCACTCTCATTTTTCACTTTCATTAAGAGGCTCTTTAGTTCTTTTCCCCTTTCTGCTATAAGGGTGGTGTCATCTGCATATCTGAGGTTATTGATATTTCTCCTGGCAGTCGTGATTTCAGCTTGTGCTTCATCCAGTCCGGCATTTTGCATGATGTACTCTGCATGTAAGTTAAATAAGCAGGGTGACAATATACAGCCTTGAACTACTCCTTTCCCGATTTGGAACCAGTCTGTTGTTCCATGTCCAGTTCTAACTGTTGCTTCTTTACCTGAATACGGATTTCTCAGGAGGCAGGTCAGGTGGTCTGGTATTCCCGTCTCTTTCAGAATTTTCCACAGTTTCTTGTGATCCACACAGTCAAAGGCTTTGGCATAGTCAATAAAGCAGAAATAGATGTTTTTCTGGAACTCTTTTGCTTTTTTGATGATCCAGCGGATGTTGGCAATTTGATCTCTGATTCCTCTGCCTTTTCTAAAACCAGCTTGAATATCTGGAAGTTCATGGTTCACATGCTGCTGAAGCCTGGCTTGGAGAATTTTGAACATTACTTTACTAGCATGTGAGATGAGTGCAATTGTGCAGTAGTTTGAGTATTGTTTGACATTGCCTTTCTCTGGGATTGGGATGAAAACTGACCTTTTCCAGTGCTGTGGCCACTGCTGAGTTTTCCAAATTTGCTGGCATATTGAGTGCAGCACTTCCACAGCATCATCTTTCAGGATTTGAAATAGCTCCACTGGAATTCCATCACCTCCACTAGCTTTGTTCGTAGCGATGCTTCCTAAGGCCCACTTGACTTCACATTCCAGGAGGTCTGGCTCTAGGTGAGTGATCACACCATCATGATTATCTGGGTCATGAAGATCATTTTTGTACAGTTCTTCTGTGTATTCTTGTTAGCTCTTCCTAATATCTTCTGCTTCTGTTAGGTCCATACCATTTCTGTCCTTTATCGAGCCCATCTTTGCATGAAATGTTCCCTGGGTATCTCTAATTTTCTTGAAGAGATAGATCTCTAGTCTTTCCCATTCTGTTGTTTTCCTCTATTTCTTTGCATTGATCACTGAGGAAGGCTTTCTTATCTCTCCTTGCTATTCTTTGGAACTCTGCATTCAGATGCTTGTATCTTTCCTTTTCTGCTTTGCTTTTCGCTTCCCTTCTTTTCACAGCTGTTTGTAAGGCCTCCTCAGACAGCCATTTTTCTTTTTTGCATTTCTTTCTCTTGGGAATGGTCTTGATCACTGCCTCCTGTAGAATGTCATGAACCCCCGTCCATAGTTCTTCCGGCACTCTCTCTATCAGATCTAATCCCTTGAATCTATTTGTCACTTCCACTGTATAATCATAAGGGATTTGATTTAGGTAAAGTAAGAGTAGAACTATTGTAAAGTAATAGTACAGTAATAGTATAACTTATATAATGTCTAATATATTTCAATTTTGAAAAGCTGCATCGTCCCCTGATGAAGTTAAATATACCCTAAAATTTATATTCCAAATTCTTTTTGTGAAAAAATATTCACTAATAATTCAGGTAACGTCTCGCTCTAAATGTACTATAGTATTTTAACAAGCATCAGACTTTAGAACACCGCCACATCGGTTTACTTCTTATACATTCAGTGTCTCACAACCGTGCATTCCTCAGTATGTTAATCAATCAAAATGTGCGTTTTTACATAGTTGTAATAGCCCACCTTCATTCTTTCTTCACATTACATGTTATATGAAACGTGAGAAACGGCATGAAGATCCTTTTAGTTCCTTAAACTTTTCTTTTTAAGGTGATATTGTTGTATCATACAGCAGGTGATAATCAGATTTGCAGCAGAACTCAATTCTCTCTCTCCTTTTTCTCCTAGTGTTTTCTACACTGCAGACGTCAGTGTTGGGGGTGACACTTTGTTTAGCATGTATTTTAACTTGGGTTCCCTAGAAAGCAGACTCTGAGACAGATCAGCATGCAAAAAGTTTATTGGTGAACACTCCTGAAATTAACATTCTTTGGAAGAGAAAGAGGAAAGGAAAAGGCAGGGCAGGAAAGGACGCGAAGAGAGGACAAGAGGAAGAAGGCAGGACTGGGCAAAGTGGAAAGTGTCTCTCCATGCTGCCTCCATGGGCCTTAGCTGGGCACACAGCAGGGTCTGGAGCTGGAATGCTTCTTCATGGTTGTTGGTTCTTCATGGTTCTTTATATGGCTGACCGTTATAGCCCTCAAGCTGGTTTTAGAAAAGGCAGAGGAATCAAAGATAAAATTGCCAACATCTGCTGGATCATTGAAAAAGGAAGAGAGTTCCAGAAAAACATCTATTTCTGCTTTATTGACTATGCCAAAGTCTTTGACTGTGTGGATCACAAGAAACTGTGGAAAATTCTGAAAGAGATGGGAATACCAGACCACCTGACCTGCCTCTTGAGAAACCTGTATGCAGGTCAGGAAGCAACAGTTAGAACTGGACATGGAACAACAGACTCGTTCCAAGTAGGAAAAGGAGTATGTCAAGGCTGTATATTGTCACCTTGCTTATTTAACTTATATGCAGAGTATATCATGAGAAATGCTGGGCTGGAAGAAGCACAAGCTGGAATCAAGATTGCCAGGAAAAATATCAATAACCTCAGATATGCAGATGACATCACTCTTATGGCAGAAAGTGAAGAAGAACTAAAGAGCCTCTTGATGAAAGTGAAAGTGGAGAGTGAAAAAGTTGGCTTAGAGCTTAACATTCATAAAACGAAGATCATGGCATCTGGTCCCATCACTTCATGGCAAATAGATGGGGAAACAGTGGCTGACTTTATTTTTTGCGGCTCCAAAATCACTGCAGATGGTGATTGTAGCCATGAAATTAAAAGATGCTTATTCCTTGAAAGGAAAGTTATGACCAACCTAGACAGCATATTAAAAAGCAGAGACATTACTTTGACAGCAAAAGTCCATCTAGTCAAGGCTATGGTTTTTCCAGTGGTCATGTATGGATGTGAGAGTTGGACTATGAAGAAAGCTGAGCACTGAAGAATTGATGCTTTTGAACTGTGGTGTTGGAGAAGAGAGTCCCTCGAACAACAAGGAGATCCAACCAGTCCATCCTAAAGGAGACTGGTCCTGGGTGTTCATTGGAAGGACTGATGCTGAAGCTGAAACTCCAGTACTTTGGCCACCTGATGTGAAGAGTTGACTCATTTGAAAAGACCCTGATGCTGGGAAAGATTGAGGGCAGGAGGAGAAAGGGATGACAGAGGATGAGATGGTTGGATGGCATCATCGACTCGATGGACATGAATTTGGGTGGACTCTGGGAGTTGGTGATGGACAGGGAGGCCTGACGTGCTGCAATTCATGGGGTTGCAAAGAGTCGGACATGACTGAGTGACTGAACTGAATTGAAGTGATTATCGCCCTCTGTTGATCAGAGCTGGAGTGCTGGCTGCCCTAGGAAGGAAGTCTGTGCTTAGATAAGGTGGGTCCCTTCAGCAATGGCAATTCAGGAAGGGGGCTGATAGCTGACAGCTGTTGCCTGATAAACCCCTACCCCAACAGCTGATGGAGACGGGAATCTTGGCGGTACAATGTGGAGCCCACTATATCATCAGTAATATACTGTTATGGCTTTATTTTTCTTTGGATAATTTCTTAATTCTTTGATATATTCAAGACATTTAGGTATACTAAACTCTTATTCTTCCATCATTTGTCTATAATGTTTGGTCATTTTGCCAAATTAGTCTCAAGGAGTTAAATTTAAAAAGGAATACAGTCATGTTTTCTAACGTATTCATTCTACCGTCTGTACTTTTTAAATAACATCAAAAATTTGTAAAGAAAAAGCAGTGCTCATGTCTCTAGTTGAAGTTTCATTGTGTATTTGGTAACCGTTTCAAAGGTATGTTTCCTTAGTGTTTAAATCATTATTTTCATTCAACATACTCCAAAGATTTACCAGAGCGCATATGTCATGGTGTATAGTTGGTAGAAGCTATAAAAAATGAGTGGTGCCAAGGCTTTTGATTTCTTGTTCACTTTTGAATTGTACAGAAATGAAGCAATAATTTCCTATAGGGTTTTTCCTCTTTTCTTTTTTTTTTTTTTTTAGGATTTTTTTTTGTTACAAGTTCTTATGTTTTCCACATACATTTGTGGCATTTTGTATCTCTGAAAACGTAGATTATTTTTGTTTAGAGTTGGTACACCCGTGGTGGATTCATGTCAATGTATGGCAAAACCAATACAGTATTGTAAAGTAAAATAAAGCAAAAATAAAAATTTAAAAAAAAGAAAAAAATTATCTATTATTGTGTGTGTATGATCATGTTGTTCTGCTGCATAAAATCCCCCAAGTGTTCGCATAATGAGATATTTATCTCTTGAAGAAACCGTAGCTCTGCCAGTAATTTTTGTCTTTTATATTGTTGATGACATATGTTGAGAATGATATATAGAAATATTTGTAATTTTTTACCTTATTCTAAGACAGTTGCAAAACAAAATGAATGTACTTAATACTATGAACTGCATACTTAAAAATGGGTGAGATGGTAAAATTTAGGTTATATGTATAACAACCACAAAATGGAATCCGACTTAGCAGCAGCACACAGTATGATTTTTACCTTTATTGTTCTGTAGCATTAATAGATATTTTAAAATTATACTTTAAATGTTAACATAAATTTAAAAATATGTTTCTGTTTATTTAGCTGCATTGGGCCTTAGCTGTGGCACGCAGGCTTAGCTGCTCCATACCATGTGAGATCTTAATTCCCCAACCAGAGACTAAATCTGCGTCCCCTGCACTGAAGGGCAGATTCTTAACCACTAGAGCACTTGGATTCTTCATTTAACTAAGAATATATGATAAATACTGCTGCCGAAACTTGTCTTTTTTAATCCTCCCCAAATTTAGCACATAGAATTCTTAGAAGTAGATTTGTTTAATATGTTTTCTGATTTTTTTTTGTTGTTGTTTAATTCTGTCTTTCGGAAAATTAAAATTTCATGCTTGAAGTGAATAGCAGTCAATGAGAAGTCACTGTCATGTATTTCTATAAGCAGAAAGAATACTGATTTTTAATGGGGTCTTTTTTTTTATCTTGAACAGTTTTCCTTGAGATTCAGTTAGAAAACAAATTGGTATTTACTTCATTAATGATGTAACTGTAAGCTATTAGCTCTAAAAATAAAAATTCTGGAAATTAATGAATAGAAATTAGCTATAATTGTTGTAATTTCTTTTTTGTTTTGCTTTCCAGATATTTCCCCCTGAATGTATGTAATACAACTATTACTTTTCATTCTCCTTTTTAATATCATACCATTTTCTGTTTTCTGATTCTATATAAAATTTTCTATTTTACATCAAGAAAAATATTTTATCATAGAATTTGTAACATTTGAACCAACTTACTATTAACAGTGATTAATTTTTAGTCTAGTGGACTTTCCATTAACGATTACTAAATATAATTAGCATAGTTTTGTTTGTGTAATGTTTGTCTATAGCTTTTGAAAGGTAAACATTTCCAGTGGTTACATAATGTTTCATGACATATAAGGCACTTGTAAACTTTATTTTGGTACTACTCAATGATTCCATTCAGGTATATATACATATATAAATATGTACATATATTTATGGTAGAATATATAAATAGCAACCTGAAATGTCAAATGTAGCTGAGGCAGTAATATTAATAATGACATTCAAAATCAACAAGCAGATCCTTATTTACTGGCACAGGTTACATTGACTTTAGGTCAATGAGGTTTTCTTTCCCATTTTTATTGTGATAAAATACACATAAAATTTGCCGTCCTAGCCACTTTTAAGTGGACAGGTCAGTGGCATGACATATGTCCATAGAGTTGTGCAGCCACCAGCACCATCTGTCTCTAGAGCTCTTTTCATCTAGAAGAAAGATGTTAGACTGAGGCCCTGTGGCCACTGAACAGTAACTCCCCCCTCTCTTTCCCTCCAGCACCAGGTGGCTACCGTCTTTCTTCTCCTCTGTGATTTCAGCGATGTGTTTTAACTGCTGAACTTGTTCCTACTTTGTAGCTTTTCATGTTTTCAATATGAAGTTTTCCAAAAATTGTAACCTTTTTAGAGTTAAGCACTCTATTTCTACCAGCTAGAAAACTGGCAAAATATACTGATTTGGCTAAAAGAAGTTTCCCGCCATCTGTCAGAAGTTTTCAAAATGATGATGATATAAAATTGCCTGATAATAATGAGTACTTTTCAAAAGAATAAAGATATTCCTGATATCAAAGATGTCCAGTTGGACAAAGATGTCCAGTGGCACCATGCTCAGGACAGAACCTGAGCAAACATGGGTGTCACCCTTGCAAAGAAGTTCGGTTCAGTTCAGTCGCTCAGTCGTGTCCGACTCTTTGCGACCGCATGAATCGCAGCACGCCGGGCCTCCCTGTCCATCACCAACTCCCGGAGTTCACTCAGATTCACGTCCATCGAGTCGGTGATGCCATCCAGCCATCTCATCCTCTGTCGTCCGCTTCTCCTCCTGCCCCCAGTCCCTCCCAGCATCAGAGTCTTTTCCAATGAGTCAACTCTTTGCATGAGGTGGCCAAAGTACTGGAGTTTCAGCTTTAGCATCATTCCTTCCAAAGAAATCCCAGGGCTAGGGAAATAAATAGTGTACACACATTCTTGAAAAGATGTCCTTGGAGAGATATTTTGTATTTAAAAGCCTATGTGTGTAGTATAAAATCGCAAACCTTTTCTTTTTGTAGCTAAGTTGAAATTACCTGAGGTGCAGGACTCACAATGATGTCAAGCTTAATGTTAAATACTTAAAAATGATCATCAGAGTTTCCTGTGCTTTTGAGTGAAGCAGTTTAAGCTCTTCAAAGTGTAGTGTGTCGTCATCGTTCAGTCTCTAAGTCGTGTCCGACTGTTTCAACCTCATGAACAGCATGCCAGGCTTCCCTGTCCTTCACCATCTCAGAGTTTGCTCAAACTTATGTCATTAAATCTGTGATGCTATCCAACCATCTCATCCTCTGTTGCCCCCTTTTCCTCCTGCCTTCAATCTTTCCCAGCATCAAGGTCTTTTCCAGTGAGGCAGCTCTTTGTATCAGGTGGTCAGAGTACTGGAGCTTCAGCTTCAGCATCTGTCTTTCCAGTGAATATTCAGGGTTGATTTCTTTTAGGTTTGATCTCTGTGCTGTCCAAGAAACTTTCAAGAGTCTTCTCCAACACCACAGTTCAAAACCATAAATTTTGCGGTGCTCAGCCTTCCTTTGTGTGCTCAGCCTTCTTTACCGGAGAAGGCGATGGCACCCGACTCCAGTACTCTTGCCTGGAAAATCCCATGGGCGGAGGAGCCTGGTAGGCTGCAGTCCATGGGGTTGCTTAGAGTCAGACACGACTGAGCGAATTCACTTTCACTTTTCACTTTCATGCATTGGAGAAGGAAATGGGAACCCACTCCAGTGTTCTTGCTTGGAGAATCCCAGGGACAGGGGAGCCTGGTGGACTGCCATCAGTGGGGTTGCACAGAGTTGGACACGACTGAAGTGACTTAGCAGCGGCCTTCTTTACAGTCCGACTCTCACATCGGCACACAACTACCAGAAAAACCATAGCTTTGACTATATGGACCTTTGTCGGCAAAGTGATGTCTCTGCTTTTTAATACATTGTGTAGGTTTGGTATGCTGTAAGTGCATATACGTGCATGTTTTTATATCTATATAATAATAGATATCATTTAAGTATTAATGTTAAAGTTGTTATTGATAATTTAAAATCCAGCTTAAGAAATATCTCAAGACTCTTACAAAGTTCTTATTTACCATGTAGAAGTTACATGCAAATACATGCAAATGTACAAAGAAATCAATATGTTGACCTTAAGATCAGGGGAAAAAAGCAAAAGGAAATAGTGAAACAATAAATTTAAAAATATTTTTAACTTTTGAAGTTAAAACTACGATCTTGCTGGCAGAGAATCCTAAGAATCCATTTATATTTTTCCTTATATCATAAAACCTTATAAACACCAATCTAACAGCCAACATATAATTATGTCCCTAGGACATGGCGTGTAGGAGCTCTTCCTTAACGTTCGTTAAAGGCACTATGAGTGGAAGTTACAGTAACACATCTTGTATTCCTTTTCCACACAATTCACATACTTGTAATTTGGGAAAACCTACCGTTTACTCCTCTTTATGTCCTCTGATATTTTCTGCCATTAACTATCCTTGGAACTTCTAATAATTTTTTTGAATTTTTAAAATTTCATAGTAGATATTCATATTTTTTCCATTCTTTATGATACCCTTAAAATTCTTACCATCAAAACACAACAGTGAGATAACCAACCTTTTAGGTTTTCTTGATTATAGATTTCCTATCTTTTCCTTGATTTTAGCGGGAGTCCCTGTCTTTTTCTTGGTCATTTAGCGGAATTCCTTGTATATTGTAGATAATGAAATGGCTTGATATTTTTTTTTCCCAGTCTGTCAGTTGACTATTACCTTTGCCCACAGTCATTAAACAGAAGTTGTAAATATTGATATAATCAAATTAATCTCTTTTTACCCAATGATTCATATTTTTAGCGTTTTAATTATGAAGTTATTTTCCTTAAATTTATTTCAGGTCACAACAACCATTCCCTACATTATCTTCTGTTAAGTTAAAACTTTTAACTTTCACAGTTCGGTTTTTAATATAGAGAGCATCTGTCTGGATAAGGTGTTAGCTAACTACCCATTTTTACTTGTCTCCGTGGATAAGTCTGTGTTTTCTACAGTATACTTTTTTTTTTTTTTTGCATTTGGTTTTAGATTTTATTTTAATAATAAAGTTTTCTTAAACACATAAATTTTTTATGAATTTTCTGTTTTGCTCTGTTAGTCATTTTTTTTGTTCTTGAACCAATATTATACTGCTTTTATAATTTTGGCCTCAAAATCTTAATGTGTGGTAGGATAAGTTTACTTCTTCAAAGTTAACTAGCTGTTCATGTACCTATTCCTTCATTTACAGTATAGTTTATCAAATTCTTTTAAAAAAAATCCAATAAATTTTTATATGGATTACATTTCATTCATTTTATTTCGTTATTTATTTATTTATTCAGTCTTATTTTTTAATGCATTTCAAAGTTTTACAGACATCAGTATATTTTTACCAATAAGAACTTCAATGTGTATATTGTTAATTAGAATTATATAAATATAAGGTTACTTATATATTTTAAGTAAAATGTACCTAATATAGTGAAATGCAGGTTAACCTTTCTACAAGCATTGCAAATGCACAGACCTAACCTGTGCAGCCCCAGACCTGCATCAAAATGATCTTAAAAATTCTGAATACACACAAAAAATTGTAATTGTGTAGGTAATGGATATTCAGTTCAGTTCAGTTCTAGCTAGACTTATTGTGGTGACCATCTCACAATAAATATAAATATTGAATCACATTGTATACATTAAACTAATATGATGTCATAAGTCAAATATATTTCAGTTAAAAAGATGGTGGCTACCTGAGCTGTTTTCAGTTTTACTATTATGAATAAAGCTACCATGTATTCATATTATTTTAAATTGACTTTGTTATAGTATGACATTTTTCAATCCAATAGCATGGACTATATTCCCATTTAAGACCATTTTCTGTAGTTTATTAGTTTAAAAATTTTTTCTCCTTAGATTATTTATATAATTTTCTTATTCTGGCCATCCAATCATTTTTATTTTTATCAGGACTAGTTTTATATTTTTATTTTTAACTTCCATTTGGTTATCTAGAAGGTAGAGAGTTTTTCTAAGATGATCTTGTATCCATCGACTAACTAAACTCTGTTATTGTTTATGGTCCTTTAAAGTTTCGGTTTGGATTTCTAGCTGCAGCATCACTATAGTCTCCAGACGATATTGCTGTTATCTCTAATTCTTCAATTCTTAGACTGCTCAGCTTTCATTCACAGGATCAGTTGCAACTTAAGCAAAAGGGATGACATGGCCATCCTTGTCTTGTTCATCACAGGAGAATGAATTTGAAACTGGCCCATGAGCTATTGGATTTCCTCTAAATTTTTGGTTTGCTTAACAAATATTACTGAGTAAATGAGAGTTTTGAGTTTACTAACCATAAATAGATGTTGAATTTTATCAAAATTTTTTTTCTAAATATTTATAGTTTTCTCTTTTAATCTGTTAATGTGGAGAATCACACTGATGGATACTCTGAAGGTGAACCATTCTCTTCCTTCCAGGATAAGTCCTACTTGATCATTATTAATCATTTTTCATATACTTTTAAATTTATTTAGTTTACATTTTATTTAGAAGTTTTAAAGTTTCATATTTATTGACAGAAAAATATCTACTTCTGCTTCTTTGACTGCTCAAAAGCCTTTGACTGCGTGGATCACAACAAACTATGGAAAATTCTTAAAGAGATTGGAATACCAGACCACCTTAATTACCTCCTGAGAAACCTGTATGCAGGTCAAGAAGCAGCAGTTAGAACTGGACATGGAACCCCAGACTGGTTCCAAACAGAAAAAGGAGTACGTCAAGGCTGTACATTGTCACCCTGCTTATTTAACTTAAATGCAGAGTACATCGTGAGAAACACTGGGCTGGATGAATAACAAGCTGGAATCAAGATTGCTGGGAGAAATATCAACAACCTCAGATATGCTGATGATACCAGTCTAATGGCAGAAAGCGAAGAGCCAAAGAGCCTCTTGATGAAGGTAGAAGAGGAGAGTGAAAAACCTGGCTTAAAACTCAACATTCGAAAAACAAAGACCATGGCATACAGTTTGGCACATATTTCATGGCAAATAGACGGGGAAATAATGAAAACAGTGGCAGAGTTTATTTGTGGGGGCTCCAAAATCACTGCAGATGGTGACTGCAGCTATGAAATTAAAAGACACTTGCTTCTTGGAAGAAAAGCAATGACAAACCTAGACAGCATATGAAAAACCAGAGACATCACTTTGCTGTCAAATGTCCATGTGGTCAAAGCTAAGGTTTTTCCAATAGTCATGTATGGATGTGAGAGTTGGACCATAAAGAAGGCTGAGCACTGAAGATTGGTGCTTTTGAACTGTGATACTGGAGAAGACTCTTGAGAGTCCCTTGGACTGCAAGGAGATCAAACCAGTCCATCCTAAAGGAAATCAATCCCGAATAGTCATTGGAAGGACTGTTGCTGAAGCTACAATACTTTGGCCACCTGATACAAAGAGCCGCCTCATTGGAAAAGGCCCTGATGCTGGGAAAGATTGAGGGCAGGAGAAGGGGACAGCAGAGGATGAGATGGTTGGATGGCATCACCGACTCAATGGACATGAGTTTGAGCAAACTGGAGGTGGTGAAAGACAGGGAAGCCTGGAGTGCTGCAGTCCGTGGGGTTGAAACAGTTGAACACGACTTAGTGACCGAGCAACAATTTATTGAAAGAATGAAATGACTTGTATTTTCTGTTCCAGTTTTAACTTTCTAATGCTTTTAAAAGAATTGATTTATCTGTCTAGATTTTTATTATTAATTTTTTTTATTATTAATATACAGTTTTTCACAAATTCTCTTTTGCCATCTGAAACATTTTTTCTGTGGTTATTTCAGTTTTCTTTATTTACATATGCTCTAGTATTGCTGATCACTTTTGCCATAAGTCTCATTAATCTTAGGAAACAACCACCTTTTAATTTTGTTAGTACTTTCTATTGATTTAAAAAATATGGTTCTGTTCTTTTCTCTATTATATCTTTCAATCTTGTTTCTTGTACTTCCATTGTTGCTATTTTTCTAACGTCTTGAGTTGAAGTTTTAGTTTGTGGTTTTTAACTTCTTTCATTTTCTGGGCAATGTATTTAAATCTATAAATATCTCTCTGTGTTGCCTTAGCTATGTCAAATAAATGTGGACATGGGATGTTTTATTGCCATTTAATACAAGCATTTCATTGTTCCCTTTTTAGTCTAAGGGTAATTTCGCAATACATAATTTAGTTTCTACAAATACATGAATTTAAAAATCTTACCTTTTATTATTGACTTCTAATTTTATTTTATTGTGAGAATGGTAAGTCTGTGGAATTTATTGAAATTACCTTTGTGGCCTAATATGCAGTCAATTTTTATAAATATTTCTCATATAATCAAAAAGAATTTGTTTTTCCTGCTTTTTTTTTTGTTTGTTTTTTAAATTCAAAGTTCCATATATATCTAATACCTAGAATATTAATTTAATTGCTCTGATTTTTCATAGATCATTTGTCTGTATGAGTTCCAAGTCTGACATCAATGTATAAATATGCTCAACTACAATATTGAAAAACATATTTTCTCTCTAAATTTCTGCAAATATTCTGAAGCTATTTTGTTTTGCAAGTATAAGTTTATGGTAGCTAAAATTCTTGTTCTATTATGTCTTTAACTAGTGCATATTTCCTTTTAACTCTAATTCTATTTTTTGCCTTGAATTAAATTTTGCCAAATATGAAAATTTCTCTTCGAGCCTTCCTTTGGTTAATATTTTTTATTCTTTCATCCTTTTTTTATAGTCTTTTTGATCTTTTATTTTTAGTGTGACTTTTGTAAATAACATGCTCTTAGATCTTTTTTTTTTTTTACTGCTTTTTAATTTTTTTTCAGATTTTATTATATTTTACTTTACAATACTGTACTGGTTTTGCCATACATCAACATGAATCCGCCACGGTGTACACGTGTTCCCAATCCTGAACCCCCTCCCACACACTCCTGGCTGATTTGTCTTGTTTCCATTGCCTTTTGTCTTGTTTCATCTGCACGTTACACAGGTTTTTACGGATGTTCTCATTGAGAGCATTGGTCTAATACAAGCTACTCTGTCATATCCAGAAACAAAAGAAATGCATTTTTTAATTTTAAAAGCATCTCATTTGTTTCAACTGTGTGAGGTTAAGGGCATTTTGAAAGAAACATCATACTTTTCAAAAAAGAGCCTTGGTAGCCCTTTAATACAGGGATGACAATGCATTAGTTAATTCAGAATTCTTTAAATGGAAATGAATACACTTCGCCATTCTTATCTTCCACGTGGGGTTTAACCTCAGAATCTTATGCACCCAAGACAAATGTCAGATATTATTTTTGAAAATTTGCATTATGAAGACAACATTAAAATCTATCACATTTACTGAACTGATTCCCTGTGCACTGCATACATGGCATAAATGATCTTCCTGGACACAATTATAAATGTTCATTTTGCCCATAATTCAGACAGGTCCAAGAATTTTGAAACTCATATTTACAAATTGTCCATCTCTCTACTATTACAACTAAAGCTGATAAATCAATCCCCATGTAAAATATTTAGGCAGAACTTTGATGAATAGCTTTCTAAATTTTACCTCCCATTGATAGGCCCAGGATAGTCAGCGTACACCAACTGAATAAAGTGACTTTAAAAATCTTCTCATGAAAGCTTTTGTCTTTAAAAATGCATTTAATCCTTTTAAAAATACCCTTTTGAATACACATAATTGCTTTAAAAAAATACTGAGAAAACATGGTAAATATAGAGAGTTCATCCTCAGGTCTGCACCCACATTGTCTTGGGCTCAACTCCACAGGAAGGTAGTGAGGGGGTAGGCGGAGGCCAGGGAAAGACACAGTAAAAGAAGCTATGATGATCCCAGCCAGTTTTTGCAGAAACCCAAAAATAAACTTGCAGTGATAACATGAGATAGGCTAGGTAGGACAGACACATATTTGAGGCTGCATGATTTATTTGCCCTGGCTGCAACTGAGATGCGGGGGAAGCAGAAAGTACCGCCAGCATGCAGAGCTCCTCTGCACACAGACCCAGTTTAACCGCTTTTATGCACAACCCTAACCCCACCCCTTATAATCATGCCCTTTTCTCTCCCAATCTTTTCTCCAGTCTTTGGCCGAAGATGGAACTGACAACTTCCTGTCCATGCTTGGTTCACATTTCATGTTATTTACATAAACCTTTTCCCATTTTAGTATCATGACAGGCAGAAGGTGCTCTTTTCCTGAATTGAAGATCCCCTGGAGGAGGGCATGGCAACCCACTCCAGTATTCTTGCCTGGAGAATCTCATGGACAGAGGAGCCTGGTGGGCTACAGTCCATGGGGTCACAAACAGTCAGACATGACTGAAGCAAGTGGGTGAGCAAGTGAATTTACTGAAGTGACTGGTGTGTGCAAGTTCAGTTTTTCATGGGCCCTTATGGCTTATTAAAATGTGTGGCTACGTTGAGCTAAAAATCCATGATTAAAACCCCCTTTCTCAGTTCTTTTTTAGTGAAGGATTAGATTAAGAACACTTAACCCAAAATGTGTGAAGATTGGGGTCTCTGACCCTCCTGCAGTTACATGAACAACCCATGTTTCTGTGGAGAGGACTCGCAGCTGGCATCAGATCCTCAGAGGACCACACATGACCCTCCTCTCCCTGCGGAGTTACAAACTCGTGAATAAATGTTTCACAGAGCTATTGTTGACAGCACTAAGATGAGGACACGGATGTATTTCTTCCTTTAACGCTAAGTATACAATGACAAAAAGTCATCCTGTAAAGAAGGCATCGTAACCCACTCCAGCATTCTTGCCTGGAAAATCCCCAAGGATGGAGGAGCCTGGCGGTCTACAGTCCATGGGGTCGAGCCTGGCGGGCTATAGTCCGTGGGGTCGCAAAGAGTCGGACGTGACTGAGCAACAAAGCACATAGACACAAGTTTCCAAAGTAAGGCTGTGATGATAAACAACCAGGAAGATTATCAAACTTTTCCTTGGACAGAAGTCAGATGCTCTTACCTTCATGTAGATAATTTCAACTTTAAATCACAAAAGAAAATCCCAATTTTGATGATGCCAATCTAAAGATTTGGACTTGCAAACAAAGTTGAACTTAATCAATGACATTTAAAACTAAAGTTGCTTTATCTTGCCAAAGCACTTGCAAGAACACTTAGTCTACAAATGATAAATGCTGGAGAGGGTGTGGAGAAAAAGAAAACCTCCTACAATGTAGGAGGGAATGTAAATTGGTGCAGTCACTATGAAGAATAGTATGGAGGTCCCTTAAAAAGCTGAAAATGGAACTACCATATGACCTAGCAATTCCACTCTTGGGATATATGCAGAGAAAACTCTAGTTTTAAAAAAAGATACATGCATCTCTATGTTCATAGCAACACTGTTTACAGTAGTCAAGTTATGGAGGCAACCTAAAGGCCCATGGACAGATGAATGGATAAAGAAAATGTGTTACATACATACAATGGACTGTTAGCCATAAACAAGAATGCAGTAATGCCATTTGTAGTAACATGAATGGACATAGAGATTATCATCCTAAGTGAAGTAAACCAGACAGAGAAAGACAAGTATCATATAATATCACTTATATGTGAATCTAAAAATAACATGCAAATAAACTTATTTACAAAACAGAAATAGACCCACAGACGTAGGAAACAAACCCAAGGGGAAAGTTAGAGGGAGGAATCAATTAGAAGTTTGGGATTAACATATACACCCTACAATCATAAAGGAGGCAATAAAGAAAAACCGACTCTATAGTATATAACACTATTGATATTTAATATATCAATATTTTGTAATAATGTGCAAGGGAAAGGAATCTGAAAAAAGTAAGTATATATGTATATATATCTGAATCATTAGACTATATACCTGAAATTGACACAACATTGTAAATCAACTATACTTCAATTAAAAAAATAGAATCATTCTGATGTTACTGTACTTCAGTACTGTTGAAAGTTAAGAGTCACAGGTATTATGATTAGAAAAACTGAAGCTATTGTTACTGCTTAGTTTTTATGTTACATATTTTCCTTACAGATAAGTAGGCCATAAACTAAATAGGTGGGTCACTTATCCAAGTCTGTTCATGACCTCTTTCAAATCCAGAAAATGTTGCTGTCAGTTTATTTTTTGCAGGAGACCAAAGTCAACAAGACTTTTTGCCTCTTGAGTATTCCTTGGCAGGGTGCAGAGCAATAAATCGTGTTTATTTTAGTATTGCAGGTTACCAGAAGCTGTAGGGTTATTTGAAACTTTTTAATCACATTCATGGGTACCGTGTTTTGTAGTTGCTAGACCACTGTGCTCAGGTATTAAATGTTACTGTGAAGAGGAAAACTCTGATGCTGAATTTTCTTCCCATTTGAAAGGAATTAATCTTATCTTGGAGAAGGCAATGGCAACCCACTCCAGTGCTCTTGCCTGGAAAATCCCATGGGCGGAGGAGCCTGGTGGACTGCAGTCGATGGGGTTGCTAAGGGTCAGACACAACTGAACGACTTCACTTTCTCTTTTCACTTTCATGCATTGGAGAAGGAAATGGCAACCCACTCCAGTGTTCTTGCCTGGAGAATCCCAGGGACGGGGGAGCCTGGTGGGCTGCCATCTATGGGGTCGCACAGAGTCAGACACGACTGAAGCGACTTAGCAGCAGCAGCAGCAGCAGCAGCAGCAGCAATCTTATCTTACTCCTCAAAGAATTCTTTTTAAATTTAATAATTTTAATAGCATATATCTTGACATTGCTTGTCTTGAATTAATTTAACCTGTTATGGTATTCCTTTTAAATACATACAATTTAAGTTTTTTTAACGTAAGAAAATTGAAATGAATCATTATTTTTCATATTCTTCTTGAGAAATTTCACTTAATAAGCCTGTTTTGTTTTCTTTGCTGTCCCCCATAGCTGTCTTTCTCTTTCTTTTTTCTAACCTTTCTCCTGTCGCCGTTTCTGTGTCCTCTGATTTGCGTGCCGCTCTTCTGTCCTCTGTGCTCTGTGTTTCCTGTGGTGTCTGTCGTCTTTCGTGCCCCTTCTGTTGCTTCCGGCTGACTTCGTCTCTTTTTCCTGTGTCTTCCCTGAATGTTCCCAGCTGCCGTTTCGCCATCTCCTGTTGTCCAGCCCCATCGTCCTTGGCCCCTCTACCTGCTTTGTGGTCTTCCTTCTTGGATTTGCCTTATTAATAATTCTTTCGTGTTGGAATATTGGTATCATTTTCATATGTAGGGAGGCTTCCCTTGTGGCGCATCTGGTAAAGAATCTGCCTGCAATGTGGGAGACCTAGGTTCGATGCCTGGGTTGGAAAGATCCCCTGAAAGGCTGCCCACTGCAGTGTTCTGTCCTGGAGAACACCATGGACTGTATAGCCCATGGGGCTGCAAGGAGTTGGACACGACTGAGTGACTTTCACTTTGCTTCAATCCACTTTTTCATATGTAGGGAATTTTGCTGCTTTTTAACATCGTTTTCTGACAGCTCATTGGTATGAATGGTGCGCTTATGTTTTTTCTTTTCTTTTTGTTACTGCTCTGATCCTTGCCTCTTTTAAAAATAAACTACTTCTTTAGAACAGTTTTAGATTTGCAGAATAATTGTGAAAATAATAGAAAGAGTTCCTATATAACCACAAGTTTCCCCCTATTATTAACATATTACTTTAATGTGGTACATCTGTCATGATTAATGAACCAACAGTAAAACACTGCTATTAACTAAACCCCATACATTATTCAGATCTCCTTATTTTTTGAATTCAATGTCCTTTTTCTGTTCCAGGATCCCATCCAGAATAGCATATTTCATTTTTTTAATTTTTAAACATTTTTATTAGACTGTAATTGATTTACCATGGTGTGTTAGTTTCTGCCATAAGCAAAATGAATCAGTTATACATACACATGTATCCAGCTCTTTTTAAGACTCCTTCCCATGCAGATCATTACAGAGTATTGAGAAGACTTCCCTGTGCGCTATGGTTGGTCCTTCCTAGCTATCTGCTTTATGTACAGTAGTGTCTATAGTAGCATATTACACTCGGTTGCCATTCTCCTTTGGCTCACCTTGTCTGTGACAGTTTCTTAGACTTTTCTTATGTTTGTTGACCTGGGTGGTTTTGAGGAGTATTGGTCAGCTGTTTTGTAGACAAACTGGAATTTGTCTGATATTTTCCTCATGATTGTCCTCGGGCTGTGAGTGTAGGGAGGGAGACCGAAGCGGGAACATTTCGCTTGCATCACACCGCCTCACATGACTTCTCTGTGCTAATGTTGGCCTTGATCATCTGGCCAAGGTAGTGTGTTCAAGTTTCTAGATTTTAACAGAAAATTTTCCATACTGTGCCCCCTGGAGAGCAATGTAGCTACACAAACTATTTGGAATTTTTCTGCCTGGGAGACTCGTCTCCTCATCCCTATTTATTTATTTCTTCAAATACCTGCTTATATCAGTATTTGCTCGTGGTCATTTATTTTAGACTTTAATTATTCCTTCAATTCTGCCTTATTTTATTGCCCCAATTCTGCTTTTGGCCATTGACAGCTCTTTCCGTTGGCTCCTGTGGCCCTTTGGCGTGGCCCTACCATTGTGGATTATTTGTTGACTTATCTGCACGCTTACTTTCTCACATTAGAGGTTACTCCAGGCTCACCTTGTGTATTTTCTGCCCCACCTTTGAGAACCTACTGTTTCTGCAAGAAGCTATGGGTCCTTCTATTGGAAACGACTATTTGAAATCAAAACCTCAAAAATAAAAATAAATCAAGACCCTGGCACCAAATGAGCTTGTTATTGCTGGAGTATTGATTCTCCTAGTCCTTCTCAAATGACAGAAAATGGAAATATACGTGTGTGCACTGACATGGGTATGCACACATCTGTAACTGTCTCCGTCTGTAACTCTCCTGTGTTGAGCTGAACATGAGTTTATGCTGATGTCTCCAGCTTCTACCCGTTGCGTCCTGGGTCCTTCCAGGCTCTTTCCCTTGCTGATGTGTCGCCGTCCATTCTGGCAGTGAGAGGCCTGGCTTGCGTGACTTGTCGTTCACTGACTTGATTGTTTACTTTCAGGGTGCATGTGCAGCAGTGCCAGCATTGCTCATCTGCACCCGCATTGTTGACAAACAACTGTGTCAGCGAGGCTATGGTAATGACGGGCAACTGCTTTTACCCTTGGTTTTATAGCTTCTCTTCATTTCCAAAGTCACTCAGGTCAGTAACTTTTCCTTCCACCCCCTTCCTTAAATAATTTTTAATGCATTTTAATATAGTAAGATTATGGTCATAATTTGCATTCTGTCCTAAGTGAATTTTTAAAAATTTGCATAAAGTTCATTCTTGGTGATGTAAAATTCTGTGGATTTTGGCAAGTTCATAGTGTCACGTATCTGTCATTAAGTATAATACAGAACAGTTTCACTGCCCTAAAAAATTCCCTGTGCTTTATTTAACCCTTGCTCCTTTCTCTTGAACTGCTGATATTTTTAAAGTTAGTTTTTATTAGAGTAGAGTTACCCACTGTTGTGGTAGCTTCTGCTGTACAGCAGAGTGAGTCAGCTATATGTATCCGTATACCCCCCTTTGCCGGATTTCCCTCCCACCGAGGGGGCCGCAGGGCCTGGGCAGAGCTCCCCGTGCTGTCCATGGGCTCTCCTCAGTTATCTGCCGTGTGTGTATGGCAGCCCTGGCCTCCCGATCCTCCCGCCTCCCTCCACCCTCCTTTTTCCCCCTTGCTGTCCATATGTGTGTTCTCTATGTCTGTGTCTGTATTTCTGTTTTGCAAATAAGATCGTCTGATTTACTACCGCTATAGTTTTGCCTTTGTAAAATGTCATCTAATTGGAAGCAAGGACTACGTCTCCTTGTCAGACTGACTTCTTTAACTTAGCAATATGTTTTTAACATTCTTGCATGCCTTTCTGTGGTTTGGTTTGTTTTCTTTTTCTTGTTGAGTAATATTTCATTGTGTGAATGTGCCATGACTTTTTATTTTTAATCCATTGTGGTTATGGTTGCTTCTACTTTTTGATGATTGTGAAAAAAGCTGATATATTCATGTGGAGATTTTGTGTGAACACATGTTTTCAAACCAACATGATTGCGAGATCATTTGGTAAAAGTTTGTTTAGATTGTAAAAAACTGCCAGCCTGTTTTCCAAAATAGCTGTCCAGTCCTCCTTTCCTGATAGCAATGAATAAGAATTCTTGTTGCTCCATATTCTCAACAGCAGTTGCTACTGTTGGATTTTCTTGTTTTTAATTTTAGCATTCTAAAAATTATGGTATAGTATCTTGTTTGCATCTTCAATTCTCTAATTATAAAGAATTTGAACATCTTTTTATACATTTTTTTTATCTATCTTCTTTGATGCAGTGTGTTTTCAGATCTTTTGTTCTTTTTTAAGGTGAGTTGTTTGTTTTCTTACTGTTGAGTTTTTAGAATTCTTATTTTGGGTACAAGGTCTTTTTCAGATACATATTTCGCAAACATTTTCTCCAAGTTTGTGGCTGTGTCTTTCACAGAGCAGAATAAAGACTAATTTATCCCTTTTTTCCCCCTGGATTATGCTTTTGATGTTTTATCTAAAAAAATCACTAGCAAACTCAAGATTATCTAAAATTTCTCCTAGGTTTTCTTCTAGGGGTTTTATAGTTTTGCATTTTTACATTTAGATTTATGATTCATTTTGAATTAATTTCTCATGAAAGATGTAAGATCTAAGCTTCTTTTTTACATAAAGATATTACTATTCGTTGAAAAGTCTGTCCCTTCATCACCTAATTGCCTTTGCTCCTTTATCAAATATCAGTTGACTATATTTGTGTGGGCCTATTTCTGGACTCTGAGTTCTGCTCCTTTGGTGTATGGTGTCTCCTCTTCAGTTGGCCTCCCTGGTGGCTCGGTGGTGGAGAATCTGCCTGCCAATGCAGGAGACATAAGAGACACAAGTTCTCTCCTTGCATCGGGAGGATCCCCTGGAGAAGGAAATGGCACCCCCCTCTAGGATGGACAGAAGACCTTGATGGGCTACAGGCCATGAGGTAGCAAAGAGTCAAATGTGACTGAGGACGCACATCTACCCTTTAATGGATACATCACTGGCTTAATTGCTATAGCTCTGTCATATAGAATCTATAAATCAAATAGACTTATATCTGTAAAATTGGTAAGTCAAGAATAATTGGCATCTTAACGGTGCTGAGGTTTCCGTCCGTGATCGTGAACCATCCCCTTATTTAGCTCTTCTGCTCCTTTCATCAGCTTGATAGCTTTCAGCATATAGACCTCATATACATTTTGTTACATTTACACCCAATATCTTTTCATATTTTGGTATTATTTGAGTGGTATGTTCTTAATATCAAATTCCAATTGTTCATTGCTGGCATAAGGAAAAGCAATTGATTTCTGTATATTAGCTTTGTGTCCTGTGACCTTGCTACACTCACTCATTAGTTGCATGAGTTTTTTTGTTGCTATTTTCTGGAAGGATTTTCTACATATACAATCATGTCATCTGCAAACAAGGACAGATTTATTTCTTCCTTCCCAGTCTGTATACCTTTATTTCCTTTTATTGTCTAGTTACCCTAGCAAGGACTTTCAGATGAAGTTCAAGAGAAGCTATAAGGACATTCTTTCCTTCCAGTTTCTCACCACTAAGTATGATGTTAGCTGTAGATTTTTAATAGCTGTTCTTTATCATGTTGAGGACGTTCCTCTGTTTCTGTGCATGCTCAGTTGCTCAGTCATGTCCACCTCTCTGCACCCCCATGGACTGTAGCCCACCTGACTCTTCTGTCCATGGAATTTTTCAGGTGAGACTGTTGGAATGGGTTGCCATTTCCTCCTCCAGGAGATCATCCTGATCCAGGGATCAAACCTGCATCTCCTGCGTTTCCTAAATTGGCAGGTGGGTTCTTTTTGCCACTGAACCACCTGGGAAACCTTCCTCTGTTTCCAATTTAATGAAACTTTTTATCATGAATGAGTATTGGATTTTATCAATTGCCTTTCAACATCAACTGATATAATCATGTTATGTTTTTTCTTTAGGGGGTTCATTATTATGCCTTATTGAGGAATTTATAATTTTATTATGTAATGCTTCTCTTTATCTGTGATAATTTTTCTTGTTCTGAAGTCTGCTTTGTCTGAGATTAATATCACTGCTCCAACTTTCTTTTAATTAGTATAATAATCATCTATCTTTCTCCAGCTTATATCTATATCTATCACTATATAAAAGTAAAACTTTTATCCTCATTGAGTCTTTGTATTCTCCCTTTTCCCATCATATTCCTCAATATAGTAATGAAGTTTATTTTAAATTTTCTGTCTGAGAATTTTAAAATCTGTGTCATATCTGAGTCTGGCTTTGATTCTTCCTTTGTCTCTCCAGAGTGTTTTCTCTTCCTTTCAGCATTCCATGCAGTCTCTTGTTGAGAGTTAGATACAATATGTCAGTTAATAAAAACTGAGGTTCGCATGTGAGGTTTTATATTACCCTGGCTGGGAACTGGTCCACACTTCATGTTTATTATCGCTGTACCTGCCAAAGGCTTCACATTTCTCAGTGTCCTGGTTATTGTCTCCCTGTTGTCTCTGGGTGTCTCTAAGAACGCCCGCTGAGAGTGCGTCTTGTAGCTCTTTTAGTTGATATCCATTATTACACTGGTGTCCTGTTGGTGTGGAGGTAAGGTGTAGGTGTGAGAAGCATGCTATAATCTGTGATCACATCTCATTCTTGTAGTGAGCCCAGGTGGGCTGGTGGTAAAGAGCCTGCCTGCCAGTGCAAGAGATGTAAGAGACATGAGTTCAATCCCTGTGTTGGGAGGATCCTCTGGAGAAGGTAATGGCAACCACTCTAGTATTCTTGCCTGGAGAATCCCATGGTTAGAGAAGCCTAGCAGGCTATAGTCCATGGGGTCTCAAGGAGCGACTTATCAGCATGTCCGGTAACCTTGATCTTGTCAAGGTCATGGTCAAACTGTTTCTTAACTACCCACCCTCACACCTGTTGCTCAGCTCCAACAGTGGAGGGGAATGAAGGCAGAGAGTGCCCTTTCCCTAGGTGGGGTTAAGCTCTGATGATATAGTTTCCTCTGGAGAATAAGCCTTTGTTACCGACAATGCTTTGGGTGTATTTTGCAAAGGTCATTCTTCATCCTTCCTCTCCCCATAGTCCTGAAGGTCTGCCTCTTGGATCTTCACTGTGTGAGGCTGGTCGGGATTACTGGAGGTAAAAACTACAAAAGGTAGGGGTCTTGTAAGATGGAGGCCCCCAAGGCTTTCTCATTCTCAAGCCAGACCACATTTAACAGTTCATTGAAATGACCGTTTATGCGTTTCTAACAGTTTATAGCTCCAGCAGCTTCTGTTCTGAGCAAGATCTCAGTTCTGAGTCTCTGGGTCCCTGTTTCTCCAGGTTTCAGGGGGGCGGCTTCCGCTGCAATCGCAGTTCTCTGATAGATCCAAGTTAAGCCATTAGTTTTCAGTTTGTTCAGCTTTTTCTTGTGAAAACAGTGATAATTTCTGAGCTTTTAAAATGTCATAGCTGAAACTGGAAGTATGTTTATTCTTTTGTTGCTAGCAAATTTGAAGGATTCACGCTGTCTGGGACTAACTGTTTTGCAGGAGGTTCCTGTACATGTGAAGTGTGGGGGTTGACTGTAGGGACAGGTGGGACCTCAGGCTTCCTGCTTCCTCCCTTGTTGCTGCCATGATGGACTGTTTCTTGACAGTAGGGCTCTCTGTGTAGCCTCGTTTCTCCTGGCCCTCAGAACCTAACTGGATTCCAGAATCCGTCCTGCTGTTACCAAAGCTGGACACCACTCTGGCGTCTTCCACCAGCTGCTGCCACCAGGACACATAGCCTTTCTCTTCCAAGACATCTCTCTTCTCTTTTCAAAAGGGGGTCCTTTTGAGATTTTTCCTTTTCTGGGTTCCACTCATTAATTTTCATGCCTTTCTCCAGAAATTATGCCCTGGTATATTTAGCTTCTGTCTAAATGGGTTTCACCCAGGATGGGTTATTTGTTGATTTCTAGCATTTGATACCAGAAGGCTCCCTCTGTACTCTCTGCTCACCCCACTACACTCTGGCAGCTTCCTGCTCAGGGTTTGCTGGTCTTGGTTCCTCTTGGCCACGCTTACACATAATTTGGAGTCTGTGGATTTCTCTGTCTCCTACTCCCACTGAAGATGTATTTCATGGTTTTATTTTTGTTCTCCTTGTTGCTCTATTTGGTTTCCAGGAGAAGTAGGAAGATTCAGAGCTAAGCAGTCACCATGTTTCTGACCTCTGTTCCCAATTTAGAAATAAAAAGAAACATTAAGACGCAACAGGAGAGGGAACCAGAGTCCCTGTCCTGCCCTTGCAGAGCAATGTCAAGGGCTCCCCCTGGAGCGGAGCGGAGCGTGAACAGCCAGCTGTCAGGCTATCCTTCATCCTTACTCCTGTCATCTGAAAATGGTGTGTTCCTTTCTTTCTTGATATTGTATGCTCCTAATTGGGATTTTAGTAAATCAACAGGTAGCGATGTAAATGCAGTGATTTGCTCCTATTTGGAAGAATCAGGCTTTGAGAATTTCACTTTGATGAAATCCTACAGGAGAGAAACGCAGTTAAACTGGCTTTCACTTTGCCAGGGTTTTTTCCTCTTCATCTGTGAAGCCTGACTACGTAAACAATTGATTGTAAAAATTCTAAAGGTCCCCCTGTGACTCTTATTTCTGTTTTGTAAATATGTTTATTTGTACCTTTTTTTTTTTTAGATTCCACTTATAAGCAACATCATATGATGTTTGTCTTTCTCTGAGTTACTGCACTTAGTATGTTAATCTCTAGGTCTACCCATGTTGCTATGAATGGCGTTTGCAAATAGCATTTCCCTGTCTTGGCCGTTGTGAACAGTGCTGCCATGAACGCTGAGGTGCATGTATTTTCTCAATTATGGTTTTCTCCAGATATGTGCCCAGGTGTGGGATTGCTGGATCATAGGGTAGTTCTATTTTTAGTGTTTTCTTTTTTTTTTTTTTGAACCTTCTTACTGTCCTCCATAGTGGCTGTACCAATTACATTCCCACCAATAGTGGAGGAAGGTTCCCTTTTCTCCACAGACTCTCCAGCACTTACTGTTTGTAGGTTTTTTGATGATGGCCACTCTGACTGGTGTGAGGTGATACTTCATTATAGTTTTGATTTGCATTTCTCTAATAATGAATAATGTTGAGCATCTTTTCATGTGCCTCTTGACCATCTGTATATCTTCTTTGGAGAGATGACATCATCTATTCTTTATCAATAAACATTCATCCACACTTTAACTCAAATGTTAAGGTTTTAGTTATTTTTATAAACAATTCCTAGATTATACTCTTACTATTTAAGTTTAGGGCCTACTAAGTTACACTAACATCCAGGATTTTTCCCAACATTTAACCTTTCATCAAGTTCCCATATACTGTTTAAATGCCACTCACATTTTTTTAAACTGAGATGCTTTGTGGATCCATATCACAAAAAATTTTTAAAAGTCAGTCTTTCCATTTGAGAATTCCAACTGCTGGTCATCTGTCTCAACAGGAGTTCTGTGCTGCAAGGAAGGGATGAAGTTGTAGAAGCCAGCCTGGTCCTCTGCTTCCTTCTGACACCCACTCCCAACCATTGCCAGTCTATGCTGATGCCATAGCTAAGCAACCTGCTGTTATTGCTTTTTTTGGTAAATTTCCTCTAACAATAACATCTTCTGGCTTCTCAAAGAGCTGCTAAAGAATGATGGACTTCATTGCGTGAGGCATCTCTATGAGTAATAAATGGAGCTATTTTCTTTTCCTTGGGAAGCTAAATTATGCTGGTCTATTCTCAGTAATAAACAGTGCTGTGAGTCTTATTACATAGGAAGTATATAAAACCTAACTTTAGATGGTGGATTTTGTGTAAATGCTTATCAGGCTGCTTGAATTCTATATTGCATTTTAGAGTCCAAACAATGTCCATACAAAAATAGAAAATGATTTCACAGTTCTCCAGGGTCAAGGCAAGAATGTCGAAATCAGAGAGGGAAAAAGTTTGAATTTAATATAGAATGTACTGAAAATTTTTATCTTCATTTCAAGCTTAATGTAAGTTGTTAAAATATAATTTTGCTGGGTAAATATGCGTGATATAATTTGTTATGTAAAAGATAACTAACTTGAAAGATTTGAACAAAATAAAATCATAAAATAGAGAATATAGGTTAGGACTTTTAAAAGTATAATTAGCTTTCAATATAAATAAAATATGTGGTTTCCTTTAGAGTGTAAAAACTCAATGTAATTTGCAAATTATTCCTGTAATCAGTTCAGGTCAGTTGCTCAGTCGTGTCCGACTCTTTGCGACCCAGGGGATCGCAGCACTCCAGGCCTCCCTGTCCATCACCAACTCCCGGAGTTCACTCAGACTCACATCCATTGAGTCGGTGATGCCATCCAGCCATCTCATCCTCTGTCGTCCCGTTCTCCTCCTGCCCCCAATCCCTCCCAGCATCAGAGTCTTTTCCAGAGAGTCAACTCTTCACATGAGGTGGCCAAAGTACTGGAGCTTCAGCTTTAGCATCATTCCCTCCAAAGAAATCCCAGGGCTGATCTCCTTCAGAATGGACTGGTTGGATCTCCTTGCAGTGTAATAAGTCCATTTAAATGAATATAAAGTGAAGAAGTGAAGTGAAAGTCACTCAGTCGTGTCCTACTCTTTGAAACGCCTTGGACTACACAGTCCATGGAATTCTCCAGGCCAGAATACTGGAGTGGGTAGCCTTTCCCTTCTCCAGGGGATCTTCCCAACCCAGGGATCGAACCCAGGTCTCCTCCTTTGCAGGCAGATTCTTTACCAACTGAGCCACAAGAGAAGCTCAAATGAATATGTTTCCACTCTATTTTCATAAGGAACATATGAAGTTTTAGTGAGTCACACTTTAACATTCTGCAGAAATATGGAACAATAGAGAACTGAAGTGGTTATTCCTTGGGCTTCCTTGGAGGTGGTGCTCAGCAATAAACTATCCGCGTGCCGACATCGTGCCTTGTACATAAGATACATGCAGTGAATGCTTATTGCTTGAATCAGGGAATGCGTGAGTGACAAAATTACATGACTTAAGAAGGTGATTACTCTAGCAAGTCGGTATTGTACTCAACTCTATGTGCGGTTTCTACTGGCATAGGGAAGCCACACAAAACAGTGGTTTTCTAGAGTACTACCACCATCCACTATTTGCTGGAGTTTATGGTTTATGGTTTATCTATCTAGATCTGATAGAGTGCCTGATGAACTATGGATGGAAGTTCATGACAGGAACCTGTACAGGTTCATGTACAGGAGACAGGGATCAAGACCATCCCCATGGAAAAGAAATGCAAAAAAGCAAAATGGCTGTCTGAGGAGGACTTACAAATAGCTGTGAAAAGAAGGGAAGCGAAAAGCAAAGCAGAAAAGGAAAGATACAAGCATCTGAATGCAGAGTTCCAAAGAATAGCAAGAAGAGATAAGAAAGCCTTCCTCAGTGGTCAGTGCAAAGAAATAGAGGAAAAACAACAGAATGGGAAAGACTAGAGATCTCTTCAAGGAAATTAGAGACACCAGGGAACATTTCATGCAAAGATGGGCTCGATAAAGGACAGAAATGGTATGGACCTAACAGAAGCAGAAGATATTAAGAAGAGGTGGCAAGAATACACAGAAGAACTGTACAAAAAAGATCTTCACGACCCAGACAATCACGATGGTGTGATCACTCACCTAGAGCCAGACATCCTGGAATGTGAAGTCAAGTGGGCCTTAGAACGCATCACTACAAACAAAGCTAGTGGAGGTGATGGAATTCCAGTGGAGCTATTTCAGATCCTGAAAGATGATGCTGTGAAGGTGCTGCACTCAATATGCCAGCCAATTTGGAAAACTCAGCAGTGGCCACAGGACTGGAAAAGGTCAGTTTTCATTCCAATCCCAAAGAAAGGCAATGCCAAAGAATGCTCAAACGACCGCACAGTTGCACTCATCTCACATGCTAGTAAAGTAATGCTCAAAATTCTCCAAGCCAGGCTTCAGCAGTCCATGAACTGTGAACTTCCTGACATTCAAGCTGGTTTTAGAAAAGGCAGAGGAACCAGAGATCAAATTGCCAACATCCACTGGATCATGGAAAAAGCAAGAGAGTTCCAGAAAAACATCTATTTCTGCTTCATTGACTATGCCAGAGCCTTTGACTGTGTGGATCACAAGAAACTGTGGAAAATTCTGAAAGAGATGGGAATACCAGAGCACCTGACCTGCCTCTTGAGAAACCTATATGCAGTTCAGGAAGCAACAGTCAGAACTAGACATGGAACAACAGACTGGTTCTAAATGGGAAAAGGAGTGGGTCAAGGCTGGATGTTGTCATCCTGCTTATTTAACTTATATGCACAGTACATCATGAGAAACGCTGGACTGGAAGAAGCACAAGCTGGAATCAAGATTGCCGGGGCAAATATCAATAACCTCAGATATGCAGATGATACCACCCTTATGGCAGAAAGTGAAGAGGAACTAAAGAGCCTCTTGATGAAAGTGAAAGAGGAGAGTGAAAAAGTTGGCTTAAAGCTCAACGTTCAGAAAACGAAGATCATGGCATCTGGTCCCATCATTTCATGGGAAATAGATGGGGAAACAGTGGAAACAGTGTCAGACTTTATTTTGGGGGGCTCCAAAATCACTGCAGATGGTGACTGCAGCCATGGAATTAAAAGATGGTGACTGCAGCCATGGAATTAAAAGACGCTTACTCCTAGGAAGGAAAGTTATGACCAACCTAGACAGCATATTGAAAAGCAGAGACATTACTTTGCCAACAAAGGTCCTTCTAGTCAAGGCTATGGTTTTTCCAGCTGTCATGTATGATGTGAGAGTTGGACTGTGAAGAAAGCTGAGCACTGAAGAATTGATGCTTTTGCACTGTGGTGTTGGAGAAGACTCTTGAGAGTCCCTTGGACTGCAAGGAGATCCAACCAGTCCATTCTGAAGGAGATCAGCCCTGGGATTTCTTTGGAGGGAATGATGCTAAAGCTGAAACTCCAGTACTTTGGCCACCTCACGTGAAGAGTTGACTCATTGGAAAAGACTCTGATGCTGGGAGGGATTGAGGGCAGGAGGAGAAGGGGACGACAGAGGATGAGATGGCTGGATGGCATCATGGACTCGATGGACGTGAGTCTGAGTGAACTCCGGGAGTTGGTGATGGACAGGCAGGCCTGGCGCGCTGCAATTCATGGGGTTGCAAAGAGTCGGACACGACTGAGCGACTAAACTGAACTGATGGTTTATTTAATCATTCTCATTTTAGGCATTATATTCATTTGATGCATGTTTTCGGAGCACCTACTATGTGTCAAATACAATTCTAACTACTGTAGGTAGAACTGAAAAGCATAGCAATGGTTCCTGTAGAGTTTGCAGCCTACTTAAGAGAGAGAAAGACCAGCATATGTCTGTGTATATATATTTTCACATATATATTTATAAGTATATTAATCTGGAGCCTATATATGAAGTTTGTAACAATGTTTATTTCTGGAAAGTGGTCTGGAATTTGGGGTGTTGATCAAGGAAGATGTTGTCAGGAAGGTTTGAATATCTTTGATAAGAATATAGTTGTGCATATTGTATAATTTAATACAATAATTAAACATTAATTTCAGAAAAAGTAGTAATATATGCTTTAAAAATATGGATTTTTTTGGTTAACATTTTGTCCTTCACATTTCTCCAGTATTGTATTATAAAAGTTTTCACACATATAGAGAAGTTTTTAAAAATTAAACAGTGAACATTTTCACCACCTCGATCCCACTATTAATAATTTAGTATATTGACATGGTCTTTCTTCAGTTTTCAAGTAGAAATAAATGAAATGTTTTTCATTTTCCCAAAGAACTGTATTGAATAATGTGTTCACCATTTTGTTCCACTTCCTCTTGCAATTTTTCAGGCAACTTCATAATCCCATCTTCCCAAAACTTTTAATCTTTTTGAGCAAGGAACTGTTCCAGGTGCCTTTTGCAGTCTTCCAGGGAATTTAAATTTTCTCCATTAAAAGAGATTTGTAAAGACCAAAATAGATTGAAATCCAAAGGTGTGCAGTCTGGTGAATACGGCCGATGAGTCAGAACTTCCCACCCCAGCTCTACTTGGCTTTGCACGGTCACCAAATAAACATGCGGTCTTGTGTTATCCTGAAGGAAGCTTATACATTTTCTGTTGACTAATTCTGGACACTTTTCATCAAGTATTGCTTTCCGTTGGTCTAATTAGGAGCAGTACTTCTTGGAATTCCTTGTTTGATTTTCTGGAAGAAACAAGTAAAATCGAGGACTCCATTTCAAACCCACCATATACACAGCATCACCTTCTTTGGATAAAGACTGACCTTTGATGTGGTTGACCACATCAGTTGCCCCATGATCTCTTCCATTCCACATGATTGTACAGTGTCCACTTTTATTTCCCATTACAATTTGTTTTAAAAACTGAATGTTTTCATTATGTTTCAGTAGAGAATCAAGTGGAAATTCGGTCAGTAGGGTTTTTTTTTCTTAACTTATGTGGGACCCAAACATCAAAGCAATTAACATACCAAGCTGATGCAAATGATTTTCAAAGCTTGATTTGGATATTTTGAGTATGTCAGCTATCTTCAAGTGGTATAACATTGATTGTTCTCAATTAATGTCTTGATTTACTCGCTCTCAACTTCCATTGGTCGACCAGACTGGAGCATTGTCCAGTGAGAAATCTCCAGTGTGAAACTTAGCAAACCACCTTTGACACTTTTGATCAGTCACAGCAACTTCTCCATACACTGCACAAATCTTTTGTATTTCAGTTGGGTTTTTACCTTTCTTGAAACAATAAAGCATAATATGCCAAAACTGTTGCTTTTTTCCTTCCATCTGCAATATTAAAATGGTTACAGAAAAATCTACCAATTTCTATGTTTTTCTAAAATGCATGCTGATATGATAGCAATCTAAGAAAATTGTTTCAAATGAAGTTAAAGACAACTAAGCACTGCTAGAACCATTTTTACAAAGTAACCAAATGGACTTTTTGACCAACTCAATACTTACCTCATCATATATCTATTTATCCAAGCCTCTATCCATCCATCAATGCATCATACTTTTTGATGTAGTTCCAAGTAAGTTGAGACGCCTCGATGCACTTCTCTTGAAACACTTCAGCATCCTTTTCACTGACTAGAACTCAGAATTTGTTTACAGTTCAAACATTACTTCTTGTTAACACTCGCTTGTTATTTAACACAAAATGAATGAAATGTGAACATGAGCTCTACGTTATGATTCTATAGGTTTCCTTAGGTAATATTCAAGCAGGATCCAATAGAAGTCTGAAACAGTGATTGTTGTAACTCTTTCCCTTAGGGGAGACCCCTTTTAGTTACTGTACATTTAGTTCTGATTAATCAGAGGATCAGTTGGTAGAGCCATGGTTCATTCTTCTAATGATGAATTTTCACTCCAAACTGAAAAACATAACAGGATCTGTACCCACATCCATTGACTGGTTGGGTGTTTGGTGAGAGAGTTGGTTGCACATCCAGAAAGCGCTGCAGAGAATGACGTCTGTGGCTTTGGAAATCCTGCCACACTCAGATTTGGTGGCCTTTTCAGCTGCATGAGACCCAACTAGGGTGAGGGTGGAGACCTGGTCTCTTTGTCCACAATTTTATCTCCAGAGCACAGTTCAGTGACTGGCACATTGGTAAAAATGTGTTGAATGAATGAATGAATGAATTAGGGCCTCATACATAGACAGAGGGTTATTTGTGAAGTTGATTGCTAAGCCGTGTCCAAGCCTATTGTGACCTCATGGACTGTAGCCCACCAGGCACCGCTGTCCTTGAGATTTCCTGGGCAAGAAAGCAGGAGTGGGTTGCCATTTCCTTCCCCCGGGGGATCTTCCTGACCCAGGGATTGAACCCGGGTCTCTTGTATTGCAGGTGGTCTCCTGCATTGCAGGCAGACTCTTTCCTAACTGAGCCACTAAGGAAGCCCCAGCAAACCCAAAGGTCCCTAGAAAAGGCCCCTGCAGTGATGATCCACTGGCATTAGTACTTAGAGCCTTGTACCTATCCTTACCTCCTGCCAAGATATCTTTGTACAGAGTATTATGAACAAATTTTTAATTAAATACTAAGTAACTTTATAATAAAGACTAAACTATGATGACTTCACCATAATTTCTGGGGAAAAATATTGGTTAGCTGTCAACAAATATCAGAATACAATTTTATTTCCTGATAACATTGTCATTTTCTTTAAATATGGTAGTCATTTAGATTGGAAATGATCTTGGTTTTGCAAAATCATATTAAAATGTCAAAAATATTCTGCGTGACTCTGAGTATTTACATAAATGAAAACTGTACATTCTTAAATAGCTTACTAAGAAAAAGTAAAGTGTGAAGAGTGTGGGCTTTGAAGTCAGAAAGACTTGAGTTCCAGTCAAGATTCCCACACTGTAGTGACATTTCCTAACCTACCCATGAGGATAATGCTCCTATGATGTTGTTTTGAGAAGTACGTAAATGAAATAAATTGCTTAGCAGAGCATCGGGGGGTAAGCACTTCATAGGTGATGGTTTTCTTCTTTTGTTGAAGAGAAACACACGACAACAGTAAAAATAAATTTTTAGCGTCTTTTAGAGTGATGATTTAGTTGATTTGTTCTCAATTTTTATCAAAGTCACACATGTAAATAGGTTAAAACTATATATTATGAGGTTTAGACCTACTACAAATATTTTTAAAAGTTTGGTTCTGTATTTGATGCCATGTAAATGCAGTTGATTTTGATATATTGATTTGGCATCAGCAGCTTTGCTAAACTCACTTAGTAATGTTAATATTAAATAAGTTGTCTGTAGATCCTTTTGGGTAGTCTGTGTACCCATCATGTTGTTAATAAACAATGCCAGTTTTGTTTCTTATTTCCTAATTCTTTAATCTGTTGCGTTGTTGTTGTTGTGTCTTGACTTCGGTTCGGCCACCGCCACTGGACAGTTGAAGAGAAGGAGTCAGTCTGTTACGGAAAAGTGGGGTCTGGGTGCTCACAGCTCAAAAGCCAATAAACAGGCTGGATTGGTGGAAAGGAGAATGTTAGTCAGTCAGTATGTCTGACTCTTTGCGACCTCATGGACTATAGCCCACCAGGCTCTTCCATCCACACAATTCTCCAGGCAAGAATACTGGAGCGGGTAGCCATTTCCTTCTCCAGGGGATCTTCCTGACCCAGGGACTGAGCCCAGGTCTCCTGCACTGCAGGTGGATTCTTTACCATCTGAGCCACCAGACAAGCCCAGCGGACAGGAAAGTTTGCCTTATTTCAGATGCTGAAAGCTGCAGTTCCCGTCACTGACAATCAGTGGGCCAGAGCTTTTATAAGCTGAGGGAGGCGGCTACATGAAGAAACCGCACAGTCAACTCTGATCATCTTGAAACTGGTCATTGGTGGTCTGACCACTGTCATTTTGGTTGCTTTAGGTACAATTAATCTTCAGTTCCAGGACTGGTTTATTTCCGTTTCTTCGAGACTAGTTCTCCGAACTGTGGAAGCTTATTATGTCATGGCTACAGCCTAGGCATCATGGAGTTAACTTCTACCTGGTGGGGGTTTTAGTATCTATAGGACAGCTCACAGGAGATGGCCCAGAATATTACTAATGGCTCTTGAGAAGACTATGCTTAATGACTACATTACTATTATCTGGTCTCCTTTGACAGCTTCCCTTTGTTTCTGCCTGTTCTCACTGTTCTGATTAAACTGATTATTTGACTAAAGTTTCCCACAGGCAAAAAACAGGTAGAGGGCATGGGATGTAGGGAGTCAGCAAGGACCACAGGGCCTGCTCTGTTTCAGTTCTTGCCATGCTTCCTGTTTTAGCAAAAAACCTTTCAACTTTACGATGTTAGCTATAGGGTTTTTAAAAATTTATATTGGAGTATAGTTGATTTACAATATTGTGTTAGTTTCAGGTGAACAGCAATGTGATTCAGTTATATATATATATTTTTTCCAGATAATTTTCCTATGGAGATTATACAGATTATTGAGAAGAGTCACCTGTGCTCTGCATAGGTGCTTGTTGATTGTCTCCTTCATATATAGTCGTGTGTTTTTCTCAGTCCTGAACTTCTTATTTAAGCCTCTCCCCCACATTTCCCCTTGGATGACTGGGAATTTGTTTTCTATGAGTCTGTTTCAGCTTTGTAAATAAGTTCATTTATATCATTGGTTTTAAATATTCCACATGTAAGTAAATCATATATTTAGCTTTGTCTCTTCACTTAGTATGATAATCTCTAGGTCCATACTGTTACTGCAAATGGCATTATTTCATTCTTTTTTATGGCTGAGTAATATTCCAGTGATTTATATATGACAAACATATGACAGATCTAGACAGCGTATTAGGAAGCAAAGAGATCACTCTGTGGCAAATGTCCATATAGTCTTATGGCTTTCCCGGTAGTCATGTACACATGTGAGAGCTGGACCATAAAGAAGGGTAGGTGCGAAAGAATTGATGCTTTCAAACTGTGGTGCTGGAGAAGACTCTTGAGAGTCCCTTGGACTGCAAGGAGATCAAACCAGGCAATCCTAAAGGAAATCAGTCCTGAATATTCATTGGATGGACTGATGCTGAAGCTGAATACTTAGGCCACCTGATACAAAGAGCCAGCTCATTGGAAAAGACCCTGATTCTGGGAAAGATTGAGGGCTGGAGGAGAAGGCAGTGACAGAGGATCAGATGGTTGGATGGGATTCCTGACTCAATGGACGTGCGTTTGAGCAAACTCAGGGAGATATTGAAGGATAGGGAAGCCTGGCATGCTGTAGTCCATTGGGTCACAAAGGGTCAGACACGACTTAGTGACTGAATAACAATTTATATAGGTACCAAATCTTCTTTATCCATAGCTATAGGGTTTATTTTGGGAGGAGGAATAACTACCTTTTATGATATTACAGAAATTTTATTACATTCTCCAACTGCTAAACACATTTTTCATAAATGGATATTATATTTTATCAAATACTTTTTTGGTATCCGTTGAGATAATCATATATTTGTTTTTTCAAGACTTTGGTATTAATGTAAAGTATCAAGTTAATGTTAATGTATTAACCTGCACATTGATACTCTGTTATTAGGATAATTTTGTGTATCTGAAATGAACTCAACTTGGTCATGATAGTTTATGTTTTTCATATACTGATGGATTCTGTTAACTATCATTGAGCCTGGAGATTTTGCCTTTATGGTTGTGGATGAGATTGGTCTTGTGATTTTCCTTTCTTATTCTATATGGGTTTTTGGTATCAAGATTCTGCTATATCATGAAATGAATTGGTGAGTACCATTCCCTCTCTCTCTAGTCTCTGGGATGAGTATGGTTTCCTCCTCCAGTGTTTGGCAGCATTTTCTGGTACAGATATTAGGGACCTAGAGTTGCTTGTGCTTGCTTGTTGTGTGTGTGTGGTGGTAGTGGTTTAGTTGCTGAGTCATGTCCAACTCTCACGACCCCAAGGACAAAGGAGCCTGGCAGGCAGGCTACAGTCCATGAGATTCTCCAGGAAAGAATACTGGCGTGGGTTCCCTTTTCCTTCCCCAGGGGACCTTCCCGACCCAGGAACTGAACCCCGGTATCCTGCTTTGTAGGCTGATTCCTTACCAACTGAGCTACAAGGGAAGCCCATGTGTGTGTGCGTGTGTGGGGTCACTTATTTATAGATTGATTTTAATGGTTTTATGATTAATCAAGTTTTGAATTTTATCTTTTGAATTTTTTATAAAATGTAATTTTCTAGAAACTTAAAAATTTCATATAATATTTCAATTTTTTTAGCATGAAAGTTAAGAATGTGTTATTTTACCGATGTTTGGAGGATCTGTAATTATTCGTCCTTACAGCTATTGGTTATTTGTGTTTTCCTTCTGTTCTTGATTGGTCTTGTCCCAAGTATAGAAATTTTGTTAGTCTTTTCATGAAGAAAATTGTGGCTTTGTTGATCTTCTTTAGTCTCTTTTCTGTTTTGTTGCTTTCTGCTTTTATAGTTATCATTTCTTTTTTCCTCCATTCTTATGCTTTAATATACTATTCCTGAAACTTCTTGAAGTCGATGAATAGATGTATGCTGAGCTCTTGATGTTCAGCTTCCCCCTCCCCCAATCTCTTTTCCTTTCAGTATCTCTTAAAACAGTGGTTTTCAACCTGAAGCCGTTTGGCCCTATCTCAGGAAACATTCAGTGCTCTCTGGAGACATTTTAGGGGGAAAGTGCTACTAGCCTTTAGTAGGTAAAAGCAAAGTTCAGTTCAGTTCAGTTGCTCAGTTGTGTCCAACTCTTTGCAGCCCCATGGACTGCAGCACGCCAGGCTTCCCTGTCCATCACCAGCTCCCAGAGCTTACTTAAACTCATGTTCATAGAGTAGGTGATGACATCCAGCCAGCTCACCCTCTGTCATCCCCTTCTCCTCCTGCCTTCAATCTTTCCTAGCAAGGAAACTCCATCTTTTCACTGTGTTTCCTTGTCTAACTCAATGAAATTATGAGACATGCCGTGTAGGGCCACCCAAGATGGATGGGACTGTGGTGGAGAGTTATGACAAGACATGGTCCACTGCAGAAGGGAATGGGTAATAGCAAAGAGTGCTGCTGAATGTCCTGTGCAGTCCAGCCCTCACTACAAGAAACTATCCAGCTGTGTGGAGGTTGAGAAAACCTCTTTCAGAGCATTCTTTAAGGTTTGCAATGTAGCATTTTGCTCTGATTCAGTGAAAAATACTTTCTAATTTCCATTTTGATTACTTCTTTAACCATTTGTAATTTATACACTTTAAGCTCTAATTTATAACCAGATGGGCATTTTCTCCTTCTCTTTTTAAACTGAATGAAGCTTTTAATTTCTGGCTTCAGTGAATTGTGATCAGAAAACATTCTCTGTATGTTTTCAACCCTTTGAAATATCTTGAGACATGTTTTGTGGCCCAGTAAATGATCAATTGAGTACATGTTCATTTCGTCTTGAAAAGAAAATGTTTCTATGGTTGCTTGGTGAAGTGGTTCTGACATATTAGGTTAATTTGGTTTATGATTAAATTATTGATATTTTTGGTACATGTTTGACAAATTATGCAAAAATGTTTTAAAATAGTCTATTACGATGATTGTGCAGTTATTTGCTATATCATTGTGTTTCTCACAGATTTCGCTTTATATTTTTTTAAATGGAGTTTAGGTAAAATACAGGACTGTTATCTTTGTCTGCTGAAAAATTGTTGTGAAGAGACCATGAAAAATCTGTTGATCCTGAAAAATGTTCTTTTTTTTAACTTAGAGATTATTTTTCTCATATTAGCAAAACTATACTTGTGCTTTTGTTAAGTGTTTATATTATGTATCTTTTCCCTTTGTTTTACTTTTAACTTTTACAAGTCTTTACATTTTAGGCATCTCAAATAATGCTACTGAGTGACTCACACACACACACACACAGACACACACACACACACACACACAAGTGAAACACATTTTGTCTATATTCCTTATGATGTAATTACTGAAGTATTTGGATTAATATCCACTTTGTTACTGTTTTCTTTCTATTGTCACGCTTCTTCTATGTTTTTGTTTTTTTGTTATTTTACATTTTGCTTTTCCCTGTCCTTTTGGATCAGTAATTTTTAATTTTTTCTATTTTCCCCTTTCTTAATTTGGAAATTAAACATTTTCTCATTCTTTCAGTAGTTACTCAAAAAAAAAATACAACCTGCACCCTTTATTAATCAACACATAGTTAATTTGTTCTTCACACAATAGAAAGACCTTGGAATTCTTTAATTTCATTTTCGTTTCTCCTGACTTACATGCTGTTATTTTTGTGTATTTTTAATTCTTTCTATATTTTGGACAAGCCCCATTCTTCTTACTGTTAACATCATCACATTTTATATGGTTTATTGACATATTCACCAACTTTTGATTCTTTGTTCCTCCCTGTATCACCTATCTTTAATTTATATTAATATTTCCTTCTGCTTTCTATTTTTATTTTTAGCTTTTGCAACTTTTTTCACCTGTTTTCTTTAGTGTTGGTCTTGTTATTTAGTAGCTAAGTTGTGTGTGACTCTTCAGTTCAGTTCAGTTCAGTCGCTCAGTCATGTCTGACTCTCTGCGACCCCATGAATCGCAGCACGCCAGGCCTCCCTGTCCATCACCAACTCCCGGAGTTCACCCAGACTCATGTGCATCGAGTCGGTGATGCCATCCAGCCATCTCATCCTCTGTCATCCCTTTCTCCTCCTGCCCCCAATCCCTCCCAGCATCAGAGTCTTTTCCAATGAGTCAACTCTTCACATGAGGTGGCCAAAGTACTGGAGTTTCAGCTTTAGCATCAGTCCTTCTAATGAACACCCAGGACTGATTTCCTTGAGGATGGACTGGTTGGATCTTCTTGAAGTCCAAGGAACTCTCAAGAGTCTTCTCCAACACCACAGTTCAAAAGCATCAATTCTTCAGTGCTCAGCTTTCTTCACAGTCCAACTCTCACATCCATACACGATCACTGGAAAAACCATAACCTCGACTAGACGGACCTTTGTTGGCAAAGTAATGTCTCTGCTTTTCAATATGCTGTCTAGGTTGGTCAAAACTTTCTTTCCAAGGAATAAGCATCTCTTAATTTCATGGCTACAATCACCATCTGCAGTGATTTTGGAGCCCCCCAAAATAAAATCTGACACTGTTTCCACTGTTTCCCCATCTATTTCCCATGAAATGATGGGACCAGATGCCATGATCTTCATTTTCTGAATGTTGAGCTTTAAGCCAACTTTTTCACTCTCCACTTTCACTTTCATCAAGAGGCTTTTTAGTTCCTCTTCACTTTCTGCCATAAGGGTGGTGTCATCTGCATATCTGAGGTTATTGATATTTCTCCCGGCAATCTTGATTCCAGCTTGTGCTTCTTCCAGCCAAGCGGTTCTCATGATGTACTCTGCATAGAAGTTAAATAAGCAGGGTGACAATATACAGCCTTGACATACTCCTTTTCCTATTTGGAACCAGTCTGTTGTTCCATGTCCAGTTCTAACTGTTGCTTCCTGAACTGCATGTAAGTTTCTCAAGAGGCAGGTCAGGTGGTCTGGTATTCCCATCTCTTTCAGAATTTTCCACAGTTTATTGTGATCCACACAGTCAAAGGCTTTGGCACAGTCAATAAAGCAAAAACAGATGTTTTTTCTGGAACTCTCTTGCTTTTTCCATGATCCAGCAGATGTTGGCAATTTGATTTCTGGTTCCTCTGCCTTTTCTAAAACCAGCTTGAACATATGGATGTTCATGGTTCACGTATTGCTAAAGCCTGGCTTGGAGAATTTTGAGCATTACTTTACTAGTGTGTGAGATGAGTGCAGTTGTGCGGTAGTTTGAGCATTCTTCGGCATTGCTTTTCTTTGGGATTGAAATGAAAACTGACCTTTTCCAGTCCTGTGGCCACTGCTGAGTTTTCCAAATTGGCTGGCATATTGAGTGCAGCACTTCCACAGCATCATCTTTCAGGATTTGAAATAGCTCAACTGGAATTCCATCACCTCCACTAGCTTTGTTCGTAGTGATGCGTTCTAAGGCCCACTTGACTTCACATTCCAGGATGTCTGGCTCTAGGTGAGTGATCACACCATCATGATTATCTGGGTTGTGAAAATCATTTTTGTACAGTTCTTCTGTGTATTCTTGTTAGCTCTTCCTAATATCTTCTGCTTCTGTTAGGTCCATACCATTTCTGTCCTTTATCGAGCCCATCTTTGCATGAAATGTTCCCTGGGTATCTCTAATTTTCTTGAAGAGATAGATCTCTAGTCTTTCCCATTCTGTTGTTTTCCCTTATTTCTTTGCATTGATCACTGAGGAAGGCTTTCTTATCTCTTCTTACTATTCTTTGGAACTCTGCATTCAGATGCTTATATCTTTCCTCTTCTCCTTTGCTTTTTCACTTCTCTTCTTTTCACAGCTATTTGTAAGGCCTCCCCAGATAGCCATTTTGCTTTTTTGCATTTCTTTTCCATGGGGATGGTGTTGATCCCTGTCTCCTGTACATGAACCTGTACAGGTTCCTGTCATGAACTTCCGTCCATAGTTCATCAGGCACTCTATCTATCAGATCTAATCCCTTGAATCTATTTGTCACTTCCAGTGTATAATCATAAGGGATTTGATTTAGGTCATACCTGAATGGTCTAGTGGTTTTCCCTATTTCCTTCAATGTAAGTCTGTATTTAGCAATAAGGAGTTCATGATCTGAGCCACAGTCAGCTCCCGGTCTTATTTTTGCTGACTGTATAGAATTTCTCCATCTTTGGCTGCAAAGAATATAATCAGTCTGGTTTTGGTGTTGACCATCTGGTGATGTCCATATGTAGAGTCTTCTCTTTTGTTGTTGGAAGAGGGTGTTTGATTTGACCAGTGCGTTCTCTTGGCAAAACTCTATTAGCCTTTGCCCTGCTTCATTCCGTATTCCAAGCATCATCTTTAGTGACCCCATAAACTGGAGCATGTCAGGCTGTGCTGTCCTCCACTATCTCCTGGAACTTCCTCTGATTCATGTCCATTGAGTCGGTGATGCCATACAACCATCTCATCCTTTGCCACCCCCTTTCCTTTGCTTCAGTCTTTCCCAGCATCAGGGTCTTTTGCAGTGAATTGGCTCTTTGCATCAGGTGGCCAAAGTATTGGAGCTTCATCTTCAGTAACAGTCGTTTCATTGAATATTGAGAGCTGATATTCTTTAGGATGGACTGGTTTGATCTCCTTGCAGTCCAAGGGACTCTCAAGAGTCTTCTCCAACACCACATTTTGAAAGCATCAATTCTTCGTTGGTCTCCTGACAGTAAATTCACATAGTTTTTGTTTGATTTAATTTATAAGAATTTTACCTCAAATATTGCAGGATACTCTTGCTGGGTTAAATTTCTTGATTAACAGATTTGGTGAGGCACAATGATTATTACCATACTATTTTCTGGCTTCCATTGTTCCTATCACTCTAACCACTGTTTTTTGGAAGGTAAATTGGCTTTTGTTTCAGTATGGTTTTTCTTATTTTTATCTTTGAACTTGCTGGAGTTTTCATATGATTTTTCCAAGTGTGAACTTTTTTCTTTCAGTGTATTCTGTTTGTGACCTGTCGGTATCCTTGAACCAGTATACTTGCATCTTTCAAAATTTTTGAAGAGTTCTCAACTATTATCTTGCCATCTATTTTAACATTTATTGTTTAATATGCCTATGTGTCTATCATTTTGAGCTGAATATTGTGCTTTATTGTCTGTGGAAATGATTTTAGGCTAAAGAAGATATTTTCTTCCTCTGAGATTTCTCATAATTTTTGCCAGGCATCTGTAGGCACTAGCAGTCTGAGAAAATCTAATCCATTTTCACGTCTTAATATTTTCCAGGCCAATGAAATAATGCAAAGAAAGACTGCAGCCCTTGTGAACTGGCCTAATTCCAGCTCACTCTGACTTCTAGGGTTCAGTGTGCTGAGTGTAACCATAGGATAATTTAGCAGGCTCCCCATTTTCAGTAAGCCCTGGACTTTGACTTTATCCAGCTAGTCCTAAGAAGCTCTTGTAGATGAGTAGTCCTCATGACAAAAGTGACTTCAAATACCAAGCTAACCTTTACACATTTCCAGTCTCTCCTGACTCTTGGCCTAGTAATTTATTATTAGTTCCTTTAGGAATTTAATGCTTTTGAAATAATTTTAAAAAATAATTTCTCTAGTATCTGAATTTTTCTACAGGAAAAGAATTAGTTTAAATGACGTAGTACGTCATTCTGCCATCTAAAATCTGTAGTGTTCATTTTTTTTATTATATTATAGTATATTATATTATATTCCCCCTACTTTGGATTTATTCTGCTTTTCCATCTAACTTTGTAGGTCAGTTATCTGATCCTTAATGTTCAGTCTTTTTAGTCTTCATTAATAATCATTTAAGACTATAATTTCCCTCTACCCCTTAGGCTGTATTGCATAAATTTTATTATACAAATATCAGCAATATTTTCATGATTATTAAGTTCTAAATATATTCTGATTTTCATTCACACTTGTCTGTGTGTCCTGGGTATCTTGGTATTTAGAAATATATATGCTTAATTTTCAGATTAATGGAATTTTCCCCAGTTACATTTTTGCTTCTGATTTCTAAGTTCATTGTGTTGTGAACATGGTGTGTTTGATGTATGTGTGTGCTAAGTCACTTGAGTTGTGTCCTGCTCTGTGTGACCTTATGGGTCATAACCTGCCAGGCTCCTCTGTCCATGGGATTCTTCAGGCAAGAGTACTGGAATGGCCTGCCATGCCTTCCTCCAGGGGATCTCCCTGACACAGGGATCGAACTCTGGTCTCTCTCTCTTTTTTTTTTTTCTTGATGAAGGACTTTCATTATTGCATTACTAACATTCTTGGTTTTTCAAAGACCAAGGGGAGATGGAGAAAGAGTGGATTTGAATACTTAGTGTATAACATAGTGAGAACTCCCTTCCCCCTCCTCCACTGAAATCCTTTTAGAATTGTCAAATAGAAGTTAAGTTCTATAATCTAAGATTGCCAGGTGCCCTGTGTCACTTGAGAACCAAGACTGTAAGACTAAAAAATGATTGGGATAAAAAGTTAAACAAGTCACCGCTTCAGAGGATCTCCTTGCTCAGCAGCCTGTCTTGAATGCTCACCTGGGTACCACGTCCTCCATCTTTAAATACATCTCGGCTTCTGAGCTCATGTTTCAGCCACTGTCATTCACGGGTCTTCTAGTCTCACCTCTTCCCGGTCTGTTATCTTGGCTTTCTTTCCTGGCGTCACCTGCTCTTGGTTCCTAACCCTCCTTTCTGGTAAGTTCCTTGTCTCCAGGCATCTGGTGCCCTGCGTGGTTTGTATTTTCTGATATCCTTCCTGGGACAATCTATATCTGAAAGTTTCTGCTCCTTTTATGTTAGTATTTGTGGATCATCACCATCTCAAATTTAGCTTTTTAATAATATGTTTTTGTTGAAAGGTAACATTTAAAAAGAAGAGTACATACATTTTAAGTGAGTTCTGTGAGTTTTTCATAGAGGCAACACACTCATGGAACCATGAGTCAGATCAAGAAGTAGAACATTAGCAATACCCCTGGCGACACCCAATGCCAGCTTCTAGTCATCATTCCCAGTCTCCTTAAAAATAAAGGCGGCTTTGCATTGAACATCATGGACTTGAAACTTACTTGGAGCTCCGCTACTGTGTGTGTGGCTCCACCCAGCGCTCCTCATGCCTTGCCTCTCCCATGCAGTTTTCTGTCGTGAGATTCAGCACATAGCAAGAGTTCACTCTTTTTCATTGCTGTGTTCTGCTGTATGAAGGACTGTAATTTATTTATGCATTCTCTTAGCATTGTTGTTAATATTATTATTGGCATTTAAATTGTTTCTTTTTCTTTTGTTTATTTTTTTATTTTGTTTCTGTCTTTTGATGAAATTGCTAAATCATGGGTTATAAATGCAATTAACTTTTGTAGACACTGCTGAGCAATTTTTTATAGTGGTTGTACTAATGTACTTCCTACTGTAGGATCTGAAAGGTCTAGCTGCTCCATTTTCTTGACAACATTTGATGTTTCTTTCTTTATAATTTTAGGCATTCTGTTGGGTGGAACTTGGTTTTTAATTGTGGCTTTAAATGCATTGCTTTTAAGAACTTATTTTTTCATATCTTTGTGCGATATTTGGAAATCCTTTTTCTATTTGACTATTCTGCATATTTCTCAATTTTCTAGACATCTTCTATGTATCAATAATACACTGGGGTTATATATACATATTGTAGGTTATATATACATATTGGGTATGAAAATAAGCTTCAGGCTAGCAAGCTCTGACCTCTTATGTCTCCTGAGTTGGCAGGCAGGTTCTTGACCACTAGCGCCACCTGGGAAGCCCTGGTATGTTTGATACCAGTATTCTAAAATATATTGACACCTTCTATATGGCTTACTCTGTGGTCAGTTTTTATAAATGTTTTATGCGTGCTTTAAAAGGATTTTACTGCTCAATTGTTGTGAAAACACCAAAGTGTTTCATGCACATAGAAGTTTTCCTCCTTACATTATAAAATAATTTGCAACTGGATATTTCAAATGTGTATCCTCAATGACTATCTTTCCTTTAATCTAGTAATTACAGAGAGTTATGCTAAACAATACCATATAATGGCATTTTCCAGTTTCTTCTAACTCTGTCAATTAGAAAATGATTTTGAGCAAACATTTTGAATAAATACTTTAGAGCATTTTCATCAATCTGTCAAAAAACGGAACTTATATCATTTGTCTTAAGTGTTTCATTTGTGTTGGTCATCGTTTGCCTTATAACTCTTCCACCCTTGTTCTTTGGGTTTTTCTGTGGCTTTATATGTCGCATGTGTCCCCAGCAACAAATAGCTAGATCTGACGTTTTAATCCAGTCTAATGGATCAAACGGAGTGTCTAGTCAGTTTGCCCTGAGTGTGAACATTCGTGGTGGCTTCTGTTGTCAGTGTTACTGTTTCGTCTATACTTTCTATTTGCTTTACTTATCCTTGTGTATAAGGATATGCCCCCTTTTGAATGTTTGTCTTTTTTATTGCATTTCCCCCCTCTTCTTATTCTGGAAATTATATGCTCCGCATCCGCTTTTTAGTGTTTACTCTGTATAATGTGCTGTGCTTAGTTGCTCAGTTCTGTCCGACTCTTTGTGTTCCTATGGACTGTAGCCTGCCAGGCACCTCTGTCCATGGGGGTTCTCCAGGGAGGAATACTGGCGTGGGTTGCCATGCCCTCCTCCAGGGGATCTTCCAACCCAGGGATCAAACCCAGGTCTCCTGCATTGAAGGCAGATTCTTTATTGTCTGAGCCACAAGGGAAGCCCAAGAATACTGGAGTGGGTAGCCTATCTCTTTTCCATGGGATCTTCCCTGACCCAGGAATCGAACCTGGGTCTACTGCGTTGCAGGTGGATTCTTTACCAGCTGAGCTACCAGGAAAGCCCACCCTGTATAATATGTATGCCTGATCAAGTCAGTTAATAGTTTTGCCTCCTACTGAAAATGGAGGGAGGGAGCTTAGTGCATTTTAAACACCATCCACCAATTTAAATGCTATTGTGTTCTACTATTTTAATTTTATCTTGCTTTTCTTTTACCTCACAAATAATTAGTCATTATCATTATTACCACCAGTATTTCATACATCAATGCTTATTTCATTTACCCACATATTTTCTGATACATTTTCCTACTATTCTTTCTTGCGGTTAGAACAGTTGCAAAAATAATTTTCTTTAGGCCTGAGCTACGTACTTTTTTTTAGTCACACCATATGGCATGGGGGCGTGGGATCTTAGTCTGTGACCAGGGGCTGGACCTGTGCCCCCTGCAGTGAAACTGCGGGGTCCTAACCGCTGAGCTGCCAGGGAGCTCCCTGAGCTGCATGCTGTGGACTGTCTGCGTTAGTGAGGCTTGGCTGCTGTCAGTGGTAAGCTCTCAGCGTTTATTTGTCTAAAGTATTTTTATTTCATCATCATTTTCGAAAGGTAGTCTCCTTGGGTATTTAAATGTAAGTTGATAGTTATTTTTCACAAGATTTCAAAGATATAGCTTCACTTATTTTTTCTGATTTTTATTGTTCTAATCGATAACTCAGCCATCACTGTACTTACTGCTCTTTTTTTAGGTGACCTTCTTTCTCTGACTTTGTTTT